>NC_069501.1:141205318-141805318 GCF_027579735.1 Bombina bombina | reverse complement strand
GTATAACAACAAAACATGCGGTCTGGGACCCATGGTAACTAGGTTGTGTTAAGTAGTTCTATTCTTTGCACTTTAATCCCTGTTACTCCCCCTATCGGGGGAGGTCTATATGGCCTGCATGATTATACTGACAAAATATAATAATAAGACATGCGGTCTGGGACCCATGGTAACTAGGTTGTGTTAAGTAGTACTATTCTTAACACTTTAATCCCTGTTACTACCCCTATTGGGGGTTGGTGTATATGGCCTGCATGATTATCCTGACAAAATATAATAATAAGACATGCGGTCTGAGACCCATGGTAACTAGGTTGTGTTAAGTAGTACTATTCTTAGCACTTTAATCCCTGTTACTCCCCCTATTGGGGGAGGTGTATATGGCCTGCATGATTATCCTGACAAAATCTAATAATAAGACATGCGGTCTGGGACCCATGGTAACTAGGTTGTGTTAAGTAGTACTATTCTTAACACTTTAATCCCTGTTACTACCCCTATTGGGGGTTGGTGTATATGGCCTGCATGATTACCCTACCAAAATATAATAATAAGACATGCTGTCTGGGACCCATGGTAACTAGGTTGTGTTAAGTAGTACTATTCTTAGCACTTTAATCCCTGTTACTCCCCCTATTGGGGGAGGTGTATATGGACTGCATGATTATCCTGACAAAATCTAATAATAAGACATGCGGTCTGGGACCCATGGTAACTAGGTTGTGTTAAGTAGTACTATTCTTAGCACTTTAATCCCTGTTACTCCCCCGATAGGGGGAGGTCTATATGGCCTGCATGATTACCCTCACCAAAATATAACAACAAGACATGCGGTCAGGGACCCATGGTAACTAGGTTGTGTTTATATTAGTACTATTCTTAGCACTCTAATCCCTGTAACTCCCCCTATCGGGGGAGGTCTATATGGCCTGCCTGATTACCCTCACCAAATCTAACCACAAGACATGTGGTCTGGGACCCATGGTAACTAGGTTGTGTTAAGTAGTACTGTTCTTAGCAGTTTAATACCTGTTACTCACCCTATCGGGGGAGGTCTATATGGCCTGAATGATTACCCTACCAAAATATAATAATAAGACATGCGGTCTGGGACCCATGGTAACTAGGTTGTGTTTTAAGTAGTACTATTCTTAGCACTTTAATCCCTGTTACTCCCCCTATCGGGGGAGGTCTATATGGCCTGCATGATTACCCTGACAAAGTATAACAACAAAACATGTGGTCTGGGACCCATGGTAACTAGGTTGTGTTAAGTAGTTCTATTCTTAGCACTTTAATCCCTGTTACTCCCCCTATCAGGGGAGGTGTATATGGCCTGCATGATTATCCTGAAAAAATATAATAATAAGACATGCGGTCTGGGACCCATGGTAACTAGGTTGTGTTAAGTAGTACTATTCTTAACACTTTAATCCCTGTTACTACCCCTATTGGGGGTTGGTGTATATGGCCTGCATGATTATCCTGACAAAATATAATAATAAGACATGCGGTCTGAGACCCATGGTAACTAGGTTGTGTTAAGTAGTACTATTCTTAGCACTTTAATCCCTGTTACTCCCCCTATCGGAAGAGGTCTATATGGCCTGCATGATTACCCTCACCAAAATATAACAACAAGACATGCGGTCAGGGACCCATGGTAACTAGGTTGTGTTTATATTAGTACTATTCTTAGCAGTCTAATCCCTGTTACTCCCCCTATTGGGGGAGGTGTATATGGCCTGCATGATTATCCTGAAAAAATATAATAATAAGACATGCGGTCTGGGACCCATGGTAACTAGGTTGTGTTAAGTAGTACTATTCTTAACACTTTAATCCCTGTTACTACCCCTATTGGGGGTTGGTGTATATGGCCTGCATGATTATCCTGACAAAATATAATAATAAGACATGCGGTCTGAGACCCATGGTAACTAGGTTGTGTTAAGTAGTACTATTCTTAGCACTTTAATCCCTGTTACTCCCCCTATTGGGGGAGGTGTATATGGCCTGCATGATTTTCCTGACAAAATCTAATAATAAGACATGCGGTCTGGGACCCATGGTAACTAGGTTGTGTTAAGTAGTACTATTCTTAACACTTTAATCCCTGTTACTACCCCTATTGGGGGTTGGTGTATATGGCCTTCGTGATTACCCTACCAAAATATAATAATAAGACATGCTGTCTGGGACCCATGGTAACTAGGTTGTGTTAAGTAGTACTATTCTTAGCACTTTAATCCCTGTTACTCCCCCTATTGGGGGAGGTGTATATGGCCTGCATGATTATCCTGACAAAATCTAATAATAAGACATGCGGTCTGGGACCCATGGTAACTAGGTTGTGTTAAGTAGTACTATTCTTAGCACTTTAATCCCTGTTACTCCCCCTAGCGGGGGAGGTCTATATGGCCTGCATGATTACCCTCACCAAAATATAACAACAAGACATGCGGTCAGGGACCCATGGTAACTAGGTTGTGTTTATATTAGTACTATTCTTAGCACTCTAATCCCTGTAACTCCCCCTATCGGGGGAGGTCTATATGGCCTGCCTGATTACCCTCACCAAATCTAACCACAAGACATGTGGTCTGGGACCCATGGTAACTAGGTTGTGTTAAGTAGTACTGTTCTTAGCAGTTTAATACCTGTTACTCACCCTATCGGGGGAGGTCTATATGGCCTGAATGATTACCCTACCAAAATATAATAATAAGACATGCTGTCTGGGACCCATGGTAACTAGGTTGTGTTAAGTAGTACTATTCTTAGCACTTTAATCCCTGTTACTCCCCCTATTGGGGGAGGTGTATATGGCCTGCATGATTATCCTGACAAAATCTAATAATAAGACATGCGGTCTGGGACCCATGGTAACTAGGTTGTGTTAAGTAGTACTATTCTTAGCACTTTAATCCCTGTTACTCCCCCTATCGGGGGAGGTCTATATGGCCTGCATGATTACCCTCACCAAAATATAACAACAAGACATGCGGTCAGGGACCCATGGTAACTAGGTTGTGTTTATATTAGTACTATTCTTAGCAGTCTAATCCCTGTAACTCCCCCTATCGGTGGAGGTCTATACGGCCTGCCTGATTACCCTCACCAAATCTAACCACAAGACATGTGGTCTGGGACCCATGGTAACTAGGTTGTGTTAAGTAGTACTGTTCTTAGCAGTTAAATACCTGTTACTCACCCTATCGGGGGAGGTCTATATGGCCTGAATGATTACCCTACCAAAATATAATAATAAGACATGCAGTCTGGGACCCATGGTAACTAGGTTGTGTTTTAAGTAGTACTATTCTTAGCACTTTAATCCCTGTTACTCCCCCTATCGGGGGAGGTCTATATGGCCTGAATGATTACCCTGACAAAGTATAACAACAAAACATGCGGTCTGGGACCCATGGTAACTAGGTTGTGTTAAGTAGTTCTATTCTTAGCACTTTAATCCCTGTTACTCCCCCTATCGGGGGAGGTGTATATGGCCTGCATGATTATCCTGAAAAAATATAATAATAAGACATGCGGTCTGGGACCCATGGTAACTAGGTTGTGTTAAGTAGTACTATTCTTAACACTTTAATCCCTGTTACTACCCCTATTGGGGGTTGGTGTATATGGCCTGCATGATTATCCTGACAAAATATAATAATAAGACATGCGGTCTGAGACCCATGGTAACTAGGTTGTGTTAAGTAGTACTATTCTTAGCACTTTAATCCCTGTTACTCCCCCTATTGGGGGAGGTGTATATGGCCTGCATGATTTTCCTGACAAAATCTAATAATAAGACATGCGGTCTGGGACCCATGGTAACTAGGTTGTGTTAAGTAGTACTATTCTTAACACTTTAATCCCTGTTACTACCCCTATTGGGGGTTGGTGTATATGGCCTGCATGATTACCCTACCAAAATATAATAATAAGACATGCTGTCTGGGACCCATGGTAACTAGGTTGTGTTAAGTAGTACTATTCTTAGCACTTTAATCCCTGTTACTCCCCCTATTGGGGGAGGTGTATATGGACTGCATGATTATCCTGACAAAATCTAATAATAAGACATGCGGTCTGGGACCCATGGTAACTAGGTTGTGTTAAGTAGTACTATTCTTAGCACTTTAATCCCTGTTACTCCCCCTATCGGGGAGGTCTATATGGCCTGCATGATTACCCTCACCAAAATATAACAACAAGACATGCGGTCAGGGACCCATGGTAACTAGGTTGTGTTTATATTAGTACTATTCTTAGCACTCTAATCCCTGTAACTCCCCCTATCGGGGGAGGTCTATATGGCCTGCCTGATTACCCTCACCAAATCTAACCACAAGACATGTGGTCTGGGACCCATGGTAACTAGGTTGTGTTAAGTAGTACTGTTCTTAGCAGTTTAATACCTGTTACTCACCCTATCGGGGGAGGTCTATATGGCCTGAATGATTACCCTACCAAAATATAATAATAAGACATGCTGTCTGGGACCCATGGTAACTAGGTTGTGTTAAGTAGTACTATTCTTAGCACTTTAATCCCTGTTACTCCCCCTATTGGGGGAGGTGTATATGGCCTGCATGATTATCCTGACAAAATCTAATAATAAGACATGCGGTCTGGGACCCATGGTAACTAGGTTGTGTTAAGTAGTACTATTCTTAGCACTTTAATCCCTGTTACTCCCCCTATCGGGGGAGGTCTATACAGCCTGCATGATTACCCTCACCAAAATATAACAACAAGACATTCGGTCTGGGACCCATGGTAACTAGGTTGTGTTTATATTAGTACTATTCTTAGCAGTCTAATCCCTGTAACTCCCCCTATCGGTGGAGGTCTATACGGCCTGCCTGATTACCCTCACCAAATCTAACCACAAGACATGTGGTCTGGGACCCATGGTAACTAGGTTGTGTTAAGTAGTACTGTTCTTAGCAGTTTAATACCTGTTACTCACCCTATCGGGGGAGGTCTATATGGCCTGAATGATTACCCTACCAAAATATAATAATAAGACATGCAGTCTGGGACCCATGGTAACTAGGTTGTGTTTTAAGTAGTACTATTCTTAGCACTTTAATCCCTGTTACTCCCCCTATCGGGGGAGGTCTATATGGCCTGAATGATTACCCTGACAAAGTATAACAACAAAACATGCGGTCTGGGACCCATGGTAACTAGGTTGTGTTAAGTAGTTCTATTCTTAGCACTTTAATCCCTGTTACTCCCCCTATCGGGGGAGGTGTATATGGCCTGCATGATTATCCTGAAAAAATATAATAATAAGACATGCGGTCTGGGACCCATGGTAACTAGGTTGTGTTAAGTAGTTCTATTCTTAGCACTTTAATCCCTGTTACTCCCCCTATCAGGGGAGGTGTATATGGCCTGCATGATTATCCTGAAAAAATATAATAATAAGACATGCGGTCTGGGACCCATGGTAACTAGGTTGTGTTAAGTAGTACTATTCTTAACACTTTAATCCCTGTTACTACCCCTATTGGGGGTTGGTGTATATGGCCTGCATGATTATCCTGACAAAATATAATAATAAGACATGCGGTCTGAGACCCATGGTAACTAGGTTGTGTTAAGTAGTACTATTCTTAGCACTTTAATCCCTGTTACTCCCCCTATCGGAAGAGGTCTATATGGCCTGCATGATTACCCTCACCAAAATATAACAACAAGACATGCGGTCAGGGACCCATGGTAACTAGGTTGTGTTTATATTAGTACTATTCTTAGCAGTCTAATCCCTGTTACTCCCCCTATTGGGGGAGGTGTATATGGCCTGCATGATTATCCTGAAAAAATATAATAATAAGACATGCGGTCTGGGACCCATGGTAACTAGGTTGTGTTAAGTAGTACTATTCTTAACACTTTAATCCCTGTTACTACCCCTATTGGGGGTTGGTGTATATGGCCTGCATGATTATCCTGACAAAATATAATAATAAGACATGCGGTCTGAGACCCATGGTAACTATGTTGTGTTAAGTAGTACTATTCTTAGCACTTTAATCCCTGTTACTCCCCCTATTGGGGGAGGTGTATATGGCCTGCATGATTTTCCTGACAAAATCTAATAATAAGACATGCGGTCTGGGACCCATGGTAACTAGGTTGTGTTAAGTAGTACTATTCTTAACACTTTAATCCCTGTTACTACCCCTATTGGGGGTTGGTGTATATGGCCTTCGTGATTACCCTACCAAAATATAATAATAAGACATGCTGTCTGGGACCCATGGTAACTAGGTTGTGTTAAGTAGTACTATTCTTAGCACTTTAATCCCTGTTACTCCCCCTATTGGGGGAGGTGTATATGGCCTGCATGATTATCCTGACAAAATCTAATAATAAGACATGCGGTCTGGGACCCATGGTAACTAGGTTGTGTTAAGTAGTACTATTCTTAGCACTTTAATCCCTGTTACTCCCCCTATCGGGGGAGGTCTATATGGCCTGCATGATTACCCTCACCAAAATATAACAACAAGACATGCGGTCAGGGACCCATGGTAACTAGGTTGTGTTTATATTAGTACTATTCTTAGCAGTCTAATCCCTGTAACTCCCCCTATCGGTGGAGGTCTATACGGCCTGCCTGATTACCCTCACCAAAATATAACAACAAGACATGCGGTCAGGGACCCATGGTAACTAGGTTGTGTTTATATTAGTACTATTCTTAGCACTCTAATCCCTGTAACTCCCCCTATCGGGGGAGGTCTATATGGCCTGCCTGATTACCCTCACCAAATCTAACCACAAGACATGTGGTCTGGGACCCATGGTAACTAGGTTGTGTTAAGTAGTACTGTTCTTAGCAGTTTAATACCTGTTACTCACCCTATCGGGGGAGGTCTATATGGCCTGAATGATTACCCTACCAAAATATAATAATAAGACATGCTGTCTGGGACCCATGGTAACTAGGTTGTGTTAAGTAGTACTATTCTTAGCACTTTAATCCCTGTTACTCCCCCTATTGGGGGAGGTGTATATGGCCTGCATGATTATCCTGACAAAATCTAATAATAAGACATGCGGTCTGGGACCCATGGTAACTAGGTTGTGTTAAGTAGTACTATTCTTAGCACTTTAATCCCTGTTACTCCCCCTATCGGGGGAGGTCTATATGGCCTGCATGATTACCCTCACCAAAATATAACAACAAGACATGCGGTCAGGGACCCATGGTAACTAGGTTGTGTTTATATTAGTACTATTCTTAGCAGTCTAATCCCTGTAACTCCCCCTATCGGTGGAGGTCTATACGGCCTGCCTGATTACCCTCACCAAATCTAACCACAAGACATGTGGTCTGGGACCCATGGTAACTAGGTTGTGTTAAGTAGTACTGTTCTTAGCAGTTAAATACCTGTTACTCACCCTATCGGGGGAGGTCTATATGGCCTGAATGATTACCCTACCAAAATATAATAATAAGACATGCAGTCTGGGACCCATGGTAACTAGGTTGTGTTTTAAGTAGTACTATTCTTAGCACTTTAATCCCTGTTACTCCCCCTATCGGGGGAGGTCTATATGGCCTGAATGATTACCCTGACAAAGTATAACAACAAAACATGCGGTCTGGGACCCATGGTAACTAGGTTGTGTTAAGTAGTTCTATTCTTAGCACTTTAATCCCTGTTACTCCCCCTATCGGGGGAGGTGTATATGGCCTGCATGATTATCCTGAAAAAATATAATAATAAGACATGCGGTCTGGGACCCATGGTAACTAGGTTGTGTTAAGTAGTACTATTCTTAACACTTTAATCCCTGTTACTACCCCTATTGGGGGTTGGTGTATATGGCCTGCATGATTATCCTGGCAAAATATAATAATAAGACATGCGGTCTGAGACCCATGGTAACTAGGTTGTGTTAAGTAGTACTATTCTTAGCACTTTAATCCCTGTTACTCCCCCTATTGGGGGAGGTGTATATGGCCTGCATGATTTTCCTGACAAAATCTAATAATAAGACATGCGGTCTGGGACCCATGGTAACTAGGTTGTGTTAAGTAGTACTATTCTTAACACTTTAATCCCTGTTACTACCCCTATTGGGGGTTGGTGTATATGGCCTGCATGATTACCCTACCAAAATATAATAATAAGACATGCTGTCTGGGACCCATGGTAACTAGGTTGTGTTAAGTAGTACTATTCTTAGCACTTTAATCCCTGTTACTCCCCCTATTGGGGGAGGTGTATATGGACTGCATGATTATCCTGACAAAATCTAATAATAAGACATGCGGTCTGGGACCCATGGTAACTAGGTTGTGTTAAGTAGTACTATTCTTAGCACTTTAATCCCTGTTACTCCCCCTATCGGGGAGGTCTATATGGCCTGCATGATTACCCTCACCAAAATATAACAACAAGACATGCGGTCAGGGACCCATGGTAACTAGGTTGTGTTTATATTAGTACTATTCTTAGCAGTCTAATCCCTGTAACTCCCCCTATCGGGGGAGGTCTATATGGCCTGCCTGATTACCCTCACCAAATCTAACCACAAGACATGTGGTCTGGGACCCATGGTAACTAGGTTGTGTTAAGTAGTACTGTTCTTAGCAGTTTAATACCTGTTACTCACCCTATCGGGGGAGGTCTATATGGCCTGAATGATTACCCTACCAAAATATAATAATAAGACATGCTGTCTGGGACCCATGGTAACTAGGTTGTGTTAAGTAGTACTATTCTTAGCACTTTAATCCCTGTTACTCCCCCTATTGGGGGAGGTGTATATGGCCTGCATGATTATCCTGACAAAATCTAATAATAAGACATGCGGTCTGGGACCCATGGTAACTAGGTTGTGTTAAGTAGTACTATTCTTAGCACTTTAATCCCTGTTACTCCCCCTATCGGGGGAGGTCTATATGGCCTGCATGATTACCCTCACCAAAATATAACAACAAGACATGCGGTCAGGGACCCATGGTAACTAGGTTGTGTTTATATTAGTACTATTCTTAGCAGTCTAATCCCTGTAACTCCCCCTATCGGTGGAGGTCTATACGGCCTGCCTGATTACCCTCACCAAATCTAACCACAAGACATGTGGTCTGGGACCCATGGTAACTAGGTTGTGTTAAGTAGTACTGTTCTTAGCAGTTTAATACCTGTTACTCACCCTATCGGGGGAGGTCTATATGGCCTGAATGATTAACCTGACAAAATATAATAATAAGACATGCGGTCTGGGACCCATGGTAACTAGGTTGTGTTTTAAGTAGTATTATTCTTAGCACTTTAATCCCTGTTACTCCCCCTATCGGGGGAGGTCTATATGGCCTGCATGATTACCCTGACAAAGTATAACAACAAAACATGCGGTCTGGGACCCATGGTAACTAGGTTGTGTTAAGTAGTTCTATTCTTAGCACTTTAATCCCTGTTACTCCCCCTATCGGGGGAGGTGTATATGGCCTGCATGATTATCCTGAAAAAATATAATAATAAGACATGCGGTCTGGGACCCATGGTAACTAGGTTGTGTTAAGTAGTACTATTCTTAACACTTTAATCCCTGTTACTACCCCTATTGGGGGTTGGTGTATATGGCCTGCATGATTATCCTGGCAAAATATAATAATAAGACATGCGGTCTGAGACCCATGGTAACTAGGTTGTGTTAAGTAGTACTATTCTTAGCACTTTAATCCCTGTTACTCCCCCTATTGGGGGAGGTGTATATGGCCTGCATGATTTTCCTGACAAAATCTAATAATAAGACATGCGGTCTGGGACCCATGGTAACTAGGTTGTGTTAAGTAGTACTATTCTTAACACTTTAATCCCTGTTACTACCCCTATTGGGGGTTGGTGTATATGGCCTGCATGATTACCCTACCAAAATATAATAATAAGACATGCTGTCTGGGACCCATGGTAACTAGGTTGTGTTAAGTAGTACTATTCTTAGCACTTTAATCCCTGTTCCTCCCCCTATTGGGGGAGGTGTATATGGACTGCATGATTATCCTGACAAAATCTAATAATAAGACATGCGGTCTGGGACCCATGGTAACTAGGTTGTGTTAAGTAGTACTATTCTTAGCACTTTAATCCCTGTTACTCCCCCTATCGGGGAGGTCTATATGGCCTGCATGATTACCCTCACCAAAATATAACAACAAGACATGCGGTCAGGGACCCATGGTAACTAGGTTGTGTTTATATTAGTACTATTCTTAGCACTCTAATCCCTGTAACTCCCCCTATCGGGGGAGGTCTATATGGCCTGCATGATTACCCTCACCAAATCTAACCACAAGACATGTGGT
Source organism: Bombina bombina (assembly GCF_027579735.1). NCBI lineage: Eukaryota > Metazoa > Chordata > Amphibia > Anura > Bombinatoridae > Bombina > Bombina bombina. The sequence continues at coordinate 141,794,976 of NC_069501.1, read as the reverse complement.
CTGGGACCCATGGTAACTAGGTTGTGTTAAGTAGTACTGTTCTTAGCAGTTTAATACCTGTTACTCACCCTATCGGGGGAGGTCTATATGGCCTGAATGATTACCCTACCAAAATATAATAATAAGACATGCTGTCTGGGACCCATGGTAACTAGGTTGTGTTAAGTAGTACTATTCTTAGCACTTTAATCCCTGTTACTCCCCCTATTGGGGGAGGTGTATATGGCCTGCATGATTATCCTGACAAAATCTAATAATAAGACATGCGGTCTGGGACCCATGGTAACTAGGTTGTGTTAAGTAGTACTATTCTTAGCACTTTAATCCCTGTTACTCCCCCTATCGGGGGAGGTCTATATGGCCTGCATGATTACCCTCACCAAAATATAACAACAAGACATGCGGTCAGGGACCCATGGTAACTAGGTTGTGTTTATATTAGTACTATTCTTAGCAGTCTAATCCCTGTAACTCCCCCTATCGGTGGAGGTCTATACGGCCTGCCTGATTACCCTCACCAAATCTAACCACAAGACATGTGGTCTGGGACCCATGGTAACTAGGTTGTGTTAAGTAGTACTGTTCTTAGCAGTTTAATACCTGTTACTCACCCTATCGGGGGAGGTCTATATGGCCTGAATGATTACCCTACCAAAATATAATAATAAGACATGCAGTCTGGGACCCATGGTAACTAGGTTGTGTTTTAAGTAGTATTATTCTTAGCACTTTAATCCCTGTTACTCCCCCTATCGGGGGAGGTCTATATGGCCTGAATGATTACCCTGACAAAGTATAACAACAAAACATGCGGTCTGGGACCCATGGTAACTAGGTTGTGTTAAGTAGTTCTATTCTTAGCACTTTAATCCCTGTTACTCCCCCTATCGGGGGAGGTGTATATGGCCTGCATGATTATCCTGAAAAAATATAATAATAAGACATGCGGTCTGGGACCCATGGTAACTAGGTTGTGTTAAGTAGTACTATTCTTAACACTTTAATCCCTGTTACTACCCCTATTGGGGGTTGGTGTATATGGCCTGCATGATTATCCTGGCAAAATATAATAATAAGACATGCGGTCTGAGACCCATGGTAACTAGGTTGTGTTAAGTAGTACTATTCTTAGCACTTTAATCCCTGTTACTCCCCCTATTGGGGGAGGTGTATATGGCCTGCATGATTTTCCTGACAAAATCTAATAATAAGACATGCGGTCTGGGACCCATGGTAACTAGGTTGTGTTAAGTAGTACTATTCTTAACACTTTAATCCCTGTTACTACCCCTATTGGGGGTTGGTGTATATGGCCTGCATGATTACCCTACCAAAATATAATAATAAGACATGCTGTCTGGGACCCATGGTAACTAGGTTGTGTTAAGTAGTACTATTCTTAGCACTTTAATCCCTGTTACTCCCCCTATTGGGGGAGGTGTATATGGACTGCATGATTATCCTGACAAAATCTAATAATAAGACATGCGGTCTGGGACCCATGGTAACTAGGTTGTGTTAAGTAGTACTATTCTTAGCACTTTAATCCCTGTTACTCCCCCTATCGGGGAGGTCTATATGGCCTGCATGATTACCCTCACCAAAATATAACAACAAGACATGCGGTCAGGGACCCATGGTAACTAGGTTGTGTTTATATTAGTACTATTCTTAGCACTCTAATCCCTGTAACTCCCCCTATCGGGGGAGGTCTATATGGCCTGCCTGATTACCCTCACCAAATCTAACCACAAGACATGTGGTCTGGGACCCATGGTAACTAGGTTGTGTTAAGTAGTACTGTTCTTAGCAGTTTAATACCTGTTACTCACCCTATCGGGGGAGGTCTATATGGCCTGAATGATTACCCTACCAAAATATAATAATAAGACATGCTGTCTGGGACCCATGGTAACTAGGTTGTGTTAAGTAGTACTATTCTTAGCACTTTAATCCCTGTTACTCCCCCTATTGGGGGAGGTGTATATGGCCTGCATGATTATCCTGACAAAATCTAATAATAAGACATGCGGTCTGGGACCCATGGTAACTAGGTTGTGTTAAGTAGTACTATTCTTAGCACTTTAATCCCTGTTACTCCCCCTATCGGGGGAGGTCTATATGGCCTGCATGATTACCCTCACCAAAATATAACAACAAGACATGCGGTCAGGGACCCATGGTAACTAGGTTGTGTTTATATTAGTACTATTCTTAGCAGTCTAATCCCTGTAACTCCCCCTATCGGTGGAGGTCTATACGGCCTGCCTGATTACCCTCACCAAATCTAACCACAAGACATGTGGTCTGGGACCCATGGTAACTAGGTTGTGTTAAGTAGTACTGTTCTTAGCAGTTTAATACCTGTTACTCACCCTATCGGGGGAGGTCTATATGGCCTGAATGATTACCCTACCAAAATATAATAATAAGACATGCAGTCTGGGACCCATGGTAACTAGGTTGTGTTTTAAGTAGTACTATTCTTAGCACTTTAATCCCTGTTACTCCCCCTATCGGGGGAGGTCTATATGGCCTGAATGATTACCCTGACAAAGTATAACAACAAAACATGCGGTCTGGGACCCATGGTAACTAGGTTGTGTTAAGTAGTTCTATTCTTAGCACTTTAATCCCTGTTACTCCCCCTATCGGGGGAGGTGTATATGGCCTGCATGATTATCCTGAAAAAATATAATAATAAGACATGCGGTCTGGGACCCATGGTAACTAGGTTGTGTTAAGTAGTACTATTCTTAACACTTTAATCCCTGTTACTACCCCTATTGGGGGTTGGTGTATATGGCCTGCATGATTATCCTGGCAAAATATAATAATAAGACATGCGGTCTGAGACCCATGGTAACTAGGTTGTGTTAAGTAGTACTATTCTTAGCACTTTAATCCCTGTTACTCCCCCTATTGGGGGAGGTGTATATGGCCTGCATGATTTTCCTGACAAAATCTAATAATAAGACATGCGGTCTGGGACCCATGGTAACTAGGTTGTGTTAAGTAGTACTATTCTTAACACTTTAATCCCTGTTACTACCCCTATTGGGGGTTGGTGTATATGGCCTGCATGATTACCCTACCAAAATATAATAATAAGACATGCTGTCTGGGACCCATGGTAACTAGGTTGTGTTAAGTAGTACTATTCTTAGCACTTTAATCCCTGTTACTCCCCCTATTGGGGGAGGTGTATATGGACTGCATGATTATCCTGACAAAATCTAATAATAAGACATGCGGTCTGGGACCCATGGTAACTAGGTTGTGTTAAGTAGTACTATTCTTAGCACTTTAATCCCTGTTACTCCCCCTATCGGGGAGGTCTATATGGCCTGCATGATTACCCTCACCAAAATATAACAACAAGACATGCGGTCAGGGACCCATGGTAACTAGGTTGTGTTTATATTAGTACTATTCTTAGCACTCTAATCCCTGTAACTCCCCCTATCGGGGGAGGTCTATATGGCCTGCCTGATTACCCTCACCAAATCTAACCACAAGACATGTGGTCTGGGACCCATGGTAACTAGGTTGTGTTAAGTAGTACTGTTCTTAGCAGTTTAATACCTGTTACTCACCCTATCGGGGGAGGTCTATATGGCCTGAATGATTACCCTACCAAAATATAATAAGAAGACATGCTGTCTGGGACCCATGGTAACTAGGTTGTGTTAAGTAGTACTATTCTTAGCACTTTAATCCCTGTTACTCCCCCTATTGGTGGAGGTGTATATGGCCTGCATGATTATCCTGAAAAAATATAATAATAAGACATGCGGTTTGGGACCCATGGTAACTAGGTTGTGTTAAGTAGTACTATTCTTAACACTTTAATCCCTGTTACTACCCCTATTGGGGGTTGGTGTATATGGCCTGCATGATTATCCTGACAAAATATAATAATAAGACATGCGGTCTGAGACCCATGTTAACTAGGTTGTGTTAAGTAGTACTATTCTTAGCACTTTAATCCCTGTTACTCCCCCTATTGGGGGAGGTGTATATGGCCTGCATGATTTTCCTGACAAAATCTAATAATAAGACATGCGGTCTGGGACCCATGGTAACTAGGTTGTGTTAAGTAGTACTATTCTTAACACTTTAATCCCTGTTACTACCCCTATTGGGGGTTGGTGTATATGGCCTGCATGATTAACCTACCAAAATATAATAATAAGACATGCTGTCTGGGACCCATGGTAACTAGGTTGTGTTAAGTAGTACTATTCTTAGCACTTTAATCCCTGTTACTCCCCCTATTGGGGGAGGTGTATATGGACTGCATGATTATCCTGACAAAATCTAATAATAAGACATGCGGTCTGGGACCCATGGTAACTAGGTTGTGTTAAGTAGTACTATTCTTAGCACTTTAATCCCTGTTACTCCCCCTATCGTGGAGGTCTATATGGCCTGCATGATTACCCTCACCAAAATATAACAACAAGACATGCGGTCAGGGACCCATGGTAACTAGGTTGTGTTTATATTAGTACTATTCTTAGCACTCTAATCCCTGTAACTCCCCCTATCGGGGGAGGTCTATATGGCCTGCCTGATTACCCTCACCAAATCTAACCACAAGACATGTGGTCTGGGACCCATGGTAACTAGGTTGTGTTAAGTAGTACTGTTCTTAGCAGTTTAATACCTGTTACTCACCCTATCGGGGGAGGTCTATATGGCCTGAATGATTACCCTACCAAAATATAATAATAAGACATGCAGTCTGGGACCCATGGTAACTAGGTTGTGTTTTAAGTAGTACTATTCTTAGCACTTTAATCCCTGTTACTCCCCCTATCGGGGGAGGTCTATATGGCCTGCATGATTACCCTGACAAAGTATAACAACAAAACATGCGGGCTGGGACCCATGGTAACTAGGTTGTGTTAAGTAGTTCTATTCTTAGCACTTTAATCCCTGTTACTCCCCCTATCAGGGGAGGTGTATATGGCCTGCATGATTATCCTGAAAAAATATAATAATAAGACATGCGGTCTGGGACCCATGGTAACTAGGTTGTGTTAAGTAGTACTATTCTTAACACTTTAATCCCTGTTACTACCCCTATTGGGGGTTGGTGTATATGGTCTGCATGATTATCCTGACAAAATATAATAATAAGACATGCGGTCTGAGACCCATGGTAACTAGGTTGTGTTAAGTAGTACTATTCTTAGCACTTTAATCCCTGTTACTCCCCCTATTGGGGGAGGTGTATATGGCCTGCATGATTTTCCTGACAAAATCTAATAATAAGACATGCGGTCTGGGACCCATGGTAACTAGGTTGTGTTAAGTAGTACTATTCTTAACACTTTAATCCCTGTTACTACCCCTATTGGGGGTTGGTGTATATGGCCTGCATGATTACCCTACCAAAATATAATAATAAGACATGCTGTCTGGGACCCATGGTAACTAGGTTGTGTTAAGTAGTACTATTCTTAGCACTTTAATCCCTGTTACTCCCCCTATTGGGGGAGGTGTATATGGCCTGCATGATTATCCTGACAAAATATAATAATAAGACATGCGGTCTGGGACCCATGGTAACTAGGTTGTGTTAAGTAGTACTATTCTTAGCACTTTAATCCCTGTTACTACCCCTATCGGGGGAGGTCTATATGGCCTGCATGATTACCCTCACCAAAATATAACAACAAGACATGCGGTCAGGGACCCATGGTAACTAGGTTGTGTTTATATTAGTACTATTCTTAGCACTCTAATCCCTGTAACTCCCCCTATCGGGGGAGGTCTATATGGCCTGCCTGATTACCCTCACCAAATCTAACCACAAGACATGTGGTCTGGGACCCATGGTAACTAGGTTGTGTTAAGTAGTACTGTTCTTAGCAGTTTAATACCTGTTACTCACCCTATCGGGGGAGGTCTATATGGCCTGAATGATTACCCTACCAAAATATAATAATAAGACATGCAGTCTGGGACCCATGGTAACTAGGTTGTGTTTTAAGTAGTACTATTCTTAGCACTTTAATCCCTGTTACTCCCCCTATCGGGGGAGGTCTATATGGCCTGCATGATTACCCTGACAAAGTATAACAACAAAACATGTGGTCTGCGACCCATGGTAACTAGGTTGTGTTAAGTAGTTCTATTCTTAGCACTTTAATCCCTGTTACTCCCCCTATCAGGGGAGGTGTATATGGCCTGCATGATTATCCTGAAAAAATATAATAATAAGACATGCGGTCTGGGACCCATGGTAACTAGGTTGTGTTAAGTAGTACTATTCTTAACACTTTAATCCCTGTTACTACCCCTATTGGGGGTTGGTGTATATGGCCTGCATGATTATCCTGACAAAATATAATAATAAGACATGCGGTCTGAGACCCATGGTAACTAGGTTGTGTTAAGTAGTACTATTCTTAGCACTTTAATCCCTGTTACTCCCCCTATTGGGGGAGGTGTATATGGCCTGCATGATTATCCTGACAAAGTATAACAACAAAACATGCGGTCTGGGACCCATGGTAACTAGGTTGTGTTAAGTAGTACTATTCTTAGCACTTTAATCCCTGTTACTCCCCCTATCGAGGGAGGTCTATATGGCCTGCATGATTACCCTCACCAAAATATAACAACAAGACATGCGGTCAGGGACCCATGGTAACTAGGTTGTGTTTATATTAGTACTATTCTTAGCAGTCTAATCCCTGTAACTCCCCTTATCGGGGGAGGTCTATACGGCCTGCCTGATTACCCTCACCAAATCTAACCACAAGACATGCGGTCTGGGACCCATGGTAACTAGGTTGTGTTAAGTAGTACTGTTCTTAGCAGTTTAATACCTGTTACTCACCCTATATCGGGGGAGGTCTATATGGCCTACATGATTACCCTACCAAAATATAATAATAAGACATGCGGTCTGGGACCCATGGTAACTAGGTTGTGTTTTAAGTAGTACTATTCTTAGCACTTTAATCCCTGTAACTCCCCCTATCGGGGGAGGTCTATATGGCCTGCCTGATTACCCTCACCAAATCTAACCACAAGACATGTGGTCTGGGACCCATGGTAACTAGGTTGTGTTAAGTAGTACTGTTCTTAGCAGTTTAATACCTGTTACTCACCCTATCGGGGGAGGTCTATATGGCCTGAATGATTACCCTACCAAAATATAATAATAAGACATGCAGTCTGGGACCCATGGTAACTAGGTTGTGTTTTAAGTAGTACTATTCTTAGCACTTTAATCCCTGTTACTCCCCCTATCGGGGGAGGTCTATATGGCCTGCATGATTACCCTGACAAAGTATAACAACAAAACATGCGGGCTGGGACCCATGGTAACTAGGTTGTGTTAAGTAGTTCTATTCTTAGCACTTTAATCCCTGTTACTCCCCCTATCAGGGGAGGTGTATATGGCCTGCATGATTATCCTGATAAAATATAATAATAAGACATGCGGTCTGGGACCCATGGTAACTAGGTTGTGTTAAGTAGTACTATTCTTAACACTTTAATCCCTGTTACTACCCCTATTGGGGGTTGGTGTATATGGTCTGCATGATTATCCTGACAAAATATAATAATAAGACATGCGGTCTGAGACCCATGGTAACTAGGTTGTGTTAAGTAGTACTATTCTTAGCACTTTAATCCCTGTTACTCCCCCTATTGGGGGAGGTGTATATGGCCTGCATGATTTTCCTGACAAAATCTAATAATAAGACATGCGGTCTGGGACCCATGGTAACTAGGTTGTGTTAAGTAGTACTATTCTTAACACTTTAATCCCTGTTACTACCCCTATTGGGGGTTGGTGTATATGGCCTGCATGATTACCCTACCAAAATATAATAATAAGACATGCTGTCTGGGACCCATGGTAACTAGGTTGTGTTAAGTAGTACTATTCTTAGCACTTTAATCCCTGTTACTCCCCCTATTGGGGGAGGTGTATATGGCCTGCATGATTATCCTGACAAAATCTAATAATAAGACATGCGGTCTGGGACCCATGGTAACTAGGTTGTGTTAAGTAGTACTATTCTTAGCACTTTAATCCCTGTTACTACCCCTATCGGGGGAGGTCTATATGGCCTGCATGATTACCCTCACCAAAATATAACAACAAGACATGCGGTCTGGGACCCATGGTAACTAGGTTGTGTTTATATTAGTACTATTCTTAGCACTCTAATCCCTGTAACTCCCCCTATCGGGGGAGGTCTATATGGCCTGCCTGATTACCCTCACCAAATCTAACCACAAGACATGTGGTCTGGGACCCATGGTAACTAGGTTGTGTTAAGTAGTACTGTTCTTAGCAGTTTAATACCTGTTACTCACCCTATCGGGGGAGGTCTATATGGCCTGAATGATTACCCTACCAAAATATAATAATAAGACATGCAGTCTGGGACCCATGGTAACTAGGTTGTGTTTTAAGTAGTACTATTCTTAGCACTTTAATCCCTGTTACTCCCCCTATCGGGGGAGGTCTATATGGCCTGCATGATTACCCTGACAAAGTATAACAACAAAACATGTGGTCTGGGACCCATGGTAACTAGGTTGTGTTAAGTAGTTCTATTCTTAGCACTTTAATCCCTGTTACTCCCCCTATCAGGGGAGGTGTATATGGCCTGCATGATTATCCTGAAAAAATATAATAATAAGACATGCGGTCTGGGACCCATGGTAACTAGGTTGTGTTAAGTAGTACTATTCTTAACACTTTAATCCCTGTTACTACCCCTATTGGGGGTTGGTGTATATGGCCTGCATGATTATCCTGACAAAATATAATAATAAGACATGCGGTCTGAGACCCATGGTAACTAGGTTGTGTTAAGTAGTACTATTCTTAGCACTTTAATCCCTGTTACTCCCCCTATTGGGGGAGGTGTATATGGCCTGCATGATTATCCTGACAAAGTATAACAACAAAACATGCGGTCTGGGACCCATGGTAACTAGGTTGTGTTAAGTAGTACTATTCTTAGCACTTTAATCCCTGTTACTCCCCCTATCGAGGGAGGTCTATATGGCCGGCATGATTACCCTCACCAAAATATAACAACAAGACATGCGGTCAGGGACCCATGGTAACTAGGTTGTGTTTATATTAGTACTATTCTTAGCAGTCTAATCCCTGTAACTCCCCTTATCGGGGGAGGTCTATACGGCCTGCCTGATTACCCTCACCAAATCTAACCACAAGACATGCGGTCTGGGACCCATGGTAACTAGGTTGTGTTAAGTAGTACTGTTCTTAGCAGTTTAATACCTGTTACTCACCCTATATCGGGGGAGGTCTATATGGCCTACATGATTACCCTACCAAAATATAATAATAAGACATGCGGTCTGGGACCCATGGTAACTAGGTTGTGTTTTAAGTAGTACTATTCTTAGCACTTTAATCCCTGTAACTCCCCCTATCGGGGGAGGTCTATATGGCCTGCCTGATTACCCTCACCAAATCTAACCACAAGACATGTTGTCTGGGACACATGGTAACTAGGTTGTGTTAAGTAGTACTGTTCTTAGCAGTTTAATACCTGTTACTCACCCTATCGGGGGAGGTCTATATGGCCTGAATGATTACCCTACCAAAATATAATAATAAGACATGCAGTCTGGGACCCATGGTAACTAGGTTGTGTTTTAAGTAGTACTATTCTTAGCACTTTAATCCCTGTTACTCCCCCTATCGGGGGAGGTCTATATGGCCTGCATGATTACCCTTACAAAGTATAACAACAAAACATGCGGTCTGGGACCCATGGTAACTAGGTTGTGTTAAGTAGTTCTATTCTTAGCACTTTAATCCCTGTTACTCCCCCTATCAGGGGAGGTGTATATGGCCTGCATGATTATCCTGAAAAAATATAATAATAAGACATGCGGTCTGGGACCCATGGTAACTAGGTTGTGTTAAGTAGTACTATTCTTAACACTTTAATCCCTGTTACTACCCCTATTGGGGGTTGGTGTATATGGCCTGCATGATTATCCTGACAAAATATAATAATAAGACATGCGGTCTGAGACCCATGGTAACTAGGTTGTGTTAAGTAGTACTATTCTTAGCACTTTAATCCCTGTTACTCCCCCTATTGGGGGAGGTGTATATGGCCTGCATGATTTTCCTGACAAAATCTAATAATAAGACATGCGGTCTGGGACCCATGGTAACTAGGTTGTGTTAAGTAGTACTATTCTTAACACTTTAATCCCTGTTACTACCCCTATTGGGGGTTGGTGTATATGGCCTACATGATTACCCTACCAAAATATAATAATAAGACATGCTGTCTGGGACCCATGGTAACTAGGTTGTGTTAAGTAGTACTATTCTTAGCACTTTAATCCCTGTTACTCCCCCTATTGGGGGAGGTGTATATGGCCTGCATGATTATCCTGACAAAATCTAATAATAAGACATGCGGTCTGGGACCCATGGTAACTAGGTTGTGTTAAGTAGTACTATTCTTAGCACTTTAATCCCTGTTACTCCCCCTATCGGGGGAGGTCTATATGGCCTGCATGATTACCCTCACCAAAATATAACAACAAGACATGCGGTCAGGGACCCATGGTAACTAGGTTGTGTTTATATTAGTACTATTCTTAGCACTCTAATCCCTGTAACTCCCCTTATCGGGGGAGGTCTATACGGCCTGCCTGATTACCCTCACCAAATCTAACCACAAGACATGCGGTCTGGGACCCATGGTAACTAGGTTGTGTTAAGTAGTACTGTTCTTAGCAGTTTAATACCTGTTACTCACCCTATATCGGGGGAGGTCTATATGGCCTACATGATTACCCTACCAAAATATAATAATAAGACATGCGGTCTGGGACCCATGGTAACTAGGTTGTGTTTTAAGTAGTACTATTCTTAGCACTTTAATCCCTGTAACTCCCCCTATCGGGGGAGGTCTATATGGCCTGCCTGATTACCCTCACCAAATCTAACCACAAGACATGTTGTCTGGGACACATGGTAACTAGGTTGTGTTAAGTAGTACTGTTCTTAGCAGTTTAATACCTGTTACTCACCCTATCGGGGGAGGTCTATATGGCCTGAATGATTACCCTACCAAAATATAATAATAAGACATGCAGTCTGGGACCCATGGTAACTAGGTTGTGTTTTAAGTAGTACTATTCTTAGCACTTTAATCCCTGTTACTCCCCCTATCGGGGGAGGTCTATATGGCCTGCATGATTACCCTTACAAAGTATAACAACAAAACATGCGGTCTGGGACCCATGGTAACTAGGTTGTGTTAAGTAGTTCTATTCTTAGCACTTTAATCCCCGTTACTCCCCCTATCAGGGGAGGTGTATATGGCCTGCATGATTATCCTGAAAAAATATAATAATAAGACATGCGGTCTGGGACCCATGGTAACTAGGTTGTGTTAAGTAGTACTATTCTTAACACTTTAATCCCTGTTACTACCCCTATTGGGGGTTGGTGTATATGGCCTGCATGATTAACTTGACAAAATATAATAATAAGACATGCGGTCTGAGACCCATGGTAACTAGGTTGTGTTAAGTAGTACTATTCTTAGCACTTTAATCCCTGTTACTCCCCCTATTGGGGGAGGTGTATATGGCCTGCATGATTTTCCTGACAAAATCTAATAATAAGACATGCGGTCTGGGACCCATGGTAACTAGGTTGTGTTAAGTAGTACTATTCTTAACACTTTAATCCCTGTTACTACCCCTATTGGGGGTTGGTGTATATGGCCTACATGATTACCCTACCAAAATATAATAATAAGACATGCTGTCTGGGACCCATGGTAACTAGGTTGTGTTAAGTAGTACTATTCTTAGCACTTTAATCCCTGTTACTCCCCCTATTGGGGGAGGTGTATATGGCCTGCATGATTATCCTGACAAAATCTAATAATAAGACATGCGGTCTGGGACCCATGGTAACTAGGTTGTGTTAAGTAGTACTATTCTTAGCACTTTAATCCCTGTTACTCCCCCTATCGGGGGAGGTCTATATGGCCTGCATGATTACCCTCACCAAAATATAACAACAAGACATGCGGTCAGGGACCCATGGTAACTAGGTTGTGTTTATATTAGTACTATTCTTAGCACTCTAATCCCTGTAACTCCCCCTATCGGGGGAGGTCTATATGGCCTGCCTGATTACCCTCACCAAATCTAACCACAAGACATGTGGTCTGGGACCCATGGTAACTAGGTTGTGTTAAGTAGTACTGTTCTTAGCACTTTAATACCTGTTACTCACCCTATCGGGGGAGGTCTATATGGCCTGAATGATTACCCTACCAAAATATAATAATAAGACATGCAGTCTGGGACCCATGGTAACTAGGTTGTGTTTTAAGTAGTACTATTCTTAGCACTTTAATACCTGTTACTCCCCCTATCGGGGGAGGTCTATATGGCCTGCATGATTACCCTGACAAAGTATAACAACAAAACATGCGGTCTGGGACCCATGGTAACTAGGTTGTGTTAAGTAGTTCTATTCTTAGCACTTTAATCCCTGTTACTCCCTCTATCAAGGGAGGTCTATATGGCCTGCATGATTATCCTGAAAAAATATAATAATAAGACATGCGGTCTGGGACCCATGGTAACTAGGTTGTGTTAAGTAGTACTATTCTTAACACTTTAATCCCTGTTACTACCCCTATTGGTGGTTGGTGTATATGGCCTGCATGATTATCCTGACAAAATATAATAATAAGACATGCTGTCTGGGACCCATGGTAACTAGGTTGTGTTAAGTAGTACTATTCTTAGCACTTTAATCCCTGTTACTCCCCCTATCAGGGGAGGTGTATATGGCCTGCATGATTATCCTGACAAAATCTAATAATAAGACATGCGGTCTGGGACCCATGGTAACTAGGTTGTGTTAAGTAGTACTATTCTTAACACTTTAATCCCTGTTACTACCCCTATTGGGGGTTGGTGTATATGGCCTACATGATTACCCTACCAAAATATAATAATAAGACATGCTGTCTGGGACCCATGGTAACTAGGTTGTGTTAAGTAGTACTATTCTTAGCACTTTAATCCCTGTTACTCCCCCTATTGGGGAAGGTGTATATGGCCTGCATGATTATCCTGACAAAATATAATAATAAGACATGCGGTCTGGGACCCATGGTAACTAGGTTGTGTTAAGTAGTACTATTCTTAACACTTTAATCCCTGTTACTACCCCTATTGGGGGTTGGTGTATATGGCCTGCATGATTATCCTGACAAAATATAATAATAAGACATGCGGTCTGAGACCCATGGTAACTAGGTTGTGTTAAGTAGTACTATTCTTAGCACTTTAATCCCTGTTACTCCCCCTATTGGGGGAGGTGTATATGGCCTGCATGATTATCCTGACAAAGTATAACAACAAAACATGCGGTCTGGGACCCATGGTAACTAGGTTGTGTTAAGTAGTACTATTCTTAGCACTTTAATCCCTGTTACTCCCCCTATCAGGGGAGGTGTATATGGCCTGCATGATTACCCTCACCAAAATATAACCACAAGACATGCGGTCAGGGACCCATGGTAACTAGGTTGTGTTAAGTAGTACTATTCTTAGCACTTTAATCCCTGTTACTCCCCCTATTGGGGGAGGTGTATATGGCCTGCATGATTATCCTGACAAAGTATAACAACAAAACATGCGGTCTGGGACCCATGGTAACTAGGTTGTGTTAAGTAGTACTATTCTTAGCACTTTAATCCCTGTTACTCCCCCTATCGAGGGAGGTCTATATGGCCTGCATGATTACCCTCACCAAAATATAACAACAAGACATGCGGTCTGGGACCCATGGTAACTAGGTTGTGTTTATATTAGTACTATTCTTAGCATTCTAATCCCTGTAACTCCCCCTATCGGGGGAGGTCTATACGGCCTGCCTGATTACCCTCACCAAATCTAACCACAAGATATGCGGTCTGGGACCCATGGTAACTAGGTTGTGTTAAGTAGTACTGTTCTTAGCAGTTTAATACCTGTTACTCACCCTATATCGGGGGAGGTCTATATGGCCTGCATGATTACCCTACCAAAATATAATAATAAGACATGCTGTCTGGGACCCATGGTAACTAGGTTGTGTTAAGTAGTACTATTCTTAGCACTTTATTCCCTGTTACTCCCCCTATTGGGGGAGGTGTATATGGCCTGCATGATTATCCTGACAAAATATAATAATAAGACATGCGGTCTGGGACCCATGGTAACTAGTTTGTGTTTATATTAGTACTATACTTAGCACTCTAATCCCTGTAACTCCTCCTATCGGGGGAGGTCTATACGTCCTGCCTGATTACCCTCACAAAATATAACAACAAGACATGCGGTCTGGGACCCATGGTAACTAGGTTGTGTTAAGTAGTACTATTGTTAGCACTTTAATCCCTGTTACTCCCCCTATTGGGGGAGGTCTATATGGCATGCATGATTACCCTGACAAAGTATAACAACAAGACACGCGGTCTGGGACCCATGGTGACTAGGTTGTGTTAAGTAGTACTGTTCTTAGCAGTTTAATCCCTCTTACTCCCCCTATCGGGGGAGGTCTATATGGCCTGCATGATTACCCTGACAAAGTATAACAACAAAACATGCGGTCTGGGACCCATGGTAACTAGGTTGTGTTAAGTAGTACTATTCTTAGCACTTTAATCCCTGTTACTCCCCCTATCGGGGGAGGTGTATATGGCCTGCATGATTATCCTGAAAAAATATAATAATAAGAAATGCGGTCTGGGACCCATGGTAACTAGGTTGTGTTAAGTAGTACTATTCTTAACACTTTAATCCCTGTAACTCCCCCTATCGGGGGAGGTCTATATGGCCTGCCTGATTACCCTCACCAAATCTAACCACAAGACATGTGGTCTGGGACCCATGGTAACTAGGTTGTGTTAAGTAGTACTGTTCTTAGCAGTTTAATACCTGTTACTCACCCTATCGGGGGAGGTCTATATGGCCTGAATGATTACCCTACCAAAATATAATAATAAGACATGCAGTCTGGGACCCATGGTAACTAGGTTGTGTTTTAAGTAGTACTATTCTTAGCACTTTAATACCTGTTACTCCCCCTATCGGGGGAGGTCTATATGGCCTGCATGATTACCCTGACAAAGTATAACAACAAAACATGCGGTCTGGGACCCATGGTAACTAGGTTGTGTTAAGTAGTTCTATTCTTAGCACTTTAATCCCTGTTACTCCCCCTATCAGGGGAGGTGTATATGGCCTGCATGATTATCCTGAAAAAATATAATAATAAGACATGCGGTCTGGGACCCATGGTAACTAGGTTGTGTTAAGTAGTACTATTCTTAACACTTTAATCCCTGTTACTACCCCTATTGGTGGTTGGTGTATATGGCCTGCATGATTATCCTGACAAAATATAATAATAAGACATGCTGTCTGGGACCCATGGTAACTAGGTTGTGTTAAGTAGTACTATTCTTAGCACTTTAATCCCTGTTACTCCCCCTATTGGGGGAGGTGTATATGGCCTGCATGATTATCCTGACAAAATCTAATAATAAGACATGCGGTCTGGGACCCATGGTAACTAGGTTGTGTTAAGTAGTACTATTCTTAACACTTTAATCCCTGTTACTACCCCTATTGGGGGTTGGTGTATATGGCCTACATGATTACCCTACCAAAATATAATAATAAGACATGCTGTCTGGGACCCATGGTAACTAGGTTGTGTTAAGTAGTACTATTCTTAGCACTTTAATCCCTGTTACTCCCCCTATTGGGGAAGGTGTATATGGCCTGCATGATTATCCTGAAAAAATATAATAATAAGACATGCGGTCTGGGACCCATGGTAACTAGGTTGTGTTAAGTAGTACTATTCTTAACACTTTAATCCCTGTTACTACCCCTATTGGGGGTTGGTGTATATGGCCTGCATGATTATCCTGACAAAATATAATAATAAGACATGCGGTCTGAGACCCATGGTAACTAGGTTGTGTTAAGTAGTACTATTCTTAGCACTTTAATCCCTGTTACTCCCCCTATTGGGGGAGGTGTATATGGCCTGCATGATTATCCTGACAAAGTATAACAACAAAACATGCGGTCTGGGACCCATGGTAACTAGGTTGTGTTAAGTAGTACTATTCTTAGCACTTTAATCCCTGTTACTCCCCCTATCAGGGGAGGTGTATATGGCCTGCATGATTACCCTCACCAAAATATAACCACAAGACATGCGGTCAGGGACCCATGGTAACTAGGTTGTGTTAAGTAGTACTATTCTTAGCACTTTAATCCCTGTTACTCCCCCTATTGGGGGAGGTGTATATGGCCTGCATGATTATCCTGACAAAGTATAACAACAAAACATGCGGTCTGGGACCCATGGTAACTAGGTTGTGTTAAGTAGTACTATTCTTAGCACTTTAATCCCTGTTACTCCCCCTATCGAGGGAGGTCTATATGGCCTGCATGATTACCCTCACCAAAATATAACAACAAGACATGCGGTCAGGGACCCATGGTAACTAGGTTGTGTTTATATTAGTACTATTCTTAGCACTCTAATCCCTGTAACTCCCCTTATCGGGGGAGGTCTATACGGCCTGCCTGATTACCCTCACCAAATCTAACCACAAGACATGCGGTCTGGGACCCATGGTAACTAGGTTGTGTTAAGTAGTACTGTTCTTAGCAGTTTAATACCTGTTACTCACCCTATATCGGGGGAGGTCTATATGGCCTGCATGATTACCCTACCAAAATATAATAATAAGACATGCTGTCTGGGACCCATGGTAACTAGGTTGTGTTAAGTAGTACTATTCTTAGCACTTTATTCCCTGTTACTCCCCCTATTGGGGGAGGTGTATATGGCCTGCATGATTATCCTGACAAAATATAATAATAAGACATGCGGTCTGGGACCCATGGTAACTAGTTTGTGTTTATATTAGTACTATACTTAGCACTCTAATCCCTGTAACTCCTCCTATCGGGGGAGGTCTATACGTCCTGCCTGATTACCCTCACAAAATATAACAACAAGACATGCGGTCTGGGACCCATGGTAACTAGGTTGTGTTAAGTAGTACTATTGTTAGCACTTTAATCCCTGTTACTCCCCCTATTGGGGGAGGTCTATATGGCATGCATGATTACCCTGACAAAGTATAACAACAAGACACGCGGTCTGGGACCCATGGTGACTAGGTTGTGTTAAGTAGTACTGTTCTTAGCAGTTTAATCCCTCTTACTCCCCCTATCGGGGGAGGTCTATATGGCCTGCATGATTACCCTGACAAAGTATAACAACAAAACATGCGGTCTGGGACCCATGGTAACTAGGTTGTGTTAAGTAGTACTATTCTTAGCACTTTAATCCCTGTTACTCCCCCTATCGGGGGAGGTGTATATGGCCTGCATGATTATCCTGAAAAAATATAATAATAAGAAATGCGGTCTGGGACCCATGGTAACTAGGTTGTGTTAAGTAGTACTATTCTTAGCACTTTAATCCCTGTTACTACCCCTATTGGGGGAGGTGTATATGGCCTGCATGAATATCCTGACAAAATATAATAATAAGACATGCGGTCTGAGACCCATGGTAACTAGGTTGTGTTAAGTAGTACTATTCTTAGCACTTTAATCCCTGTTACTCCCCCTATCGGGGGAGGTGTATATGGCCTGCATGATTACCCTCACCAAAATATAACAACAAGACATGCGGTCAGGGACCCATGGTAACTAGGTTGTGTTTATATTAGTACTATTCTTAGCACTCTAATCCCTGTAACTCCCCTTATCGGGGGAGGTCTATACGGCCTGCCTGATTACCCTCACCAAATCTAACCACAAGACATGCGGTCTGGGACCCATGGTAACTAGGTTGTGTTAAGTAGTACTGTTCTTAGCAGTTTAATACCTGTTACTCACCCTATATCGGGGGAGGTCTATATGGCCTGCATGATTACCCTACCAAAATATAATAATAAGACATGCTGTCTGGGACCCATGGTAACTAGGTTGTGTTAAGTAGTACTATTCTTAGCACTTTATTCCCTGTTACTCCCCCTATTGGGGGAGGTGTATATGGCCTGCATGATTATCCTGACAAAATATAATAATAAGACATGCGGTCTGGGACCCATGGTAACTAGTTTGTGTTTATATTAGTACTATACTTAGCACTCTAATCCCTGTAACTCCTCCTATCGGGGGAGGTCTATACGTCCTGCCTGATTACCCTCACAAAATATAACAACAAGACATGCGGTCTGGGACCCATGGTAACTAGGTTGTGTTAAGTAGTACTATTGTTAGCACTTTAATCCCTGTTACTCCCCCTATTGGGGGAGGTCTATATGGCATGCATGATTACCCTGACAAAGTATAACAACAAGACACGCGGTCTGGGACCCATGGTGACTAGGTTGTGTTAAGTAGTACTGTTCTTAGCAGTTTAATCCCTCTTACTCCCCCTATCGGGGGAGGTCTATATGGCCTGCATGATTACCCTGACAAAGTATAACAACAAAACATGCGGTCTGGGACCCATGGTAACTAGGTTGTGTTAAGTAGTACTATTCTTAGCACTTTAATCCCTGTTACTCCCCCTATCGGGGGAGGTGTATATGGCCTGCATGATTATCCTGAAAAAATATAATAATAAGAAATGCGGTCTGGGACCCATGGTAACTAGGTTGTGTTAAGTAGTACTATTCTTAACACTTTAATCCCTGTTACTACCCCTATTGGGGGAGGTGTATATGGCCTGCATGAATATCCTGACAAAATATAATAATAAGACATGCGGTCTGAGACCCATGGTAACTAGGTTGTGTTAAGTAGTACTATTCTTAGCACTTTAATCCCTGTTACTCCCCCTATCGGGGGAGGTGTATATGGCCTGCATGATTACCCTCACCAAAATATAACAACAAGACATGCGGTCAGGGACCCATGGTAACTAGGTTGTGTTAAGTGGTACTATTCTTAGCACTTTAATCCCTGTTACTCCCCCTATCGGTGGAGGTGTATATGGCCTGCATGATTACCCTGACAAAATATAATAATAAGACATGCAGTCTGGGACCCATGGTAACTAGGTTGTGTTAAGTAGTACTGTTCTTAGCAGTTTAATACCTGTTACTCACTCTATCGGGGGAGGTCTATATGGCCTGCATGATTACCCTACCAAAATATAATAATAAGACATGCGGTCTGGGACCCATGGTAACTAGGTTGTGTTTTAAGTAGTACTATTCTTAGCACTTTAATCCCTGTTACTCCCCCTATCGGGGGAGGTCTATATGGCCTGCATGATTACCCTGACAAAGTATAACAACAAAACATGCGGTCTGGGACCCATGGTAACTAGGTTGTGTTAAGTAGTTCTATTCTTAGCACTTTAATCCCTGTTACTCCCCCTATCAGGGGAGGTGTATATGGCCTGCATGATTATCCTGAAAAAATATAATAATAAGACATGCGGTCTGGGACCCATGGTAACTAGGTTGTGTTAAGTAGTACTATTCTTAACACTTTAATCCCTGTTACTACCCCTATTGGGGGTTGGTGTATATGGCCTACATGATTACCCTACCAAAATATAATAATAAGACATGCTGTCTGGGACCCATGGTAACTAGGTTGTGTTAAGTAGTACTATTCTTAGCACTTTAATCCCTGTTACTCCCCCTATTGGGGAGGTCTATATGGCCTGCATGATTACCCTGACAAAATATAATAATAAGACATGCGGTCTGGGACCCATGGTAACTAGGTTGTGTTAAGTAGTACTATTCTTAGCACTTTAATCCCTGTTACTCCCCCTATCTGGGGAGGTGTATATGGCCTGCATGATTATCCTGAAAAAATATAATAATAAGACATGCGGTCTGGGACCCATGGTAACTAGGTTGTGTTAAGTAGTACTATTCTTAACACTTTAATCCCTGTTACTACCCCTATTGGGGGTTGGTGTATATGGCCTGCATGATTATCCTGACAAAATATAATAATAAGACATGCGGTCTGAGACCCATGGTAACTAGGTTGTGTTAAGTAGTACTATTCTTAGCACTTTAATCCCTGTTACTCCCCCTATTGGGGGAGGTGTATATGGCCTGCATGATTATCCTGACAAAGTATAACAACAAAACATGCGGTCTGGGACCCATGGTAACTAGGTTGTGTTAAGTAGTACTATTCTTAGCACTTTAATCCCTGTTACTCCCCCTATCGGGGGAGGTCTATATGGCCTGCATGATTACCCTCACCAAAATATAACCACAAGACATGCGGTCAGGGACCCATGGTAACTAGGTTGTGTTAAGTAGTACTATTCTTAGCACTTTAATCCCTGTTACTCCCCCTATTGGGGGAGGTGTATATGGCCTGCATGATTATCCTGACAAAGTATAACAACAAAACATGCGGTCTGGGACCCATGGTAACTAGGTTGTGTTAAGTAGTACTATTCTTAGCACTTTAATCCCTGTTACTCCCCCTATCGAGGGAGGTCTATATGGCCTGCATGATTACCCTCACCAAAATATAACAACAAGACATGCGGTCAGGGACCCATGGTAACTAGGTTGTGTTTATATTAGTACTATTCTTAGCATTCTAATCCCTGTAACTCCACCTATCGGGGGAGGTCTATACGGCCTGCCTGATTACCCTCACCAAATCTAACCACAAGACATGCGGTCTGGGACCCATGGTAACTAGGTTGTGTTAAGTAGTACTGTTCTTAGCAGTTTAATACCTGTTACTCACTCTATCGGGGGAGGTCTATATGGCCTGCATGATTACCCTACCAAAATATAATAATAACACATGCGGTCTGGGACCCATGGTAACTAGGTTGTGTTAAGTAGTACTATTCTTAGCACTTTATTCCCTGTTACTCCCCCTATTGGGGGAGGTGTATATGGCCTGCATGATTATCCTGACAAAATATAATAATAAGACATGCGGTCTGGGACCCATGGTAACTAGGTTGTGTTTATATTAGTACTATACTTAGCACTCTAATCCCTGTAACTCCTCCTATCGGGGGAGGTCTATACGTCCTGCCTGATTACCCTCACAAAATATAACAACAAGACATGCGGTCTGGGACCCATGGTAACTAGGTTGTGTTAAGTAGTACTATTGTTAGCACTTTAATCCCTGTTACTCCCCCTATTGGGGGAGGTCTATATGGCATGCATGATTACCCTGACAAAGTATAACAACAAGACACGCGGTCTGGGACCCATGGTAACTAGGTTGTGTTAAGTAGTACTGTTCTTAGCAGTTTAATCCCTCTTACTCCCCCTATCGGGGGAGGTCTATATGGCCTGCATGATTACCCTGACAAAGTATAACAACAAAACATGCGGTCTGGGACCCATGGTAACTAGGTTGTGTTAAGTAGTACTATTCTTAGCACTTTAATCCCTGTTACTCCCCCTATCGGGGGAGGTGTATATGGCCTGCATGATTATCCTGAAAAAATATAATAATAAGAAATGCGGTCTGGGACCCATGGTAACTAGGTTGTGTTAAGTAGTACTATTCTTAACACTTTAATCCCTGTTACTCCCCCTATTGGGGGAGGTGTATATGGCCTGCATGATTATCCCTGACAAAATATAATAATAAGACATGCGGTCTGGGACCCATGGTAACTAGGTTGTGTTTAAGTAGTACTATTCTTAGCACTTTAATCCCTGTAACTCCCCCTATCGGGGGAGGTCTATATGGCCTGCATGATTACCCTCACAAAATATAACAACAAGACATGCGGTCTGGGACCCATGGTAACTAGGTTGTGTTAAGTAGTACTATTCTTAGCACTTTAATCCCTGTTACTCCCCCTATTGGGGGAGGTCTATATGGCCTGCATGATTACCCTGACAAAGTATAACAACAAGACATGCGGTCTGGGACCCATGGTAACTAGGTTGTGTTAAGTAGTACTGTTCTTAGCAGTTTAATCCCTGTTACTCCCCCTATCGGGGGAGGTCTATATGGCCTGCATGATTACCCTGACAAAGTATAACAACAAAACATGCGGTCTGGGACCCATGGTAACTAGGTTGTGTTAAGTAGTACTATTCTTAGCACTTTAATCCCTGTTACTCCCCCTATCGGGGGAGGTGTATATGGCCTGCATGATTATCCTGAAAAAATATAATAATAAGACATGCGGTCTGGGACCCATGGTAACTAGGTTGTGTTAAGTAGTACTATTCTTAACACTTTAATCCCTGTTACTACCCCTATTGGGGGAGGTGTATATGGCCTGCATGAATATCCTGACAAAATATAATAATAAGACATGCGGTCTGAGACCCATGGTAACTAGGTTGTGTTAAGTAGTACTATTCTTAGCACTTTAATCCCTGTTACTCCCCCTATCGGGGGAGGTGTATATGGCCTGCATGATTACCCTCACCAAAATATAACAACAAGACATGCGGTCAGGGACCCATGGTAACTAGGTTGTGTTAAGTGGTACTATTCTTAGCACTTTAATCCCTGTTACTCCCCCTATTGGGGGAGGTGTATATGGCCTGCATGATTATCCTGACAAAATATAATAATAAGACATGAGGTCTGGGACCCATGGTAACTAGGTTGTGTTAAGTAGTACTGTTCTTAGCAGTTTAATACCTGTTACTCACCCTATCGGGGGTGGGTCTATATGGCCTGAATGATTACCCTACCAAAATATAATTATAAGACATGCAGTCTGGGACCCATGGTAACTAGGTTGTGTTTTAAGTAGTACTATTCTTAGCACTTTAATCCCTGTTACTCCCCCTATCGGGGGAGGTCTATATGGCCTGCATGATTACCCTGACAAAGTATAACAACAAAACATGCGGTCTGGGACCCATGGTAACTAGGTTGTGTTAAGTAGTTCTATTCTTAGCACTTTAATCCCTGTTACTCCCCCTATCAGGGGAGGTGTATATGGCCTGCATGATTATCCTGAAAAAATATAATAATAAGACATGCGGTCTGGGACCCATGGTAACTAGGTTGTGTTAAGTAGTACTATTCTTAACACTTTAATCCCTGTTACTACCCCTATTGGGGGTTGGTGTATATGGCCTGCATGATTATCCTGACAAAATATAATAATAAGACATGCTGTCTGGGACCCATGGTAACTAGGTTGTGTTAAGTAGTACTATTCTTAGCACTTTAATCCCTGTTACTCCCCCTATCAGGGGAGGTGTATATGGCCTGCATGATTATCCTGACAAAATCTAATAATAAGACATGCGGTCTGGGACCCATGGTAACTAGGTTGTGTTAAGTAGTACTATTCTTAACACTTTAATCCCTGTTACTACCCCTATTGGGGGTTGGTGTATATGGCCTACATGATTACCCTACCAAAATATAATAATAAGACATGCTGTCTGGGACCCATGGTAACTAGGTTGTGTTAAGTAGTACTATTCTTAGCACTTTAATCCCTGTTACTCCCCCTATTGGGGAAGGTGTATATGGCCTGCATGATTATCCTGACAAAATCTAATAATAAGACATGCGGTCTGGGACCCATGGTAACTAGGTTGTGTTAAGTAGTACTATTCTTAGCACTTTAATCCCTGTTACTCCCCCTATCGGGGGAGGTCTATATGGCCTGCATGATTACCCTCACCAAAATATAACAACAAGACATGCGGTCAGGGACCCATGGTAACTAGGTTGTGTTTATATTAGTACTATTCTTAGCACTCTAATCCCTGTAACTCCCCCTATCGGGGGAGGTCTATATGGCCTGCCTGATTACCCTCACCAAATCTAACCACAAGACATGTGGTCTGGGACCCATGGTAACTAGGTTGTGTTAAGTAGTACTGTTCTTAGCAGTTTAATACCTGTTACTCACCCTATCGGGGGAGGTCTATATGGCCTGAATGATTACCCTACCAAAATATAATAATAAGACATGCAGTCTGGGACCCATGGTAACTAGGTTGTGTTTTAAGTAGTACTATTCTTAGCACTTTAATCCCTGTTACTCCCCCTATCGGGGGAGGTCTATATGGCCTGCATGATTACCCTGACAAAGTATAACAACAAAACATGCGGTCTGGGACCCATGGTAACTAGGTTGTGTTAAGTAGTTCTATTCTTAGCACTTTAATCCCTGTTACTCCCCCTATCAGGGGAGGTGTATATGGCCTGCATGATTATCCTGAAAAAATATAATAATAAGACATGCGGTCTGGGACCCATGGTAACTAGGTTGTGTTAAGTAGTACTATTCTTAACACTTTAATCCCTGTTACTACCCCTATTGGGGGTTGGTGTATATGGCCTGCATGATTATCCTGACAAAATATAATAATAAGACATGCGGTCTGTGACCCATGGTAACTAGGTTGTGTTAAGTAGTACTATTCTTAGCACTTTAATCCCTGTTACTCCCCCTATTGGGGGAGGTGTATATGGCCTGCATGATTACCCTGACAAAGTATAACAACAAAACATGCGGTCTGGGACCCATGGTAACTAGGTTGTGTTAAGTAGTACTATTCTTAGCACTTTAATCCCTGTTACTCCCCCTATCGGGGGAGGTCTATATGGCCTGCATGATTACCCTCACCAAAATATAACAACAAGACATGCGGTCAGGGACCCATGGTAACTAGGTTGTGTTAAGTAGTACTATTCTTAGCACTTTAATCCCTGTTACTCCCCCTATAGGGGGAGGTGTATATGGCCTGCATGATTATCCTGACAAAGTATAACAACAAAACATGCGGTCTGGGACCCATGGTAACTAGGTTGTGTTAAGTAGTACTATTCTTAGCACTTTAATCCCTGTTACTCCCCCTATCGGGGGAGGTCTATATGGCCTGCATGATTACCCTCACCAAAATATAACAACAAGACATGCGGTCAGGGACCCATGGTAACTAGGTTGTGTTTATATTAGTACTATTCTTAGCATTCTAATCCCTGTAACTCCCCCTATCGGGGGAGGTCTATACGGCCTGCCTGATTACCCTCACCAAATCTAACCACAAGACATGCGGTCTGGGACCCATGGTAACTAGGTTGTGTTAAGTAGTACTGTTCTTAGCAGTTTAATACCTGTTACTCACCCTATATCGGGGGAGGTCTATATGGCCTGCATGATTACCCTACCAAAATATAATAATAAGACATGCTGTCTGGGACCCATGGTAACTAGGTTGTGTTAAGTAGTACTATTCTTAGCACTTTATTCCCTGTTACTCCCCCTATTGGGGGAGGTGTATATGGCCTGCATGATTATCCTGACAAAATATAATAATAAGACATGCGGTCTGGGACCCATGGTAACTAGGTTGTGTTTATATTAGTACTATACTTAGCACTCTAATCCCTGTAACTCCTCCTATCGGGGGAGGTCTATACGTCCTGCCTGATTACCCTCACAAAATATAACAACAAGACATGCGGTCTGGGACCCATGGTAACTAGGTTGTGTTAAGTAGTACTATTGTTAGCACTTTAATCCCTGTTACTCCCCCTATTGGGGGAGGTCTATATGGCATGCATGATTACCCTGACAAAGTATAACAACAAGACACGCGGTCTGGGACCCATGGTAACTAGGTTGTGTTAAGTAGTACTGTTCTTAGCAGTTTAATCCCTCTTACTCCCCCTATCGGGGGAGGTCTATATGGCCTGCATGATTACCCTGACAAAGTATAACAACAAAACATGCGGTCTGGGACCCATGGTAACTAGGTTGTGTTAAGTAGTACTATTCTTAGCACTTTAATCCCTGTTACTCCCCCTATCGGGGGAGGTGTATATGGCCTGCATGATTATCCTGAAAAAATATAATAATAAGACATGCGGTCTGGGACCCATGGTAACTAGGTTGTGTTAAGTAGTACTATTCTTAACACTTTAATCCCTGTTACTACCCCTATTGGGGGAGGTGTATATGGCCTGCATGAATATCCTGACAAAATATAATAATAAGACATGCGGTCTGAGACCCATGGTAACTAGGTTGTGTTAAGTAGTACTATTCTTAGCACTTTAATCCCTGTTACTCCCCCTATCGGGGGAGGTGTATATGGCCTGCATGATTACCCTCACCAAAATATAACAACAAGACATGCGGTCAGGGACCCATGGTAACTAGGTTGTGTTAAGTGGTACTATTCTTAGCACTTTAATCCCTGTTACTCCCCCTATTGGGGGAGGTGTATATGGCCTGCATGATTATCCTGACAAAATATAATAATAAGACATGAGGTCTGGGACCCATGGTAACTAGGTTGTGTTAAGTAGTACTGTTCTTAGCAGTTTAATACCTGTTACTCACCCTATCGGGGGTGGGTCTATATGGCCTGAATGATTACCCTACCAAAATATAATTATAAGACATGCAGTCTGGGACCCATGGTAACTAGGTTGTGTTTTAAGTAGTACTATTCTTAGCACTTTAATCCCTGTTACTCCCCCTATTGGGAGAGGTGTATATGGCCTGCATGATTATCCTGACAAAATATAATAATAAGACATGCAGTCTGGGACCCATGGTAACTAGGTTGTGTTAAGTAGTACTATTCTTAGCACTTTAATCCCTGTTACTCCCCCTATCGGGGGAGGTCTGTATGGCCTGCATGATTACCCTCACCAAAATATAACAACAAGACATGCGGTCAGGGACCCATGGTAACTAGGTTGTGTTTATATTAGTACTATTCTTAGCACTCTAATCCCTGTAACTCCCCCTATTGGTGGAGGTCTATATGGCCTGCCTGATTACCCTCACCAAATCTAACCACAAGACATGTGGTCTGGGACCCATGGTAACTAGGTTGTGTTAAGTAGTACTGTTCTTAGCAGTTTAATACCTGTTACTCACCCTATCGGGGGAGGTCTATATGGCCTGAATGATTACCCTACCAAAATATAATTATAAGACATGCAGTCTGGGACCCATGGTAACTAGGTTGTGTTTTAAGTAGTACTATTCTTAGCACTTTAATCCCTGTTACTCCCCCTATCGGGGGAGGTCTATACGGTCTGCCTGATTACCCTCACCAAATGTAACCACAAGACATGCGGTCTGGGACCCATGGTAACTAGGTTGTGTTAAGTAGTACTGTTCTTAGCAGTTTAATACCTGTTACTCACCCTATCGGGGGAGGACTATATGGCCTACATGATTACCCTACCAAAATATTATAATAAGACATGCGGTCTGGGACCCATGGTAACTAGGTTGTGTTTTAAGTAGTACTATTCTTAGCACTTTAATCCCTGTTACTCCCCCTATCGGGGGAGGTCTATATGGCCTGCATGATTACCCTACCAAAATATAATAATAAGACATGCTGTCTTTGACCCATGTTAACTAGGTTGTGTTAAGTTGTACTATTCTTAGCACTTTAATCCCTGTTACTCCCCCTATCGGGAGAGGTCTATATGGCCTGCATGATTACCCTCACCAAAACAAGACATGCGGTCAGGGATCCATGGTAACTAGGTTGTGTTTATATTAGTACTATACTTAGCACTCTAATCCCTGTAACTCCTCCTATCGGGGGAGGTCTATACGTCCTGCCTGATTACCCTCACCAAATATAACAACAAGACATGCGGTCTGGGACCCATGGTACCTAGGTTGTGTTAAGTTGTACTATTCTTAGCACTTTAATCCCTTTTACTCCCCCTATCGGGGGAGGTCTATACGGCCTGTCTGATTACCCTCACCAAATATAACAACAAGACGTGCGGTCAGGGAACCATGGTAAAGTTACTTCCTTTTGCACAATCAAGTATACCAGTTGTAGACAGAGGTTCTGACCCTGCATTATGGCTGCACCTCTCCCTAAAAGAGGGATCTGTTACAGAGTCTGTGGGCCTGTATGCAAAGAGCTGGCCTGCCTGAAAGGAGCAGCAAGGCAGTACAGGTCGTTCTCCTTTAGCCTTTTTATACGATGGCCCACGACCCTCAACAGGCACAACAGCATGAAACACCACATATGCCATCCTTTTGTACAATAGAGTACAGGTATGGCATCCATTTTTGGAACCCAGAGATAATTTTTAGGAACCGGGAGATGGAAAAAGATGCTTTGAAATCCAGTACAGGTCGTTCTCCTTCCGCCTTTGTAGACGAGGGTCCAGGACCCTCAACAGACACAACAGCAGGAAACACCACCTATGCCATCCTTTTGCACGATAGAGTACAGGTATGGCATCAATTTTAGGAACCCGGAGATAATTTTTGGGAACCGGGAAATTTAAAAAAAAACATGATTGGACACCCAGTACACTTCGTTCTCCTTCAGCCTTTTTATACGAGGGTCCCTGACCCTCAACAGTAACAACAGCAGGAAACACCACATATGTCATCCTTTTGAATAATCCAGTACAGGTATGGCATTGATTTTAGAAACCCGGAGATAATTTTTAGGAACTGGGAGATGGAAAAAGATGCTTGGACAGTACACCCAGTACAGGTCATTCTCCTTCAGCCTTTATATAAGAGGCTCCAGGACCCTCAACAGAAACAACAGCAGGAAACAGCACATATGCCATCCTTTTGAACAATAGAGTACAGGTATGGCATTGATTTTAGAAACCCGGAGATAATTTTTAGGAACCGGGAAATTGAACAAAAAAAATGATTGGACACCCAGTACACTTCGTTCTCCTTCAACCTTTTTATATGAGGGTCCCGGACCCTCAACAGAAACAACAGCAGGAAACACCACATATGCCATCCTTTTGAACAATCCAGTACAGGTATGGCATCCATTTTAGGAACCCGGAGATAATTTTTAGGAACCGGGAGATGGAAAAAGATGCTTGGACAACCAGTACACTTCGTTCTCCTTCAGCCTTTTTAGACAAGGGTCCAGGACCCTCAACAGAAACAACAGCAGGAAACACCACATATGCCATCCTTTTGAATAATCTAGTACAGGTATGGCATTGATTTTAGGAACCCGGAGATAATTTTTAGGAACCGGGAAATTTAAAAAAAAAACATGATTGGACGCCCAGTACACTTCGTTCTCCTTCAGCCTTTTTATACAAGGGTCCCGGACCCTCAACAGAAACAACAGCAGGTAACACCACATATGCCATCCTTTTGAATAATCCAGTACAGGTATGGCATCGATTTTAGGAACCCGGAGATAATTTTTAGGAACCGGGAAATTTAAAAAAAAAACATGATTGGACACCCAGTACACTTCGTTCTCCTTCAGCCTTTTTATACAAGGGTCCCGGACCCTCAACAGAAACAACAGCAGGAAACACCACATATGCCATTCTTTTGAATAATCCAGTACAGGTATGGCATCGATTTTAGGAACCCAGAGATAATTTTTAGGAACCGGGAAATTTAAAAAAAAAACAAGATTGGACACCCAGTACACTTCGTTCTCCTTCAGCCTTTTTATACGAGGGTCCCGGACCCTCAGCAGAAACAACAGCATGAAACACCACATATACCATCCTTTTGAATAATCCAGTTACAGGTATGGCATTGATTTTAGAAACCCGGAGATAATTTTTAGGAACCGGGAGATGGAAAAAGATGCTTGGACAGTACACCCAGTACAGGAAGTTCTCCTTCAGCCTTTTTATAAGAGGGTCCAGGACCCTCAACAGAAACAAGAGCAGTAAACACCACATATGCCATCCTTTTGAACAATAGAGTACAGGTATGGCATCCATTTTAGAAATACAGAGATCATTTTTAGGAACCGGGAAATTGAACAAAAAACCATGCTTGGACACCCAGTACAGGTCGTTCTCCTTCCTTTTGAACAATAGAGTACAGGTATGGCATCGATTTTAGGATCCCGGAGATAAATTTTAGGAACTGGGAAATTGAACAAAAAAAACATGCTTGGACACCCAGTACAGGTCGTTCTCCTTAAGCCTTTTTATAAGAGGGTCCAGGACCCTCAACAGAAACAACAGCAGGAAACACCACATATGCCATCCTTTTGCACAATAGATTACAGATATGGCATTGATTTTAAGAACCCGGAGATAATTTTTAGGAACTGGGAGATGAAAAAAGATGCTTGGACAACCAGTACAATTTGTTCTCCTTCCGCCTTTATAGACAAGGGTCCCGGACCCTCAACAGAAACAACAGCAGGAAACACCACATATGCCATGCTCTTGCACAATAGATTACAGATATGGCATTGATTTGAGGAACCCGGAGATAATTTTTAGGAACCGGGAATATTGAACAAAAAAAGTGCTTGGACACCCAGTACAGGTCGTTCTCTTTCAGCCTTTTTATACGATGGCCCATGACCCTCAACAGGCACAACAGCATGAAACACCACATATGCCATCCTTTTGCACAATAGAGTACAGGTATGGCATTGATTTGAGGAACCCGGAGATAATTTAGAGGAACCGGGAATTGAACAAAAAACGTGCTTGGACACCCAGTACAGGTCGTTCTCCTTCAGCCTTTTATACGATGGCCCACGACCCTCAACAGGCACAACAGCATGAAACACCACATATGCCATCCTTTTGAACAATAGAGTACAGGTATGGCATCGATGGAACCCGTAGATAATTTTTCAGAACCGTGAGATGGAAAAAGATGCTTGGTCAGTCCTCCTACTTCAAATTTGGGGCACTGCGCGTGCAATGTACTGTGCCACCAGATATGAGTGGTGTGTTAAGTAGTACTATTCTTAACAGTTTAATCACTGTTATGTGCCTTTTTTTTAGTTTGACTTTTGTAGCCACAGTGCAGCACCAGAGGCCAGAAAAATTAGGCATGTACAAAAGCCTGAAAAATTTGGTACTGTTGCAGCGGCCAAAAAAATTAATGTTTGTAAAACAGTTAGAAATTGCCCTAAAACCTTGCGGCTTGAACACTAGTTGTTGGCGGATAAGTCACACAAGTCATCCTGCATTATAAGAAAAAAAAAAGCCAGCGTGTGTACCATTTGTAGCCCAATGTCAGGTTACGTGTAAATACCTTTAAATGTGCTCACTACTCCCTATAAAAGGCCCCTCCTCTAGCAACTCATTGCTAGGTAATTTGTTCAGTTTGACTAAATGTCTATAGTGAATTGTGTCTAGCCATTCTCTTGAGAACCTAATTTGCATTTAAAGAAATTTACAACTAAGCTTAACATTATAGCTACCAGTTTACAGCAACCGGATTCCTCTGTTAATCTTGTTATCTTTTACTTCAACAGTGTATCTACTTCCAGCAGGAACCAGAGCTTGACTGTTCTTCCCAGTTTCACCAGTCTGCAGCACTGCACTTCTCCCTCATTCAGTGTATTCCACACAGCACCTGGAGCCTGTGACCTCATCAGACGCAGTCTGTTATAGGCATTTGAGTGAAGTACATGGAGTAACGGTAACCTTTTTTTATAATATCAAAACAGAATCTGCCTTTTGGATTTCTAACTGAAGACTTATGGTAATTACTAACAGCAACTTATAATTGCATGAGCCTTTAAATAAAACAACTTGCCTAATTGAAGTCACGCTTTCAGCAATTCATTACCAAACCAAAAAAGACTGTATTTGCATTGAATCTGTGAGGTGTTGAATTTACTTGTATATGAATGGACTGTTTATTATAATATCATTGTAAAGAAGGTTCATTGTGGCTTTATTACTCTGCTATTCTAACAGCTAAGCATGCATTTCATCTGCTTCTTACTAACTTGAGAATTTAACTATTTCACCTCCATTTGACATGTGCTCTCAGTATATTACTCAAAGAATTACTCCTGCTTAAGCTACAGTTTATTAAGTATTAATACAGTTTGGAATTACTTGTTGAAGTGTTATATGTTTCAAAACAGAACTTCCATATAAATATAACAACTTAATCTATTGTGATTTATAGGGATCTAAATTTGGGATTCAAATCTCAGATCTGGTGAACCAAGGAAATGGGCAAATTCCTTTTATGAAAAGAATGATCCCATATTGAATTCATTTTTTGAAGCAATGATTGTCCTGTATGAAGACAGAGACAAACAAAATACAGCTGAATCCTTCATTAGAGCACTCCATCAGGGTAAGAGGCCTGTGGAGGAGTACATTATGGATTTCAAGGGTTGGGCACCTGATACAGAATGGAATAGTTCCGCCCTGAGGAACCAATTTCGACTTGGATTGTCTGACCAAATAAAGGATGAATTGGCACGTACTGAGATACCGACGGATTTGGAGGCTTTGATACTACTATGCATATCTATTGACAGACGCTTGAGAGAAAGAAGGTCTGAAAGGACATCCTCAGACCATATTGTTAAAAGATCTTATTCCTACATCCCCACTCCTGTTAACAGGAGTACTGAGGAACCGATGGAAGTCTCCTTTGTCAGGAGCCCATTAAAGGCCGAAGAAAAGGCTAGACGTCGTGTCCATAATCTTTGTCTCTACTGCGCTGCAAAGGATCATTGTGTTAAGGACTGTCCTATCCTACAAAGATCTAAGAAGGGTAAGATAACAAATCCAATACCTCTTGTTAGGTCTAAATCCTCATTTTCTTCACATTTATCTTTTTCTACCTCCCGACAGTGGGACCGGCAACTTGTAACCTCACGAGCAGTGATTGATTCTGGAGCAACTAGAAACTTTATTGATTATGATTTTGTGCACTTTAACCGTATTCCTTTAATAAAGAAAGAATTTTCAGTAGCAATTACAGTTGTGGATGGTTCTTTAATAAAATCTGGTCCTATAACTCACCATACTATACCCCTTACACTGACATTAGCTTCAAAACATATTGAGTCATGTGTTTTTGATGTTATATCTACTCCGCTTTTTCCTGTGATTTCAGGTCTTCCCTGGTTAAGATCACACGAACCAACTATTCATTGATCTTATAATTCCATAAACTTCGACTCTAAACATTGTTTAGAAGTGTGTAATCCCAACATAACTCGTAGTATTATGCAAATTTCCAAGGCTGACATTCCATCCTGTTATTCTGATTTCTTAGATGTTTTTGATAAGAAAGAGGCACAGAGTCTACCACCCCATAGACCCTATGATTGCCCCATTGACCTGCTTCCTGGATCCTCAATACCATATGGTCGTATTTATCCCATGTCAGAACCTGAGCTTAAGAATTTGAAGGAATACCTTGATGAAAATTTAAAGAAAGGTTTTATTAGACCATCAAAATCACCTGCCGGTGCAGCTATGTTTTTTGTCAGAAACAAAGATCAAAGTCTCAGACCAATCATTGATTATAGAGAGCTAAATAACCGTACGAAGAAGAACAGGTACCCCCTACTGCTCATACCTGAGCTCTTAGAGAGACTCAGAGGTGCTACAATATACACCAAGTTAGATCTGAGGGGCGCATATAATCTTGTCAGGATGAGGAAGGGGGACGAATGGCTGACGGCCTTCCGTACTAGGTACAGTTTATTCGAATATAGAGTGATGCCTTTTGGGCTTTGTAATGCCCCTGCCACCTTTCAGTGTTTCATGAATGACATTTTCCATGATCTCTTAGATGTCTCAATGGTAGTATACTTAGATGACATCCTCATTTATTCTGAGACTCTTCAGCAGCATGTGAAAGATGTCCGTGAGGTTCTCTCCAGATTAAGAACTAATTATTTATACGCAAAGGCAGAAAAGTGTATTTTTCATACGGACACCATCTCCTTCTTGGGTTATAAGATCTCCCCATATGGAATATGCATGGAAAATGACAAAGCCAAGGCCATTATGGATTGGCCAATACCAGAGTCAAAGAAGGAAGTTCAGAAATTCCTAGGCTTTGCTAATTTCTACAGACGTTTCATCCAAGGATTTTCATCTATAGTTAAACCTCTTACATCTCTTACTAAGAAGGATTGTAAATACACTTGGAATCCACAAGCACATCAAGCTTTTCTTTCATTAAAGGAAAGTTTCATTACAGCACCCATTTTACAATTCCCAGACCCAGCACTCCAATATATTTTGGAGGTGGATGCTTCAGACTATGCCATTGGGGCTGTTCTTTCTCAAAGACGCACTTCTTCTGATAATTTGCATCCAGTTTCATATTTCTCAAGGCTCATGAATAATGCCGAATGTAACTATGCCATAGGGGAAAAGGAACTGCTTGCCATTAAAGCTTCATTGGAATTTTGGAGGCATTTATTAGAGGGCACGGAAACACCAATAATCATATACACAGATCACAGAAACTTACAGTATTTAAAATCAAATAAAACATTGAGCTCTAGGCAGGTTCGTTGGAGTTTATTTCTCTCTAGATTCAACTATGTGATCACATACAGACCTGGTATTAAGAATTTGAAGGCTGATACCTTATCACGAAGAGATCCAAGACCTGCTCGCAATGATTCCCCTAGCCCCATCATTCTTTTGGAACGTTTTATTGCTCTCACTACATATGGTTTCAATCATATAAAGACTCATCAAGCAAGAGATAATTCAAGTAGATCTTTAGCTTTAACAACTTCTACAGAAGGTTTCCTGTACCATAATGAGAAACTATATATACCTCCTAATCTTAGAAACGAAATACTTAAATCAGCTCATGACTCTCTTCTCTCTGGTCATCCTGGAATACGGAAAACCCTACATCTTTTACAGAGGGATTTTTGGTGGCCAAAAATGGAAAAAACAGTGTGCGACTACATCAAATCCTGTGCTATATGTTGTACTTCAAAAAATCCAAAGAATCGTCCTTATGGTTTACTAATGTCCATGCCCATTGCAGATAGGCATGGCAAAGCATTGCAATGGACTTTATTGTTGAATTGCCATCTTCTTCAAATTATAATACAATTCTTGTAGTGAATGACTTATTCTCTAAAATGGTTCATTTTGTACCCCTTTCAGGATTACCAACAGCCCAAGAAACTGCTCAAGTATTCTTAAACAACATCGTCAAGCTCCATGGTCTACCTGACTCTGTTACCACAGACAGAGGTTCACAGTTCACCTCTAAATTTTGGTCACAAGTTTGTAAGACTTTACAAATTGATAGGCGCTTATCCAGTGCTTATCACCCCCAGACGAATGGACAGATAGAACGTACCAATCAAACCTTGGAGCAATACTTGCGTTGTTTCCATACTGTCCAACAAAGTTCTTTATTATTGGAGTTCTTTATTACCCACTGCAGAATTCGCTTTTAACAATACCGTTAATAACTCCAGTAAACTTACCCCATTCTATGTGAATTATGGTTTTCACCCATCTTATCATCTGGCAAAAAGATCTGAAAGCACATCTCCTCTTGTAAATGATACCATAAACGTTATTGCACAGGGGTTTTCTGTTCTCAAGGACATTCTACAGCAAGCTCAAGAAAAACAAAAATTGTATTATGACCTTAGAAGAACACCTGCACCAGAATACAAAATAGGTGATTTGGTTTGGCTATCAACTAAGTTCTTGAGACTCCAGGTCCCCAGTAAAAAACTCAGCAGTTTATTCATTGGGCCATTTCCAATATCTAAAGTCATAAACCGCAATGCTGTCACCTTACAGTTACCTCCATCCTACAAATGTCACCCTACCTTTCATGTTTCTTTGTTGAAGCCTTATTATCCAGTAAGAGGACAAAGCCGGTCATTCAATGACATAGTAGTACCTCCAGATGACTCTATGTATGAAGTTGAAACCATCCTTGACTCCCGTTATTTCAAAGGAAAATTGGAATATCGTGTAAGATGGAAAGGATATAGTTCAGATGAGGATTCATGGGAACCTTCCATTTATTTGGCGGCTCCTCGTCTAGTCTCTCTTTTTCATAGATGTTGTCCTGAACGACCGAAGCCTTGATCCGCTGAGCGGCTCTTTTTGAGGGGGTGTACTGTCAGGTTACGTGTATATACCTTTAAATGTTCTCACTACTCCCTATAAAAGGCCCCTCCTCTAGCAACTTATTGCTAGGTAATTTGTTCAGTTTGACTAAATGTCTATAGTGAATTGTGTCTAGCCATTCTCTTAAGAACCTAATTTGCATTTAAAGAAATTTACAACTAAGCTTAACATTATAGCTACCAGTTTACAGCAACCGGATTCTACAATTAACAGTTCCTCTGTTAATCTTGTTACCTTTTACTTCAACAGTGTATCTACTTCCAGCAGGAACCAGAGCTTGACTGTTCTTCCCAGCAAACAGTTTCGCCAGTCTACAGCACTGCACTTCTCCCTCATTCAGTGTATTCCACACAGCACCTGGAGCCTGTGACCTCATCAGATGCAGTCTGTTACAGGCATTTGAGTGAAGTACATGGAGTAACGGTAACCTTTTTTATAATTTCAAAACAGAATCTGCCTTTTGGATTTCTAACTGAAGACTTGTGGTAATTACTAACAGCAACTTATAATTGCATAAGATAAAACAGAATGGAGGGGTGCCTCATGTGTGGTATCATCTATTAATTAACAAGTCACAGAACTATTGCCAAATGGGTACTCACAAATTTGGAGAGCACACTTATGTGCTGGTAGGGGCGGGCTGCAGAATTAGAAAGGTGTGACAGCTCACCCACTTGAAGGCGCTCTTGGCGTAAGATGGTGGTGCTATAAGGGAGACAAGAAATACGGGCACCACATGTGCAGACTATTAATGGTACAACCACAACAGATTCCTTAATATGGAGGGTACTCACATATTCCCAGAGCACACCAATGTGCTTGTAGAAGCAGGCTGCAGATTGGTAGAGGTGTGGCAGCTCACCCAAACTCTAGGTATCCTGATATTTGTATGATAATGTGTTCCCTCAGGTGCTGGGCTGGTCTCTCATAGGTGAACAATGGCAGATGGTGGGTAGAAATGAATCCAGTCAAAGGATAAAAGATATATCCAAATTTATTTAAAAAAGCATAAAAGTTTAAAAACAACAGCACAATGATTGCTGATGAGAGTGGATAACAGGGTGTCCAATAATCACCCAATCATGCAACGCGTTTCACGGTTCACAGACCGTTTCATCAGGCATAAAAAATCATCCCACAGGTTTGGGATTGCCTTTTGTGAAAAGAAATTTCTGCCAGGTACCTTCCACTGCGGTGTCCCAATAGATACAAATTTTTGGAAAGCATCAGACTCCACCAGCTTGTATGGTAAAAGCTGGCGGGCTAAGAGTTCAGACAAGCCAGCTTTCAGACGCCGGGCAAGGGGGTGACTTTGGGAAATTGGCTTCTTACACTCAAACATGTCTTTGACAGACACCTGACTGTGGGCAGATGACCAGGAACTGCTACGGAAGAGAGACTCAGTGGAGGATGGTTGAGAGGGGGCAAGGAGGACAGCAGTGGTTGACGTGGCTGAAGATGCTGGAGCAGGAGTAGGGTGGCTTTGAGTTTGTGTGCTGCTTCTACTCATGTGTTCTTCCCATCTGTATTTGTGATGTGAGACCATGTGCCTTTGCAAAGCAGTTGTACCTAGGTGGGTGTTGGACTTCCCACAACTCAGTTTCTTTTGGCACAGGTTGCAAATGGCATCACTGTTGTCAGAGGCAGACACACACAAAAATGCCACTCTGCGATGATGGCATTCTGGTGGTGGCAACAGCATGCGTTGATTGGCGTTGGCGTGCTGTCTGGTTGACCCCGGGTGACGATACATTTTGTCTGACTGTGCCACTAGCTCCTTGCGATGACCTCCCCCTGCTTCCAACTCGTCTCCTCCTCCTCCTCTCTGTCTCCCCATCTGAACTTTCCCCCTCTTCTTCTTCTCTTCTAGCAGGCACCCACGTGACATCCACCGACACATCATCATCAACCGCTTCACTTGTATCTGACACATCAACAAAGGAAGCATCAGCGGGTACAACATCAGCATCATCACACCGTACCTCCATGTCTGTAATGCTGCCTGACTGAGACATGTCACTGTTATCTACATCCTCTGTCAATGATGGTTGCGCATCACTCATTTCTTTCAACTGATTTGTCAATAACTTCTCTGACAGATCAAGTGAAGCGCTGTGGTGCTAGTGTTGGTGATGGCGACAGGTGGGCGAGTGGCACTGGTCACTTGAGAGGTGCCCAAAGCACAGCTGGAGGTGGATGGTGCGTCAAGGTTAGGAGGACTAGGAGCGGAAGCTGTAGAAGATTGGGTGTCCTGTGTTAGCCATTCAACTAGGTCCTCCTCAGAACTTTTCGCGTCACCCCTGGCACCTGGCCTCTGAACAATGTGCATATTTGTAGGGTCTAAAGGAATCACACACCACGACCACGACGGCACCTGTGGGGTGGCCTGCCTCTGCCTGTCATTTTTTTAAAATGTACACTTACAATACTATTAAACAAATTATAAGTGGTGGCACTGGGCAAGTCTGAACAGTATACGCTGTGAGCCTAACACAAAAAAACAGACTGATGTTTCAAAGTCAAAAATGTTTATTTTTTAAATATTAAAAGTACTGTGACAACAAATATGATTGGTGGCACTAGTTGGCAAGTGGGCCTGGCTGGCACACACTCTGGGAGGAAGGCAACTGGAATTAGATTACACTAGGTGACTGATGCTTTACAGTCCAAAAAGTTTTTTTTAAAAAAATTTACAATACTGTTAGAACAAATATGATTGGTGGCACTAGTTGGAAATGGCAAGTGGGCCTGGCACACATGCTGGCAGGCAGGCAGGCAACTGCAATTCAATGGCACTAGCAGACTGATGATTCACAGTAAAAAATGTTTTTATTTTAAATATTTTCTAAACCTGTTAGAACAAATATGATTGGTGGCACTAGTTGGCTTGGCAAGTGGGCCTGGCACACACGCTGGGAGGAAGGCAACTGCAATTAGATTACACTAGATGACTGATGTTTCACAGTCAAGAAAGTTGTTATTTTAAATATTTACAATACTGTTATAACAAATATGATTGGTGGCAGTAGTTGGCAGCAAGTGGGCCTGGTATACACGCTGGCAGGCAGGCAACTGCAATTCAATGGCACTAGCAGACTGATGATTCATAGTCAAAAAAGTTTTTATTTCAAATATTTACAATACTGTTACAGCAAATATGATTGGTGGCACTAGTTGGCTAGTGGGCCTGGCACACACGCTGGCAGGCAGGAAACTGCAATTCAATTGCACTAGCAGACTGATGATTCACAGTCTAACAATTTTTTATTTTAAATATTTACATTACTGTTAGAACAAATATGATTGGTGTAACTAGTTGGCAAGTGGGCCTGGTACACACGCTGGCAGGCAGGCAACTGCAATTCAATTACACCAGCAGACTGATGATTCACAGTCAAAAAAGTTTTGATTTTAAATATTTTCAAAACTGTTATAACAAATATGATTGGTGGCAATAGTTGGCAGCAAGTGGGCCTGGCACACATGCTGGCAGGCAGGCAACTTCAATTAGATTACACTAGCAGACTGATCTTTCACAGTCAAAAAATATTTTTTTAAAATATTTACACTACTGTTATAACAAATGTGATTGGTGGCACTAGTTGGCAAGTGGGCCTGGCACACACGCTGGGAAGAAGGCAACTGCAATTAGATTATACCAGATGACTGATGTTTTGCAGTCAAAAAAGTTTTTACTTTAAATATTTACAATACTGTTATAACAAATATGATTGGTGGCACTAGTTGGCAAGTGGGCCTGGCACACACACTGGCAGGCAGGCAACTGCAATTCAATTGCACTAGTAGACTGATGATTCACAGTCAAAAAAGTTTTTATTTTAAATATTTACACTACTGTTATAACAAATATGATTCGTGGCACTAGTTGGAAAGTGGGCCTGGCACACACGCTGGCAGACAGGCAACTGCAATTAAATAACAATAGCAGACTGATGTAAAAGTTTGTTTTTGAAAAAGTTATACTAATGTTACAACAGATAGGAGTGATGGCACTCAGGATAGAAGTAGGTACAGTATGTGCTGGCAGCCTGACTCACAGGCTGGCACTAGTGGCAGGCTGGCTTGGCAACTGCAATTAAATAACAATAGCAGACTGATGTAAAAGTTTGTTTTTAAAAAAGTTACACTAATGTTACACCAGATAGGAGTGGTGGACTGGCACTGAGGATGGAAGTAGGCACAGTATATGCTGGCAGACTGACACACAGGCTGGCACTAATGGCAGCCAGGCTGGCCTGGCAACTAATATTAAATAACACTAGAAGAGGACTGATGTAAAAAAAAAAATTAAAACAATTTTACACTAATGTTACACCAGATATAAGTGGTGGAAAAAAAGAGCTACTAATCACACTATATGATGTGGGCCTGACACACAGGGCTGATGGAAAATGAAATTAGATTACACTAGCACAATGATTTATTTATTTATTTATTTATTTATTTTAAATTTACAATAATGTTTATGAGTGGTGGCTGGAGTGGTGGCTGGCACAGCAATTAATCACAGTATATGCTGTGTGAGCCTGAGACACAGGCCTGATAGAAAATGAAATTAGATTACACTAGCAAAATGATTTTAAAGATTTTTTTAAATTTTAAAATAATGTTAAGCAGATATGAGTGGTGACTGCTGGCACAGCTATTAACCACAGTGTATGCTGTCTAAGCCTGACACACAGGCCTGATAGAAAATAAAATTAGATTACACTAGCAAAATGATTTAAAAGTTTGGTTCTTTAAATGTACACTAATATTAAGAAGATATGAGTGGTGGCTGATGGCACAGCTATTAACCACAGTGTATGCTGTGTAAGCCTGACACACAGGCCTGATAGAAAATGAAATTAGATTACACTAGCAAAATGATTTAAAAGTTTGGTTCTTTAAATTTACACTAATATTAAGCAGATATGAGTGGTGGCTGATGGCACAGCTATTAACCACAGTGTATGCTGTGTAAGCCTGACACACAGGCCTGATAGAAAATGAAATTAGATTACACTAGCAAAATGATTTAAAAGTTTTTTTTTTAAAATTTAAAATAATGTTAAGCAGATATGAGTGGTGGCTGCTGGCACAGCTATTAACCACAGTGTATGCTGTCTAAGCCTGACACACAGGCCTGATAGAAAATAAAATTAGATTACACTAGCAAAATGATTTAAAAGTTTGGTTCTTTAAATTTACACTAATATTAAGCAGATATGAGTGGTGGCTGATGGCACAGCTATTAACCACAGTGTATGCTGTGTAAGCCTGACACACAGGCCTGATAGAAAATGAAATTAGATTACACTAGCAAAATTATTTAAAAGTTTGGTTTTTTAAATTTAAAATAATGTTAAGCAGATATGTGTGGTGGCTGCTGGCACAGCAATTAAACAACGTTGTATGCTGTGTAAGCCTGACACACAAGCCTGATAGAAAATGAAATTAGATTACACTAGCAAAATGATTTAAAAGTTTGTTTTTTTAAATTTAAAATAATGTTAAGCAGATATGAGTGGTGGCTGCTGGCACAGCAATTAAACAACGTTGTATGCTGTGTAAGCCTGACACACAGGCCTGATAGAAAATGAAATTAGATTACACTAGCAAAATGATTTAAAAGTTTGGTTTTTTAAATTTAAAATAATGTTAAGCAGATATGAGTGGTGGCTGCTGGCACAGCAATTAAACAACGTTGTATGCTGTGTAAGCCTGACACACAGGCTTGATAGAAAATAAAATTAGATTACACTAGCAAAATGATTTAAAAGTTTTTTTTTAAATTTAAAATAATGTTAAGCAGATATGAGTGGTGGCTGCTGGCACAGCAATTAAACAACGTTGTATGCTGTGTAAGCCTGACACACAGGCCTGATAGAAAATGAAATTAGATTACACTGGCAAAATTATTTAAAAGGGTTTTTTTTAAATTTAAAATAATGTTAAGCAGATATGAGTGGTGGCTGCTGGCACAGCAATTAACCACAGTATGCTGTGTAAGCCTGACACACAGGCCTGATAGAAAATGAAATTAGATTACACTGGCAAAATGATTTAAAAGTTTTGTTTTTTAAATTTAAAATAATGTTAAGCAGATATGAGTGGTGGCTGCTGGCACAGCAATTAAACAACATTGGGGCCTAGTTATCAAGCCGTCAACCTCAAATACGCTGGAATTCCGCAGCGTATTTGTGGCGAGGCTGATTCGCCTTAGTTATCAAAGGCTAGAGACCGGCAAAAGTAGAATTTTGTGACGTAAACTTTGATCCGCCGGAGTCAGTCCGACACAGATCGATTCTTAAGTCACTACAGATGTTCCGCACACAAGTGCGGCACAATCTGACTGCTTTTGCTAGTTATCAAAAAACTAGCAGGTACGCTCGGCACTTTTACGACCCAGCGTACCTGGTTTTCAAACCGCCACCCTGGAGGCGGCGGATCCCATAGGAATCAATGGGAGTCTGACCATAGCGAAAGTACAAGTTCGCTGCTGCCAGACATCCCATTGATTCCTATGGGAGATGTCTGCACCTAACACCCTAACATGTACCCCGAGTCTAAACACCACTAATCTGTTCCCCCTACACCGCTGCAACTATATAAAGTTATTACCCCCTAAACCGCCGCTCCCGGAGCCCACCGCAAGCTACTCTATACATATTAACCCCTAAACCTCCGCTCCTGGAGCCCACCGCAACCTATATTAAATTTATTAACCCCTAATCTGCCCCCCCTACACCGTCGCCACCTATAATACATTTATTAACCCCTATCCTGCCCCCCACTACACCGCCGCTACTGTAATAAAATTATTAACCCCTAAACCTAAGTCTAACACTAACCCTAACTTAAATATTAATTAAATAAATCTAAATAATATTTCTTTTATGAACTAAATTAATCCTATTTAAAACTAAATACTTACCTGTAAAATAAACCCTAACGGCTAGATTTAGAGTTCTGCGGCCAAAGGGGTGCGTTAGCTACGCGTGCTTTTTTTCCCCCGCACCTTTTAAATACCGCTGGTATTTAGAGTTCACAGAATGGCTGCGTTAGGCTCCAAAAAGGGAGCGTAGAGCATAATTTACCACCACTGCAACTCTAAATACCAGCGTTGCTTACGGACGCGGCCAGCTTAAAAAACGTGCTCGTGCACGATTCCCCCATAGAAAACAATGGGGCCATTTGAGTTGAAAAAAAACCTAACACCTGCAAAAAAGCAGTGTTTAGCTCCTAACGCAGCACCATTGTTTTCTATGGGGGAAACACTTCCTACGTCTGCACCTAACACTCTAACATGTACCCCGAGTCTAAACACCCCTAACCTTACACTTCTTAACCCCTAATCTGCCGCCCCCGCTATCGCTGACACCTGCATATTTTTTTTAACCCCTAATCTGCCGCTCCGTATACCGCCGCCAGCTACGTTATCCCTATGTACCCCTAATCTGCTGCCCCTAACATCGCCGACCACTATGTTATATTTATTAAC
Source organism: Bombina bombina (assembly GCF_027579735.1). NCBI lineage: Eukaryota > Metazoa > Chordata > Amphibia > Anura > Bombinatoridae > Bombina > Bombina bombina. Next base: position 141,751,565 of record NC_069501.1, on the reverse strand, counting down.
CCCTAATCTGCCGCCCCCGCTATCGCTGACACCTGCATATTATTATTAACCCCTAATCTGCCACTCCGTATACCGCCGCAAGATACATTATAGTTATGTACCCCTAATCTGCTGCCCCTAACACTGCCGACCCCTAAATTATATTTATTAACCCCTAATAACCCCTAATCTGCCCCCCACAATGTCGCCGCCAGCTACCTACAATAATTAACCCCTAATCTGCCAATCAGATCTCGCCGCTAGTCTAATAAATGGATTAACCCCTAAAGCTAAGTCTAACCCTAACACTAACACCCTCCTAAGTTAAATATAATTTAAATCTAACTAAATAAATTAACTCTTATTAAATAAATTATTTCTATTTAAAGCTAAATACTTACCTGTAAAATAAACCCTAATATAGCTACAATATAAATAATAATTATATTGTAGCTATTTTAGGATTAATATTTATTTTACAGGCAACTTTGTAATTATTTTAAACAGGTACAATAGCTATTAAATAGTTAATAACTATTTAATAGCTAAAATAGTTAAAATAATTACAATATTACCTGTAAAATAAATCCTAACCTAAGTTACAATTAAACCTAACACTACACTATCAATAAATGAATTAAATAAAATACCTACAATTACCTACAATTAAACCTAACACTACACTATCAATAAATGAATTAAATAAAATACCTACAAATAACTACAATGAAATAAACTAACTAAAGTACAAAAAATAAAAAAAGAACTAAGTTACAAAAATAGAAAAATATTTACAAACATTAGAAAAATATTACAACAATTTTAAACTAATTACACCTACTCTAAGCCCCCTAATAAAATAACAAAGCCCCCCAAAATAAAAAATGCCCTACCCTATTCTAAAATACAAATAGAAAAGCTCTTTTACCTTACCAGCCCTGAAAAGGGCCCTTTGTGGGGCATGCCCCAGAGAATTCAGCTCTTTTGCCTGTAAAAAAAAAACTTACAATACCCCCCCCAACATTACAACCCACCACCCACATACCCCTAATCTAACCCAAACCCCCCTTAAATAAACCTAACACTAAGCCCCTGAAGATCTCCCTACCTTGTCTTCGCCTCACCGGGTTCAGCGATCGGTTCAGAAGAGGGCCCGAAGTCTTGATCCAAGCGGCGGCTGAAGAACTCCATCATCGGGCTGAAGTCGGAAGTCCATCATCGGGATGAAGTCTTCTATCAAGCCGCATCTTCAATCTTCTTTCTTCCGGAGCGGAGCCATCTTCTTCCCAGCCAACGCGGATCCAACCTCTTCAAGCGACGCCTACTCGCCGAATGACGGTTCCTTTAAATGATGTCATCCAAGATGGTGTCCTTCGAATTCCGATTGGCTAATAGGATTCTATCAGCCAATCGGAATTAAGGTAGGAATATTCTGATTGGCTGATGGAATCAGCCAATCAGATTCAAGTTCAATCCGATTGGCTGATCCAATCAGCCAATCAGATTGAGCTCGCATTCTATTGGCTGATCGGAACAGCCAATAGAATGCGAGCTCAATCTGTTTGGCTGATCCAATCAGCCAATCGTATTGAACTTGAATCTGATTGGCTGATTCCATCAGCCAATCAGAATTTTCCTACCTTAATTCCGATTGGCTGATAGAATCCTATCAGCCAATCGGAATTCGAGGGACGCCATCTTGGATGACGTCCCTTAAAGGAACCTTCATTCTTCAGTTGGATGTTGGAAGAAGAGGATAGATCTGCGCTGGAGGTCTTCAGGATGGAGCCGTTCATCGGATGAAGATAGAAGATACCGCTTGGATCAAGATGGTTGCCGGTCCGGATCTCCTCTTCTTCCCGGATAGGATGAAGACTTTGGAGCCTCTTCTGGACCTCTTCAGCCGACGCTTGATAGAAGACTTCAGCCGGATTATGGATCGCCAGCCCCTGCTTGGGCTTGGATGAAGACTTCGTAGCCAGGACGGATCGATGTGATACCCGGTGTGATACCCGGTGTGGTGAAGACAAGGTAGGATGATCTTCAGGGGGGTAGTGTGAGGTTTATTTAAGGGGGGTTTGGGTTAGATTAGGGGTATGTGGGTGGTGGGTTTTAATTTTGGGGGGGTTGTATTTTTCTTTTACAGGCAAAAGAGCTGAATTCTTTGGGGCATGCCCCACAAAGGGCCCTTTTAAGGGCTGGTAAGGTACGGTTTGACAGGTAGGAAGAGAACCACGAGAGGGCTGTGTCACATATGCTGAAGGATTGGAGGGTTTGGAGCAAGAGAGGGTGGTCAACAGTGTCAAAGGCTGCGGACAGATCAAGGAGAATAAGCATGGAGAAGTGGCCTTTTAATTTTGCTTTAAGTAGGTCATTGGTAACCTTAACAATTGCTGTTTCTGTGGAGTGATGGGGACGAAATCCAGATTGCAATGGGTCAAGGAGGGAGTTTATTGTAAGGAAATGGGAAAGGCGTGCATAAGCTAGTTTTTCGAGAAGCTTTGATGCAAGAGGGAGGAGGGAAATAGGGCGGTAGTTGGATGGGGAGGTAGGATCAAGGGAAGGTTTTTTGAGGATAGGTGTGACCAGTGCATGTTTCAGCTATGAGGGAAATATACCAGTGCTGAAGAAGAGGTTGAAAGTGTGTGTGAGTATAGGGGTAAGGGTGGCAGAGAGGGAGGGGAGTAGCTGTGAGGGGATAGGATCAAGGGGATAGGTAGTGAGATGAGAGTGCAGTATAAGTGCCGAATCTTCTTCCTCAGTAACAGGGGAGAATGAGCTATTTTTAAGGTTATGTGGGTTGTGGTTGATTGAGAGCATTTGAGGGGGTGAGGGTATAGAATTATGTTGAGAGCTGATTTCATTTCTGATGGAGTCAATTTTGTTATTGAAGTGGTTGGTAAAGTCTTGAGCTGACAGAGAAGTTGTATTAGGAGGTGGGGGAGGGCGGAGAAGAGTATTGAAAGTGGAGAACAAAAGTTTTGGGTTTGAAGAAAGATTAGAGATAAGAGTAGAGAAGTAGTGTTGCTTATGGAAATTAAGGGCAGAGTAGTAGGAGTTCAAGATAAATTTGTAGTGTTGAAAATCAGCTGAACTCCTAGATTTTCTCCAGTGCCGCTCAGCAGTACGGGAACATCTGCGTAGGTATCGTGTCAGTGGAGTATGCCAGGGCTGAGGATGAGTGTTTGATTTCCGAGCTATGGTAAGAGGGGCGAGATTGTCAAGGACGGATGTAAGGTTGGAATTATAGTGGTAGATAGATTGGTCAGGGCATGAAAAGGAGGAGAAGGATGAGAGGAGAGGTTTGATGGAATTAGAAAGCTGTTGTTGATCTAATAACGTAATGCTTCTGTGAAGTTTGGTGTGAAGAGCAGAAGGAGGGAGAGTTGTGTGGAGGGATGATATGTTGCAAGTAAGGAGATGGTGGTCAGAAAGAGGAAAGGGGGAGTTTGTGAAGTTTGAGAGGGTGCATCGATAGCTAAAGATCAGGTCAATGGAGTGACCATCTTTGTGTGTGGGAGAATCAGTCCATTGTGACAAACCAAAAGAGGAAGTGAGTTGCAGAAGTTGTTTTGCAGAGGAGGCAGTGGGATTGTCAAGAGGGATGTTGAAGTCACCAAGAATGAGAGAAGGGGTGTCTGAGGAAAGGAAATAAGGTAGCCATGCAGCCAAGTGATCTAGAAATTGAGTTGAGGAGCCAGGAGGACGGTATATGACTGCGACATGTATAGAAAGAGGAGAGAATAAGCGAATCATGTGGGTTTCGAATGAAGAAAATGTGAGGGAAGAAATGGGGTGTATTTGTTGAAAGGTGCAATGAGAGGAAAGTAAAATACCAAAACCACCTCCTTGTCTATTACCAGACCTAGGAGTGTGGCTGAAGTGGAGACCCCCATGTGACAGAGCAGCAGTGGATGCTGTGTCTAGGGGAGAGAGCCAGGTTTCTGTTAGGGCCAGAAGGTTGAGGGAGCGGGAGATAAAGAGGTCATGTATAGAAGCGAGTTTGTTGCAAACAGAGCAAGAGTTCCAAAGTGCACAAGTGAAAGGGGAAGTGGCTTTTGATGCAAGATGAATGTGAGTAAGGTTGTCAGAGTTTTGTTTTTTGAGTCTGTGGGATGGTACACATGAATGTGCACGGCTAGGCAGTTGTTGGGGACCAGGATTAGGGGAGATGTCGCCAGCAGTTAGCAGAAGCAAGAGGGAGAGTGACATAAGATGAGATACAGATTTGCAGTAGTGAGACTGCTTTTGAGACAAGGTGCAGGGGGGAAAGAGAGTGTTTAGGAATAGGTAAAGTTCATGAGTACAAAAGTAATGTGAGTTTAAGAGAGATGGGCTAATAAACAGTGAAGGTGGAGAGGGAGAAGGAGTAATTGAGTAATGTAGTTTGTTATAGAGACAGAAGGCAGCAAAAAGGAATAAGAAGATATTAGGCATTTTTACAAAAGAGGGAACCAGTTAAACACATAAGACACAGTATTACAGTAGAAATTGCATTTGAAAACAGTAAGGTATATCAAACATAATATTACAAAAGTATAAAAAATAAATCCTAACCTAAGTTACAATTAAACCTAACACTACACTATCATTAAATTAATTAAATAAATTACCTACAAATAACTACAATTAAATACAATTACATAAACTAACTAAAGTACAAAAAATAAAAAAAATAAGTTACAAACATTTTAAACATATTACAACAATTTTAAGCTACTTACACATAATCTAAGCCCCCTAATAAAATAACAACCCCCCCCAAAATAAAAAATGCCCTACCCTATTCTAAATTAAAAAAGTTTAAAGCTCTTTTACCTTACCAGCCCTTAAAAGGGCCATTTGTGGGGCATGCCCCAAAGAATTCACCTCTTTTGCCTGTAAAAGAAAAATACAACCCCCCAACATTAAAACCCACCACCCACATACCCCTAATCTAACCCAAACCCCCCTTAAAATAACCTAACACTAATCCCCTGAAGATCATCCTACCTTTAGTCATCTTCACTCAGCCGAGCAGCGATGGAACCGAAGAGGAGACCCGGACCGGCAGAAGTTATCCTCCAAGCGGCACTGAAGAAGTTATCTTCCAAGCCGGGTCTTGAATCTTCATCCCGCCGACGCGGAACTTCCTTCTTTACCGACGGACTACCGATGAATGAAGGCTCCTTTAAGGGACGTCATCCAAGTTGGCGTCCCTTCAATTCCGATTGGCTGTTAGTATTCTATCAGCCAATCGGAATTAAGGTAGGAAAAATCTGATTGGATGGTTGAATCAGCCAATCAGATTCAAGTTCAATCCGATTGGCTGATCCAATCAGCCAATCAGATTGAGCTTGCATTCTATTGGCTGATAGAAACAGCCAATAGAATGTGAGCTCAATCTGATTGGCTGATTGGATCAGCCAATCGGATTGAACTTGAATCTGATTGGCTGATTCAATCAGCCAATCAGATTTTTCCTACCTTAATTCCGATTGGCTGATAGAATCCTAACAGCCAATCGGAATTGAAGGGACGCCATCTTGGATGACGTCCCTTAAAGGAGCCTTCATTCGTCGGTAGTCCGTCGGTAAAGAAGGATGTTCCGCGTCAGCGGGATGAAGATTCAAGACCCCGCTTTGAAGATGACATCGCCCAGATAGAAGGCTTCTTCAGCGCCTCTTTGAAGATGACATCGCCTGGATGGAAGACTTCTTCAGCGCCGCTTGGAGGATCACTTCATCGGATGGAAGATTTCTTCAGCGCCGCTTGGAGGATAACTTCTGCCGGTTCGGGTCTCCTCTTCGGTTCCATCGCTGCTCGGCTGAGTGAAGACGACTAAAGGTAGGATGATCTTCAGGGGATTAGTGTTAGGTTATTTTAAGGGGGGTTTGGGTTAGATTAGGGGTATGTGGGTGGTGGGTTTTAATGTTGGGGGGGTTGTATTTTTCTTTTACAGGCAAAAGAGCTGAATTCTTTGGGGCATGCCCCACAAATGGCCCTTTTAAGGGCTGGTAAGGTAAAAGAGCTTTGAACTTTTTAAATTTAGAATAGGTTAGGTCATTTTTTGATTTTGGGGGGGGGGTTGTTATTTTATTAGGGGGCTTAGATTAGGTGTAAGTAGCTTAAAATTGTTGTAATATTTTTAAAATGTTTGTAACTTATTTTTTTTATTTTTTGTAACTTAGCTTTTTTATTTTTTGTACTTTAGTTAGTTTATGTAATTGTATTTAATTGTAGTTACTTGTAGGTAATTTATTTAATTAATTTAATGATAGTGTAGTGTTAGGTTTAATTGTAACTTAGGTTAGGATTTATTTTACAGGTAATTTTGTATTTCTTTTAGCTAGTTAGTTATTAAATAGTTAATAACTATTTAATAAATATTCTAACTAGCTATAATAAATACAAAGTTACCTGTAAAATAAAAATAAATCCTAAGATAGCTACAATATAATTATTATTTATATTGTAGCTATATTAGGGTTTATTTTAAAGGTAAGTATTTAGTTTTAAATAGGAATAATGTATTTTAGTATAGTGTAGTGTTAGGTGTAATTGTAACTTAGGTAAGTTTTTATTTTACAGGTAAATTTCTCTTTATTTTAGCTAGGTAAGGTATTAAATAGTTAATAACTATTTAATAGCTATTGTACCTAGTTAAAATAAATTGAAAGATGCCTGTAAAATAAAAATAAATCCTAAAATAGCTACAACATAATTATTATTTATATTGTAACTATCTTACGGCTAGATTTAGAATTGGGCGGTAGCCGTGAAAACCAGCGTTAGAGGCTCCTAATGCTGGTTTTTACCGCCCTCTGGTATTTGGAGTCAGTCAGGAAAGGGTCTAACGCTCACTTTGCAGCCACGACTTTTCCATACCGCAGATCCCCCTACGCCATTTGCGTATCCTATCTTTTCAATGGGATCTTTCTAACGCCGGTATTTAGAGTCTTGGCTGAAGTGAGCGTTAGAAATCTAATGACAAAACTCCAGCCGCAGAAAAAAAACAGGAGTTAAGAGCTTTCTGGGCTAACGCCAGTTTATAAAGCTCTTAACTACTGTGCTCTAAAGTACACTAACACCCATAAACTACCTATGTACCCCTAAACCGAGGTCCCCCCACATCGCCGCCACTCTATTAAAATTTTTTAACCCCTAATCTGCCAACCGCACGCCGCTGCCACCTACGTTATCCCTATGAACCCCTAATCTGCTGCCCCTAACACCGCCGACCCCTATATTATATTTATTAACCCCTAATCTGCCCCCCTCAATGTCGCCTCCACCTGCCTACACTTATTAACCCCTAATCTGCCGACCGCACGCCGCTGCCACCTACGTTATCCCTATGAACCCTATAACTATTTAATAGCTATTGTACCTAGTTAAAATAAATTGAAATTTTCCTGTAAAATAAAAATAAATCCTAAGATAGCTACAATATAATTATTATTTATATTGTAGCTATATTAGGGTTTATTTTAAATGTAAGTATTTAGTTTTAAATAGGAATAATGTATTTAAGTATAGTGTAGTGTTAGGTGTAATTGTAACTTAGGTTAGTTTTTATTTTACAGGTAAATTTCTCTTTATTTTAGCTAGGTAAGGTATTAAATAGTTAATAACTATTTAATAGCTATTGTACCTAGTTAAAATAAATTGAAAGATGCCTGTAAAATAAAAATAAATCCTAAGATAGCTACAATATAATTATTATTTATATTGTAGCTATCTTACGGCTTGATTTAGAATTGGGCGGTAGCCGTGAAAACCAGCGTTAGAGGCTCCTAACGCTGGTTTTTACCGCCCTCTGGTATTTGGAGTCAGTCAGGAAAGGGTCTAACGCTCACTTTGCAGCCGCGACTTTTCCATACCGCAGATCCCCCTACGCCATTTGCGTATCCTATCTTTTCAATGGGATCTTTCTAATGCCGGTATTTAGAGTCTTGGCTGAAGTGAGCGTTAGAAATCTAACGACAAAACTCCAGCCGCAGAAAAAAAACAGGAGTTAAGAGCTTTCTGGGCTAACGCCAGTTTATAAAGCTCTTAACTACTGTGCTCTAAAGTACACTAACACCCATAAACTACCTATGTACCCCTAAACCGAGGTCCCCCCACATCGCCGCCACTCTATTAAAAAAAATTTTAACCCCTAATCTGCCAACCGCACGCTGCTGCCACCTACGTTATCCCTATGAACCCCTAATCTGCTGCCCCTAACACCGCCGACCCCTATATTATATTTATTAACCCCTGATATGCCCCCCTCAATGTCGCCTCCACCTGCCTACACTTATTAACCCCTAATCTGCCGACCGCACGCCGCTGCCACCTACGTTATCCCTATGAACCCTATAACTATTTAATAGCTATTGTACCTAGTTAAAATAAATTGAAATTTGCCTGTAAAATAAAAATAAATCCTAAGATAGCTACAATATAATTATTATTTATATTGTAGCTATATTAGGGTTTATTTTAAAGGTAAGTATTTAGTAATAATAGAAATGTTATTTAGATTTATTTAATTAATATTTAAGTTAGGGGGGTGTTAGGATTAGTGTTAGACTTAGGTTTAGGGGTTAATAAATTTATTACAGTGGCGGCGGTGTTGTGCGGGCAGGATAGGGGTTAATAAATTTATTATAGGTGGCGACGGTGTAGGGGGGGCAGATTAGGGGTTAATAAATTTAATATAGGTTGCGGCAGGATCCGGGAGCGGCGGTTTAGAGGTTAAACTATTTATTTAGTTGCGGCGAGGTGCGGGATCAGCAGGATAGGGGTTAATAAATTTATTATAGAGGGCGATGGTATAGGCGGGGGGCAGGATAGGGGTTAATAGGTATAATGTAGGTGGCAGCGGTGTCCGGGAGCGGCGGTTTAGGGGTTAGTACATTTATCAGAGTTGCGGCAGGGTCTAAGAGTGGCGGTTTAGGGGTTAATACATTTATCAGAGTTACGGCAGGGTCTAGGAGCGGCGGTTTAGGGGTTGATAACTTTATTTAGTTGTGGGGGCTCCGGGGGCACCGGTATAGGGGGTAGAACAGTGTAGATAGTGTGGGTGCTTAGTGACAGGCTAGCAATAAAGCTGGGAAAAAGCCGAAGAGCAGCGAGATCGGATGAGTGATAACTCTCACAGTCCGCTGCTCATCGCCCCGTACTTGGTGTGCGGCTTTTTGACAGCTTTATTTGATAACGTAGGCAAAATTTTTCAGGTCCGCGGTGGCGATGTGAGGCAAGCTTAGGCGGGCGTATTGGGCCGGCGAAGGCAGGAAAGTTGACACGTTGATAACTACCCCCCATTGTATGCTTTGTAAGCCTGACACACAGGCCTGATAGAAAATGAAATTAGATTACACTAGCAAAATTATTTTAAAGTTTTTTTTTTTAAATTTAAAATAATGTTAAGCAGATATGAGTGGTGGCTGCTGGCACAGCAATTAACCACAGTATGCTGTGTAAGCCTGACACACAATCCTGATAGAAAATGAAATTAGATTACACTAGCAAAATGATTTAAAAGTTTTGTTTTTTAAATGTAAAATAATGTTAAGCAGATATGAGTGGTGGCTGCTGGCAAAGCAATTAAACAATGTTGTATGCTGTGTAAGCCTGACACACAGGCCTGATAGAAAATGAAATTAGATTACACTAGCATAATGATTTAAAAGTTTTTTTTTAAATTTAAAATAATGTTAAGCAGATATAAGTGGTGGCTGCTGGCACAGCAATTAACCACAGTATGCTGTGTAAGCCTGACACACAGGCCTGATAGAAAATGAAATTAGATTACACTAGCAAAATGATTTAAATTTTTTGTTTTTTAAATTTAAAATAATGTAAAGCAGATATGAGTGGTGGCTGCTGGCACAGCAATTAAACAACGTTGTATGCTGTGTAAGCCTGACACACAGGCCTGATATAAAATGAAATTAGATAACACTAGCAAAATGATTTAAATATTTTAAAAAAAAATAATAATAATGTTAAGCAGATATGAGTGGTGGCTGCTGGCACAGCAATTAACCACAATATGCTGTGTAAGCCTGACACACAGGCCTGATAGAAAATGAAATTAGATTACACTAGCAAAATGATTTAAAAGTTTTGTTGGTTAAATTTACATTAATGTTAAGCAGATTTCATTGGTGGCACTAATCACAGTATATGCTGTGAGCCTCACACACAGGTTTAAAGCCAGGCAAATGCAAATAATAATAAAAAAAAAATGACTGAAGTTATAGCCCTAAAAAGGGCTTTTTGGGGTGCTGTCCTTACAGCAGAGATTAGATGAGTCCTTCAGGACTGTAGTGGACAAAAAATACACTAGCCTAGCTATCTATTTCCCTATAATGTCAGCAGCAGCAACACTAAAGCTCCTCTCATTAAGAAAGCAAGATCGTAATGAATCTAAAATGGCTGCTGCCAAGGAGCTGGGAGGGTCTGTGAGGGAGTGTCTGCTGCTGATTGGCTCAAATGTGTCAGAAGGCTGTGAGATACAGGGTCAAAGTTTCCTCAATGATGACACATAGGGGGTGGATCGAACATTGCATATGTTCGCCCGCATCGGCGAACGCGAACAAGCTATGTTCGCCGGGAACTGTTCTCCGGTGAACAGTTCGCGACATCACTAGTGTGTATGTGCCTTTCCAATTCAGATACCTTTAACCAATACAATTTTTAAACCATTTTAATGTTTTTCTGTTTTTTAAATAGAAATTGAAATTCCTGTTTTTTAACTTTGAAGAAAATGTTCTATATTTATATATACCTACAATGTCTCTCTCTCTCTCTCTCTCTCTCTCTCTCTCTCTCTCTCTCTCTATATATATATATATATATATATATATATATATATATATATATATATATATATATGCATATAGATATAGAGCTATAGATATATATTTAAAAAACAAATATACAGAAGTGTAAACATATACAAATAATAAGTACATACAGCTAGATTACGAGTTTTGCGTTTTGAGCAGCTCGCTGCTAACTTGCAGGTTATTTCCACTGCTCACCTCCCTATAGCGCTGCTATTACAGGTTTGCAAAAACCCAGCATAAGCAGGCAATATGGCAGCGTTGAGCTCCATACCGCACCCAAATACCAGCTCTGTTTTGAGCTGGTTTTACGTGCTCGTGCACGATTTCCCCATACACATCAATGGGGGGACCAGCTAAAAAAAAAGCCTAACACCTGCAATAAAGGAGTGTAAAGCTCTGTAATGCAGCCCCATTGATTCCTATGGGGAAAAAAAAATCATGTTTACACCTAACACCCTAACATAAACCCCGAGACTAAACACCCCTAACCTGCTGTTCCCGACATCGCCGACAACTACATTATACTTATTAACCCCTAATATGCCACCCCTGACATCACCACCACCTACCTACACTTATTCACCCCTAATCTGCCTCCCCTGACATCGCTGCTACCTACATTACACTTATTAAACCCTAATCTGTTGCCCCCAATGTCGTCGCTACCTACCTACACTTATTAACCCCTAATATGCCGCCACCAATTTTGCCACCACTATACAAAAGTTATTAACCCCAAAACCTAACCCTAGGTCTAACCCTAACGTAACCCTAACCCTAACAAACACTAACTTTAACATAATTTAAATTATTCCAAATAAAAATTACAATTGCTACCTAAATTATTCCTATTTAAAACGAAATAACTAATACTTATATTGTATCAAGCTTATGTTTTATTTTTATTTCACAGGTAAGTTTGTATTTATTTTAACTAGGTAGACTAGTTAGTTAATAGTTATTAACTATTTACTAGCTACCTAGTTAAAATAAATACAAATTTACCTGTCAAATAAGACCTTACCTGTCTTACCTTAACACCTAACCTTATACTACAATTAACTAAATTACAAAAAAACAACTAAATTACACAAAATAAAAAAGAAATTATCAAATATTTAAACTAATTACACCTAATCTAATAGCACTATCAAAATAAAAAAGCCCCCCCAAAAATAAAAAAATAAAAAAAATCCTCGAAAGGGCCTTTTGTGGGGCATTTCCCCAAAGAAATCAGCTTTTACCTGTAAAAAAAATACAAACAACCCTCCAACAGTAAAACCCACCACCCATACAACCAAACCCCCCCAAATAAAATCCTATCTAAAAAACCTAAGCTTCCCATTGCCCTAAAAACATAATTTATGTAAGAACTTACCTGATAAATTCATTTCTTTCATATTAGCAAGAGTCCATGAGCTAGTGACGTATGGGATATACATTCCTACCAGGAGGGGCAAAGTTTCCCAAACCTCAAAATGCCTATAAATACACCCCTCACCACACCCACAAATCAGTTTAACGAATAGCCAAAAAGTGGGGTGATAAGAAAAAAGTGCGAAGCATAAATATAAAGAATTGGAATAATTGTGCTTTATACAAAAAAATCATAACCACCACAAAAAAAAAAAAAAAAGGGTGGGCCTCATGGACTCTTGCTAATATGAAAGAAATTAATTTATCAGGTAAGTTCTTACATAAATTATGTTTTCTTTCATGTAATTAGCAAGAGTCCATGAGCTAGTGACGTATGGGATAATGACTACCCAAGATGTGGATCTTCCACGCAAGAGTCACTAGAGAGGGAGGGATAAAATAAAGACAGCCAATTCCGCTGAAAAAAATCCACACCCAAAAATAAAGTTTAAATCTTATAAAGAAAAAAACTGAAAATATAAGCAGAAGATTCAAACTGAAACAGCTGCCTGAAGTACTTTTCTACCAAAGACAGCTTCAGAAGAAGAAAACACATCAAAATGGTAGAATTTAGTAAAAGTATGCAAAGAAGACCAAGTTGCTCCTTTGCAAATCTGATCAACCGAAGCTTCATTCCTAAACGCCCAGGAAGTAGAAACTGACCTATTAGAATGAGCTGTAATCCTTTGAGGCGGAGTTTTACCCGACTCGACATAAGCATGATGAATTAAAGATTTCAACCAAGATGCCAAAGAAATGGCAGAGGCCTTCCGACCTTTCCTAGAACCGGAAAAGATAACAAATAGACTAGAAGTCTTTCGGAAATTCTTAGTAGCTTCAACATAATATTTCAAAGCTCTAACTACATCCAAAGAATGCAATGATTTCTCCTTAGAATTCTTAGGATTAGGACATAATGAAGGAACCACAATTTCTCTACTAATGTTGTTGGAATTCACAACCTTAGGTAAAAATTTAAAAGAAGTTCACAACACCGCCTTATCCTGGTAAAAAAATCAGAAAAGGAGACTCACAAGAAAGAGCAGATAATTCAGAAACTCTTCTGGCAGAAGAGATGGCCAAAAGGAACAAAACTTTCCAAGAAAGTAATTTAATGTCCAATTAATGCATAGGTTCAAACGGAGGAGCTTGAAGAGCCCTCAGAACCAAATTCAAACTCCAAGGAGGAGAAATTGACTTAATGACAGGTTTTATACGAACCAAAGCTTGTACAAAACAACGAATATCAGGAAGATTAGCAATCTTTCTGTGAAAAAGAACAGAAAGAGCAGAGATTTGTCCTTTCAAGGAACTTGCAGACAAACCTTTATCCAAACCATCCTGAAGAAACTGTAAAATTCTCGGAATTCTAAAAGAATGCCAGGAAAAATGATGAGAAAGACACCAAGAAATATAAGTCTTCCAGACTCTATAATATATCTCCCTAGATACAGATTTACGAGCCTGTAACATAGTATTAATCACAGAGTCAGAGAAACATCTTTGACTAAGAATCAAGCGTTCAATCTCCATACCTTTAAATTTAAGGATTTGAGATCCTGATGGAAAAAAGGACCTTGCGACAGAAGGTCTGGCCTTAACGGAAGAGTCCACGGTTGGCAAGAGGCCATCCGGACAAGATCCGCATACCAAAACCTGTGAGGCCATGCTGGAGCTACCAGCAGAACAAACAAGCATTCCTTCAGAATCTTGGAGATTACTCTTGGAAGAAGAACTAGAGGCGGAAAGATATAGGCAAGATGATACTTCCAAGGAAGTGACAATGCATCCACTGCTACCGCTTGAGGATCCCTGGATCTGGACAGATACCTGGGAAGTTTCTTGTTTAGATGAGAGGCCATCAAATCTATTTCTGGAAGTCCCCACATTTGAACAATCTGAAGAAATACCTCTGGGTGAAGAGACCATTCGCCCGGATGTAACGTTTGGCGACTGAGATAATCCGCTTCCCAATTGTCTATACCTGGGATATGAACCGCAGAAACTAGACAGGAGCTGGATTCCGCCCATACCAGAATTTGAGATACTTCTTTCATAGCCAGAGGACTGTGAGTCCCTCCTTGATGATTGATGTATGCCACAGTTGTGACATTGTCTGTCGGAAAACAAATGAACGATTCTCTCTTTAGAAGAGGCCAAGACTGAAGAGCTCTGAAAATTACACGGAGTTCCAAAATATTGATCGGTAATCTCACCTCCTGAGATTCCCAAACCCCTTGTGCTGTCAGAGACCCCCACACAGCTCCCCAACCTGTAAGACTTGCATCTGTTGAAATTACAGTCCAGGTCGGAAGAACAAAAGAAGCCCCCTGAACTAAACGATGGTGATCTGTCCACCACGTCAGAGAGTGTCGTACAATCGGTTTTAAAGATATTAATTGAGATATCTTTGTGTAATCCCTGCACCACTGGTTCAGCATACAGAGCTGAAGAGGCCGCATGTGAAAACGAGCAAAGGGGATCGCGTCCGATGCAGCAGTCATAACGATGCAGCAGTCATAAGACCTAGAATTTCCATGCATAAGGCTACCGAAGGGAATGATTGTGACTGAAGGTTTCGACAAGCTGATATCAATTTTAGACGTCTCTTGTCTGTCAAAGATAGAGTCATGGACACTGAATCTATCTGGAAACCTAAAAAGGTTACCTGTGTCTGAGGAATCAATGAACTTTTTGGTAAATTGATCCTCCAACCATGATGTTGAAGAAACAACACAAGTCGATTCGTATGAGATTCTGCTAAATGTGAAGACTGAGCAAGTACCAAGATATCGTCCAAATAAGGAAATACCACAATACCCTGTTCTCTGATTACAGACAGAAGGGCACCGAGAACCTTCGTAAAAATTCTTGGAGCTGTAGCTAGGCCAAACGGCAGAGCCACAAACTGGTAATGCTTGTCTAGGAAAGAGAATCTCAGAAACTGATAGTGATCCGGATGAATCGAAATATGCAGATATGCATCCTGTAAATCTATTGTAGACATAAAATGCCCTTGCTGAACAAAAGGCAGGATATTCCTTACAGTTACCATTTTGAATGCTGGTATCCTTACATAACGATTCAATATTTTTAGATCCAGAACTGGTCTGAAGGAATTCTCCTTCTTTGGTACAATGAAGAGATTTGAATAAAACCCCAGTCCCTGTTCCAGAACTGGAACTGGCATAATTACTCCAGCCAACTCTAGATCTGAAACACATTTCAGAAATGCTTGAGCCTTCGCTGGGTTTACTGGGACACGGGAAAGAAAAATTCTCTTTGCAGGAGGCCTTATCTTGAAGCCAATTCTGTACCCTTCTGAAACAATGTTCTGAATCCAAAGATTGTGAACGGAATTGATCCAAATTTCTTTGAAAAAACGTAATCTGCCCCCTACCAGCTGAGCTGGAATGAGGGCCGCACCTTCATGTGGACTTAGGAGCTGGCTTTGATTTTCTAAAAGGCTTGGATTTATTCCAGACTGGAGATGGTTTCCAAACTGATACCGCTCCTGTGGGTGAAGGATCAGGCTTTTGTTCCTTATTGTGACGAAAGGAACGAAAACGATTATTAGACCTAAATTTACCTCTAGATTTTTTATCCTGTGGTAAAAAAATTCCTTTCCCTCCAGTAACAGTTGAGATAATAGAATCCAACTGAGAACCAAAAAATGTATTACCCTGGAAAGAAAGGGAAAGCAGAGTAGACTTAGAAGACATATCAGCATTCCAAGTTTTAAGCCATAAAGCTCTTCTAGCTAAAATAGCTAGAGACATATACCTGACATCAACTCTAATGATATCAAAAATGGCATCACAAATAAAATTATTAGCATGTTGAAGAAGAATAATAATGCTATGAGAATTATGATCTGTTACTTGTTGCGCTAAAGCTTCTAACCAAAAAGTTGAAGCTGCAGCAACATCCGCTAAAGATATAGCAGGTCTAAGAAGATTACCTGAACACAAGTAAGCTTTTCTTAGAAAGGATTCAATTTTCCTATTTAAAGGATCCTTAAAGGAAGTACCATCTGCCGTAGGAATAGTAGTACCCTTAGCAAGAGTAGAGACAGCCCCATCAACCTTAGGGATTTTGTCCCAAAACTCTAATCTGTCAGATGGCACAGGATATAATTGCTTAAAACGTTTAGAAGGAGTAAATGAATTACCCAAATTATTCCATTCCCTGGAAATTACTTCAGAAATAGCACTAGGGACAGGAAAAACTTCTGGAATAACTACAGGAGATTTAAAAACCTTATCTAAACATTTAGATTTAGTATCAAGAGGACCAGAATCCTCAATTTCTAATGCAATTAGGACTTCTTTAAATAAAGAACAAATAAATTCCATTTTAAATAAATATGAAGATTTATCAGCATCAACCTCTGAGACAGAATCCTCTGAACCAGAAGAACCATTATCAGAATCAAAATGATGATGTTCATTTAAAAATTCATCTGAAAAATGAGAAGTTTTAAAAGACTTTTTATGTTTACTAGAAGGAGGAATAACAGACATAGCCTTCTTAATGGATTTAGAAACAAAATCTCTTATGTTCTCAGGAACACTCTGAGTATTAGATGTTGACGGAACAGCAACAGGTAATGTAACAGTACTAAAGGAAATATTATCTGCATTAACAAGTTTGTCATGACAAACAGTACAAACAACAGCTGGAGGAAGAGATACCATAAGTTTACAGCAGATAAACTTAGCTTTGGTAGCTCCAGCACCAGGCAGCGATTTTCCAGAAGTATCTTCTGACTCAGTTTCAACGTGGGACATCTTGCAATATGTAATAGAAAAAACAACATATAAAGCAAAATTGATCAAATTCCTTAAATGACAGTTTCAGGAATGGGAACAAAATGCCAGTGAACAAGCTTCTAGCAACCAGAAGCGATAAATAATGAGACTTAAATAATGTGGAGACAATAGTGATGCCCATATTTTTTTAGCACCAAAAATGACGCCCACATTATTTGGCGCCTAAATGCTTTTGGCGCCAAAAATGACGCCACATCCGGAACGCCAACACTTTTGGCGCAAAAGAACATAAAAAATGATGCAACTTCCGGCGACACGTATGACGTAAGTCCGCGCCAAGAATGACGCAATAAAATGAAGCATTTTCAGCCCCCGCGAGCCTAACAGCCCACAGGGAAAAAGTCAAATTTTAAGGTAAGAAAAAAATAGATTTATTCATATGCATTATCCCAAATATGAAACTGAATGTCTGAAATAAGGAATGTTGAACATCCTGAGTCAAGGCAAATAAATGTTTGAATACATATGTTTAGAACTTTATAAAAAAGTGCCCAACCATAGCTTAGAGTGTCACAGAAAATAAGACTTACTTACCCCAGGACACTCATCTACATGTTGTAGAAAGCCAAACCAGTACTGAAACGAAAATCAGCAGAGGTAAAAGGCATTTAACTCTTTTTCAAGTGCCCAAACCCTAAGATAAAAATAAAACCCACCCAATAAACCCTTAAAAAAAAGCTAACACTAACCCCCGAAGATCCACTTACAGTTTTTGAACACCGGACATCCATCCTCAACGAAGCCGGGATAAGTCTTCATCCAAGCGGCAAGAAGTGGTCCTCTCGGGGGGCAGAAGTCTTCATCCAGACGGCATCGTCTATCTTCATCCTTCCGACGCGGAGCAGCTCCATCTTTAAGACATCTGATGCGGAGCATCCTCTTTTGTTGACGGCTACTGAAGAATGAAGGTTCCTTTAAGGGACTTCAACCAAGATGGCATCCCCTGAATTCCGATTGGCTGATAGAATTCTATCAGCCAATCGGAATTAAAGTTGAAAAATCATATTGGCTGATGCATTCTATTTGGCTACTGGCTGATTGGATCAGTCAATAGGATTGAAGCTCAATCCTATTGGCTTTTTGCATCAGCCAGTAGGATTTTTTCAACTTTAATTCCGATTGGCTGATAGAATTCTATCAGCCAATCGGAATTCAAGGGACGCCATCTTGGATGACATCCCTTAAAGGAACCTTCATTCTTCAGTAGCCATCAATAGAAGAGGATGCTCCGTGCTGGATGTCTTGAAGATGGAGCTGCTCCGTGTTGGAAGGATGAAGATAGAAGATGCCTTCTGGATAAAGACTTCTGCCCGCCTGGAGGACTACTTCTTGCCACTTGGATGAAGACTTCTCCCGGCTTTGTTGAGGACTTCTTGTTGCTTGGATGAAGACTTCTCCCAGCTTTGTTGAGGATGGATGTCCCGTCTTCAAAAACTGTAAGTGGATCTTTGGGGGTTAGTGTTAGTTTTTTTTAAAGGTTTATTGGGTGGGTTTTATTTTTAGCTTAGGGTTTGGGTACTTGAAAAAGAGTTAAATGCCCTTTTAATGGCAATGCCCATCAAAATGCCCTTTTCAGGGCAATGGGGAGCTTATGTTTTTTAGATAGGATTTTATTTGAGGGGTTTGGCTGTGTGGGTGGTGGGTTTTACTGTTGGGGGGTTGTTTGTATTTTTTTTGTACAGGTAAAAGAGCTGATTTCTTTGGGGCAATGCCCCGCAAAAGGCCATTTTAAGGGCTATTGGCAGTTTAGTTTAGGATATGGTTTTTTTTTATTTTGGAGGGGCTTTTTATTTTGATAGGGCTATTAGATTAGGTGTAATTAGTTTAAATATTTGATAATTTCTTTTTTATTTTGTGTAATTTAGTTGTTTTTTTTGTAATTTAGTTAATTGTATTTAATTAATGTAATGTATTTAATTGTAGTGTAAGGTTAGATGTTAGTGTAAGACAGGTAAGGTTTCATTTGACAGGAAAATTTGTATTTATTTTAACTATTAATATATTTACTAACTAGTCTACCTAGTTAAAATAAATACAAACTTACCTGTGAAATTAAAATAAAACACAAGCTAGATACAATATAACTATTAGTTATATTGTAACTATCTTCGGTTTTATTTTACAGGTAAGTATTTATTTAGTTTTAAATAGGAATAATTTAGGTAGTAATTGTAATTTTTATTTGGAATAATTTAAATTATGTTAAAGTTAGTGGTTGTTAGTGTTAGGGTATCGTTAGGGTTAGACTTAGGGTGAAGTTTAGGGGTTAATAACTTTAGTTTAGTGGCAGCGATTTTGGTGGCAGGAGATTAGGGGTTAATAACAGTAATGTAGGTTGCGGTGATGTTAGGGACAGCAGATTAGTGGTAAATAATATTTAACTAGTGTTTGCAATGCGGGAGTATGGCGGTTTAGGGGTTAATATGTTTATTATAGTGTTGGCTAGGTCGGGAGCGGAAGATTAGGGGTTAATAATTTTATTTTAGTGTTTGTGATGCGGTTTAGGAGTTAATAGGTAGTTTATGGGTAGTTTATGGGTAGTTTATGGGTGTTAGTGTACTTTTTAGCACTTTAGTTATGAGTTTTATGTTACGACTTTGTAACGTAAAACCCATAACTACTGACTTTCATCTTGTAGTTATGGGCTGTACCACTCACTTTTTGGCCAGACAGGCAAAGTCGTAAAACCGGCGCTGTGGAAGTCCCATTGAAAAATAACTTTTTGAATGCTGTGGTAGTTACGTTGAGTTACGGCCAAAAAAGTGAGATATACATTACCTGCAAGACTCGTAATACCAGCGGTAGTGAAAAAGAGCCATAACGCTGCTTTTTCACTCATAACGCAAAACTCGTAATCTAGCCGATAGTTATTTGAAGTTTTATCTATTGTACATTTTTGCTTTAGCACAGTTGCTCTAGTGCACCTTCAGGTAAGCATTCGAGTAAAAAAAAAGGTATTTTTTAGTGTGCCCCAAGGGTTTCTTATCTGACCTTCAGATATTAGCACGCCTGAGACTTTTACTTTAAACTTATAATATCAGCACAAACATGGGAGAGCTACTGATTTATCCTGAGCGTAGTCAAGAGTGATAACAATATATAGCTCTACTTGTAATCTAGGCCAAAGTCTTTAAAATAAATGCTAAAAAAAATGTATGTAAGAGAATAAGATTTTAAATTTTTTTTAAAATTATACCTTGTTAACTCATGAAATTAAGAAAGAAAATTTGAGATTTTAGTAACATTTCTATTTTATATTCCTTCTTATTTCCAAAATCATTCCTAATTGCTACAAATATTAACTGTAATATGTTATCATATTTCATTGTATTCAGAAGCCATTCTCTTATAGCTGGTGCCAGTACTGCAGTCTTTTTCAGACTAATAGATTATGACCCCAGCTCTAAAGCACTATTTATTAGTAATTGCATTTGGCACAAAAAATGCATTTTAAGCAACTTTTTAAAATGTTTCCTTAACTCTTTATTTTAACTCCTCTATAATATCTCTTTCTTCATTATAAGCATCTTCCTTAATTGTACATATAAATGCAGGCTTAACTTGCATACACATTTTTCTGGCTCTCCTATTAAACATATTCCTAATAAATAAAAACATTCCCTCCAACTGATGAATTGTGCATGTCATTATATGGGCATAAATACATTAACAAATAAATTACTGCATCATTATCAATAACCTTGTTCAATTATACATTTCTCTAAAAAAACTTACCTGATACATTAATTTCTTTCATATTGGCAAGAGTCCATGAGCTAGTGACGTATGGGATATACAATCCTACCAGGAGGGGCAAAGTTTCCCAAACCTCAAAATGCCTATAAATACACCCCTCACCGAATAGCCAAGTAGTGGGGCGATAAAGAAAGGAGTAAAAAGCATCAACAAAGGAATTTGGAAATAATTGTGCTTTATACAAAAAATCATAACCACCATTAAAAGGGTAGGTCTCATGGACTCTTGCCAATATGAAAGAAATTAATGTATCAGGTAAGTTCTTACATTAATTATTTTTTTCTTTCATGTAATTGGCAAGAGTCCATAAGCTAGTGAAGTATGGGATAGCAATACCCAAGATGTGGAACTCCACGCAAGAGTCACTAGAGAGGGAGGGATAAAATAATAACAGCCATTTTCAGCAGAAAAAAATTAATCCACAACCCAAAATATAAGTTTATTCTCATATTGAAAAAAGAAAAAACGTAAACATAATCAGAGGAATCAAACTGAAACAGCTTCCTGAAGAACTTGTCTACCAAAAAATGCTTCTGAGGAAGCAAATACATCAAAACGGTAGAATTTAGTAAATGTATGCAAAGAAAACCAAGTTTCTGCTTTGCAAATCTGATCAACTGAAGCTTCATTCTTAAAAGCCCATGAAGTGGAGACTAATCTAGTAGAATGAGCTGTAATTCTCTGAGGCAGGGCCTGACCAGACTTCAAATAAGCCTGATGAATCAAAAGTTTTAACCAGGATGCCAAGGAAATGGCAGAAGCCTTTTGACCTTTCCTTAGACCAGAAAAGACAACATATAGACTAGAAGTATTCCTGAAATCTTTAGTAGCTTCAACATAATATTTCAAAACTCTTACAACATCCAAAAAATTTAAGGATTTCTCCAAAGAATTCTTAGGATTAGGACACAAAGAAGGAACAACAATTTCTCTATTAATGTTGTTAGAATTCATGACCTTAGGTAGAAATTTAAATGAAGTCTGCAAAACTGCCTTATCCTGATGTAAAATAAAAAAAGGAGATTCACAAGAAAGAGCAGATAATTCGGAAACTCTTCTAGCAGAAAAGATGGCCAAAAGGAATGACACTTTCCAAGAAAGTAGTTTAATGTCCAAAGAATGCATAGGCTCAAATGGAGGAGCCTGTAAACCCTTCAAAACCAAATTAAGACTCCAAGGAGGAGAGATTGATTCAATGACAGGCTTGATACGGACCATAGCCTGTACAAAACAGTGAATATCAGGAAGCTTAGCAATCTTTCTGTGAAATTAAACAGAAAGAGCAGAGATTTGTCCCTTCAAGAAACTTGCAGACAAACCTTTATCCAAACCATACTGAAGAAACTGTAAAATTCTAGGAATTCTAAAAGAATGCCAGGAGAATTTATGAGAAGAACACCATGAAATATAAGTCTTCCAAACTAGATAATGAATCTTCCTAGAAACAGATTTATGAACCTGTAACATAGTATTAATCACTGAGTCAGAGAAACCTCTATGACTAAGCACTAGGCGTTCGATTTCCATACCTTCAAATTTAATGATTTGAGATCCTGATGGAAAATAGGACCTTGAAACAAAAGTTCTGGCCTTAATGGAAGCGGTACAAGTATAGAGAGGGCATTAGAAAGCTAGAGGTAATTCAACACATTTATTCCACAGACTAATTGTCTAAAAATTCAACACATTTATTCCACAAACTAATTGGGGAAAGCTTTGATATTACAGATACCATTAAATGCTCACAAAAAGGTGTTGTCTATCTAATTAAATGTTCATGCAATTTAGTTTACATTGGGGAAACCACTAGTATGTTGCTAGATAGGATCAGAGAACATCTCTGCAATATCGGAAAAGGAAATCTCGACACTCATTTATATAAACATTTTAGAGAAACTCACAAGAATAACCTAGAGCATTTCAAATTTTGGGGACTATGTATAGTAAGAGGTCATTGGAGAGGGGGAAATTTTGAAAATAAACTGTTAAGGAAAGAATCAGAAATTATATATAAATTAGATACCCTCTTCCCGAAAGGTTTGAGCTCAGAATTGGACCTGTCCCCATTCCTTGGAGTCTAAAGCTAGCACAGTTAGACCTCATTATCATCTATTAATTTACCATGTCCTATATGATTAATTAATTGTAATAAGAATACTTATCACTGATTCACTAATGTGAAGTTATTAGAAATTTTGGGTAAGGTGGCGGTAAATGCATGTATTGGATAAGAGCCAACAGAAAACATAACATCATTTCTTGTCTCAAAACATGCCATTGTTTCTCAATAGGCCACTGTATATATCATCTTTATTTTAACCCTGTATGACACGATATTCAATTGATATCCTAATATCCTAGTAGAATATGATTATGTCACGTTGTAATGATCGATTTTACGTTATATATATTTTTTGTAATTCTGATTCACCCTTTTTTATCATTATTCATACAAAGGACTGATGTCTTTTATTTATAAAATATTAGGGAAAGTCTGCATTGTGTTTTGTATATAAACAAGTATTTGTTTATTAGATTTAACATTCATTTTTAAATATCTGTTCTATTATGAAAATCGGTCTCCATAACTACAGCATTTGTGTTATAAAATATTTTTTTTTTTTTTTTTTTTTATTTATTTCTTTGCCACCACCGTCTTTGCCTCTAACCACCTTAACATTATGTTTTTTTAGAAAAACAACTATTAAGAGAAATATCTAGATAATATGTATATATGTCAACTACACAGACGTTCCATACCACCTGTAACATTATACCCCTTTAAGGGGCGGTTACCTCAGGTGCATATAAATTACACTGGATACATCACACCAATGCTTGGTATTGATGTATCCAGCCTGGATTAATTTCCTGTGAGCTAATCCCTTTTGCACCTGTGAAGCTAGTTTCTCTCCTGTGGATTCTGGGGAAATTTGCCTGCTTCTCTCTCTCCCTGGATCCGGAGCCCTGCTACTCTCACCTGCTCTGTAGTGTACTTTCAGTTCCAGCTGACTACCGGGTGACGTCACTCCCACAAGCCACATCCACTGTGTCTCTCACACGCTGCTCTCAACCTCTGCTGCAGCGTCTCTGCCTTGTGCTCTCTCTCCCACAATCCTCATCAGCTGTGTCTCACACACCCTGCTTCCAGCAGCTGCTGCAGCGTCTCTGCTTAGTGCTCTCTCTTCCAAGCAGGACTGTGCCTCTCTGACTGTGAGCTTTTTCTTCAATATTCCTCTGCTTGTTACTCAAATCTCGGTAAGCTGAGTATTTATTTTTTCCAGTTCATATTTTCTAAGCTTTAGCTGCTTATTTTGTTTATTCATTGCAATGAAGGTATTTGTTATTTTTAAAGTCATGTCTGACTAAATTTGAACTACCATATGTTGCCAGGGGTAAATAGTTCTATATATTTTCATGACAACTGACTAGTATATTAAAATCATAATAAAATATATGTAAAACCCTAAGCCATGAGTTATTACATATATTTAAAAATGAAACACTCACTCAAGTTTTTATTTGGTAACCATACTTTTAATATATTGGAAAATCTATTCATGAATTATGCTCACAAAAGACTTGTTGAAAGCAGTGTTACTAATAAACTGTCACACACCTGTTACAGAATACCAAGCCAAACTTATCCAGCTGACTTAACTACAATGATGAACCCAGGTGACATAAATGCTCACTTCCAGGAATTATCCAACAAAGTTGACCTTTTAAGTCAGGGACTTAGAGAACTTCAGGTAGAAAACCTGACACTTAGGAATATTATTAAAGAAGGGTTAAGTGCAGCTTAACCCCCTGACACTAACACTCCTGACTCCCCAATTCCACCTCCTGAAAAATTCTCTGGAGATAGGAAATCATTTAGGCAGTTTCATAATGCCTGTAAATTATTTCTCACACTTAAGCCAAAAACATTTCCTAATGACCGTATAAAAGTACTAACTGTCATTTCTTTCCTAAGAGGTGAGCCCAGACAATGGGCAGATTTATTCTTAGAAAATAACGACCCTATTCTAAATTCAATTGATGATTTCTTCAAGGCCATGTCGGATTTATATGAGGACCCCAACAGACAACTCACAGCAGATTTTAAGTTGCGTAACTTAAAGCAACATAAGAGGCCTGTTGAGGAATATATCTCTGAATTTAAGATTTGGCAAAGGGATTCCCAATGGAATCAGATTTCCCTAAAAAATCAATTTAGAATAGGGTTGTCTGAAAATATTAAGGATGAGCTTGCTAGACTAGATCTCCCAGAAACACTTGACTCACTTATGTCTTTAACTATAAAAATAGACAGAAGAATTAGGGAAAGGAAACAGGAAAGATTTTCCCCAGACTCCTATACCAAGGTTACCACCCCTAAAGCTTATACACCCTCTCATAAGAGTCAGGATGAAGCCATGGAGATAGGGTTCATTAGAGGACCCCTGTCCCCTGAGGAAAAGTCACGCAGAAAAAAACTGGGACTCTGCCTCTATTGTGCCGCAAAGGAGCATTCTGTTTCTGACTGTCCTTCTTTAAAGATACAAAGATCAGGTAAGACAAATTTTACCTCAGATCATTTACTATCTTTAACAGCACAAAATCCTGCATATTTCATTATTACTATATCTTTACAGTGGGGACAAAACCGACACAGTCTTAAGGCCGTTTTGGATTCGGGAGCCTACGCTAGTTATATAGATATAAAAGTTGTACAAGAAAATAAAATACCTATTATTGCAAAGAAAAAACCTGTTTCTGTACAATTAATTGATGGAAGACAGTTAGAGTCAGGACCCATCACACACCAAACAATTCCCTTATTAGTCACTACTCATGACATACACCAAGAGTTCATTTCTTTTGATGTTATTCCTTCACCCATTTTTCCTGTTGTATTAGGTCTACACTGGTTGAATAAACATCAGCCCCTTGTACATTGGTCAGAAAAAACACTTGAATTTAATTCACAATATTGTACCACCACATGTTACCCTATACAACCTCTTCTATCTGTCTTGGAAACTAAAATCCCTCCTGTTTATTCAGATTTAAAACAAGTATTTGACAAACAGGAGGCAGAAACCTTGCCACTCCATCGGGAGTATGATTGCCCCATAGATCTAATCCCTGGGTCAAAAGTTCCATATGGACACATATTCCCACTTTCTAAACCTGAGCTTGATACATTAAAAGAATATATCAATGAGAATCTCAGGAAGGAATTCATTAGACCCTCCACCTCCCCTACAGGGGCAGGAATATTTTTCGTAACCAATAAAGATAAAACTATACGGCCAATCGTTGACTACCGCAAATTGAATAAAATAAAAAAAAAAGATCGTTATCCTCTTCCACTCATCCCTGAATTAATTGAAAGATTACATGGCTCATCCATTTACACTAAGCTTGATCTAAGAGGAGCTTATAATTTAATAAGAGTGCGTTCTGGGGATGAGTGGTTGACTGCTTTCCGTACTAGGTACGGGTTATATAAATATACCGTAATGCCCTTTGGATTGTGCAATGCACCCGCCACATTCCAGAGGTTCATCAACGATGTGTTCCGTGATCTCCTTGACACTTTCCTAGTTATCTACTTGGATGACATCCTTATATTTTCAGATAATGAAACAGAACATATAAAACATGTTAGGATAGTCCTCTCAAGACTGTTAGCTCATCACCTGTATGTGAAACCTGAAAAGTGTACCTTTCATTCCCCTGAAATCACTTTCCTTGGGTATCATATATCATCTAAAGGGATATATATGGAGAAAACAAAGATCTAAACCATTCTTGATTGGCCTATACCAAAGACCAGAAAACATATACAAAAGTTTTTGGGATTTTCTAACTTCTATAGAAAATTTATTAAAAACTTTTCAGCAATAGTTAAACCCCTAACTAACTTGACAAAAGCCAATGTTCCTTTTGAATGGAACAAAGACGCAAATCACTCCTTCAATGTACTAAAAAATTCCTTTACTACAGCACCTATTCTAGCATACCCGGATCCACAAAAACAGTACATACTAGAGGTTGATGCCTCATTCTACGCTATAGGAGCCGTATTGTCCCAAAAGAATCCCAAAACAAATAGGACTTACCCTGTAGCATATTATTCAAGAGTGTTAACAACCTCTGAAATAAATTACCATATCGTTGAAAAAGAGCTCTTGGCTGTTTAAAGCTCTCTTGAAACTTGGAGACACCTTTTAGAAGGTACAATAGAGCCTATAATTATTTTCACTGATCATCGCAACTTAGAGTACCTAAAAACATCTCGCACGTTAACATCTAGACAAGTGAGGTGGAGTTTGTTTTTCTCAAGATTTAATTACATCATAACCTATAGATCGGCTTTGAAGAATACCAAGGCCGACATACTTTCTAGGCTTCCTTCTCCTCCTCCTAAGATTCAGATGTGTAAACCCCTAGTTCCATTAGATAACATAGTGGGGACTTTAGCTATATCAACCACTGAATTAAAAGAGAAGCAACTAACTGATACTACTAAAGTGCTATACAACTTAACACAAGGAGAGAATGGGTTATACTACCATGACACAAAACTCTATGTACCCCCTTCACTAAGGGAACAAGTTCTCTCCTCTTGTCATGAATCTCCCCTTTCAGGTCACCCTGGTATGAACAAAACTTATGACTTAGTTACAAGATCCTACTGGTGGCCCCACATAAACATAGAAATAAGAAACTACATAAAATCATGTTCAGTTTGCACAACCTGTAAAACCGATAGGAATAAACCCACAGGGTTTCTTCTCTCCCTACCAGTTCCAGACAGACCGTGGAAAGATATTGCTATAGATTATCTCTTCACTAAAATGGCACACTTTGTGCCTTATTATAAGTTACCAACCGCCCTGGAAACTGTAAATATCCTTATAAAACATGTCATCTGCCTACACGGCTTACCGAACACTATAACATCTGACAGAGGTTCACAATTTACCTCTAAGGTTTGGAAACAATTATGTTCATCCCTTAACATTGAACAACGGCTTTCTACCGCATTCCATCCCCAAACCAATGGACAAACGGAGCGCACAAACCATTGGTTGGAGGAATATATAAGATGTTACACCAACCAACAACAAAATAACTGGACAAACTTACTTCCCCTTGCAGAATTCGCACATAATAATACTTACCATTCAACAATAAAAGCTACTCCTTTCTTTGCTAATTATGGCTACCATCCGAGCTTTCATCTACACCCCGAAGTCACCACTGACTGCCCAGTCATTGATGATCTTACTAACACTATGCTTGAAACGTTCTCTCAACTTTATGACACTATAAAAATTGCCCAACAGAGGCAAAAGAAATACTACGACCTCAGGCATCGTCCTCCTCCTTCATATGTTCTTGGAGATCTTGTTTGGCTCTCTACGAGGAACTTACGGATCTCCGTGCCCAGCAAGAAGTTTCATAAACTTTTTATTGGTCCTTTCCCCATCATTAAAATAGTAAATGAGAATGCTTTTACTCTCCAATTGCCCCCCTCTCTTAAAGTACACCCCACGTTTCACGTCTCACTCCTCAAACCCTACAGTTCACTTCAGAATCCTTTGGACCCTTCTGTTCCTGTGTTGCCTATAGCTCCGGATGTGGAATATGAGGTTGCTGCCATCCTTGACTCCAGGAAGGTTTCTGGTCATCTTCAGTACCTGGTACATTGGAAGGGGTACCCTTCTGAGGAGGATTCTTGGGAACCTTCGGTTAATCTCTCCGCTCCCAGGTTGGTCTCTCTTTTCCACAGAAGATTCCCGGATCGTCCCAGACGTTGACCCACGGAGTGGTTGCTCTTGAGTATTTATTTTTTCCAGTTCATATTTTCTAAGCTTTAGCTGCTTATTTTGTTTATTCATTGCAATGAAGGTATTTGTTATTTTTAAAGTCATGTCTGACTAAATTTGAACTACCATATGTTGCAAGGGGTAAATAGTTCTATTTATTTTCATGACAACTGACTAGTATATTAAAATCATAATAAAATATATGTAAAACCCTAAGCCATGAGTTATTACATATATTTAAAAATGAAACACTCACTCAAGTTTTTATTTGGTAACCATACTTTTAATATATTGGAAAATCTATTAATGAATTATGCTCACAAAAGACTTGTTGAAAGCAGTGTTACTAATAAACTGTCACACACCTGTTACACCACCTTAAATAAATTCCACCTTAAGAAGCAATTAATCTGGGATACAACCAATGAAGTTGTAGCAACAAGTTGTAAAAACCAAGTTCCAGGAGCAGCTGTCATCTTGAAAAAGCCCACTAACGGGTGAAATGTGTTGAAAGGAATACAAGCTGTTTTTTCTCCTGGTCTAGAACTATATTTTTATTCACTAGGTACCTAGTTTACCCATGAGTGATACACGCTAAGTGCAGGTTTCAACACTCCGGAACAGAATCTAATATCTTCAGAAATTTTCTGAACTAACTGACATCACTGATGCCAACCATAAAGAGCAGCGGTAAATGTATCAGGCGAGACGCTGACTAGATACATCAGCAACCTGGTAAGACCAACAACATACCATACACCCATTGGTTGCTCTGAATATCTAAGTGGAGAGATGGTGACTAGATACATCAGGAATCTGGTAAGACCGACAGTACTTAACATAAATATGGCTGTTTCGGTTTTCCTTTGAGATTAACGCCATCTTTTTTACTTTCCCTGAACATCTGAACAGTGACAGACTCACGTCATTACCCTCCTATTGGGTGGTCAACTGGTTACAAAATCCACAAGTTTTAGCTTGTTTTATTGGAAACGATTGAACCTTAGAGGATTTGACATTTAAAATTATTTTGCATTTATACTGGAATGTTATTTTTTGCATTTATACTGGAACGTTATTTTTTGGTCTATATAGACCTGGATATATCACACTTCCTTGGTGACATATTATCCACTAGATACAATTTATAATATTTGTTATTTTTGGAGAGGATTATATATTTTATTTTTATCATCTTTGTATATTTTTTTCTACGTGTGGTGCACATATTATAAAACATTATCTCAGGGAGACATCCCTTCATTTTAGCAATAATTATTTATATGCATTTACATTATTATATGAACTTTTAGACAATTAGTCTGTGGAATAAATGTTTTGAATTTTTAGACAATTAGTCTGTGGAATAAATGTGTTGAATTACCTCTAGCTTTCTAGTGCCCTCTCTATACTTGTACTGTCTTTCTGATTTTGTACCACCTTTTGTGAGGTGGTCTGAGAGTGCCTTGCGTTAACCTTAGGCTTTAGCGCTTGATCTATACCTTTTGTTCAGCTTAATCGAAGTGGCCAAGGTTGGCAACTGGACATCCGAACAAGATTCGCATACCAAAACCTGTGAGGCCATGCTGGAGCTACCAGCAACACAAACGAATGTTCCATGATGATCTTTCAAATCACTCTTGAAAGAAGAACCAGAGACGGGTAGATATAAGCAGGTTGCTTACACCAAGGAACTGCTAACGCATCCACCACCTCCACCTGAGGATCCCTGGACCTGGACAGGTACCTGGGAAGTTTCTTGTTTAGATGAGAAGCCATCAGATATATTTCTGGAAGACCCCACATCTGAACAATCTGCGAAAATACATCTGGATGGAGTGACCACTCCCCCGGATGTAAAGTCTGATTGCTGAGATAATACTCTTCCCAATTATCTATACCTGGGATATGTACCACAAAAACTAGACAGGAGCTGGATTCCACCCAAGCAAGTATCTGAGATACTTCTTTAATAGTTTGGGGACTGTGAGTCCCACCCTGATGACTGACATATGCCACATATGTGATATTTTCTGTCTGAAAACAAATGAACGGCTCTCTCTTCAACAGAGGCCAAACCTGAAGAGCCCTGAAAATAGCACAGAGTTCTAAAATATTGATTGGTTATCTCAGCTCTTGAGATTTCAAAAACCCCTTGTGCTGTCAGAGATCCACAGACAGCTCCCCAAAATGAAAGACTTGCATCTGTTGTGATCACGGTCCAGGTTGGACGAACAAAAGAGGCCCCTTGAACTATACAATGGTGATCTAACCACCAAGTCAAAGAGAGTTGAACATTGGGATTTAAGGATATGAATTGTGATATATTTGTATAATCCCTGCACCATTGGCTCAGCATACAAAGCTGGGGAGATCTCATATGAAAACGAGCAAAGGGGATCCGTCCGATGCTGCAGTCATGAAACCTAAAACTTCCATGCACATAGTTACTGAAGGGAATCATTGATACTGAAGGTTCTGACAAGCTGAAACCAATTTTAATCATCTCTTGTCTGTTAGAGACATAGTCATGGACACTGAATCTATCTGGAGACCTAAAAGGGTGACCCTTGTCTGAGGAATCAAATAATTTTTGGTAAATTGATCCTCCAACCATGTCTTTCAAGAAACAACACTAGTTGATTTCTGTGAGATTCTGCAGAATGTAAAGACTGAGCTAGTACTAAGATATCATCCAAATAAGGAAACACTGAAATACCCCGTTTTTTTATTACAGATAGTAGGGCACCGAGAACCTTTGAAAAGATTATTGGAGCTGTTGCTAGGCCAAATGGAAGAGCGACAAATTGGTAATGCTTTTCCAGAAAAGAGAATCTCAGAAACTGATAGTGGTCTGGATGAATCGGAATATAAAGATATGCATACTGTAAGTTTATTGTGGACATATAATGCCCTTGCTGAACAAAAGGCAGAATAGTCCTTATAGTCACCATTTTGATAGTTGGCACTCTTACATAATGATTTAAAATTTTCAGATCCAGAACTGGCCTGAATGAATTTTCTTTCTTTGGGACAATTAATAGATTCAAATAAAACCCCAGACCCTGTTCCTGAAACGGAACTGGTAAGATTACCCCTGAAAGCTCCAGGTCTGAAACACACTTCAGAAAAGCCTGAGCCTTTACTGGATTTGCTGGGAATCATGAGAGAAAAAATCTTCTCACAGGAGGTCTTACTCTGAATCCTATTTGGTACCCTTGAGAAACAATACTCTGAATCCATTGATTTTGGACAGAATCTGCCCAAATGTTTTGGAAGAATATTAATCTGCCCCCTACCAGCTGAGTTGGAATGAGGGCTTCACCTTAATGCAGACTTGGGGGCTGGCTTTGATTTCTTAAATGGTTTGGATTTACTCCAACTTGAAGAAGGTTACCAATTGAAACCAGTTTCTTTGGGGGATGGATTAAGTTTCTGTTCCTTATTCTATCAAAAGGAATGAAAACGGTTAGAAGCTTTAGATTTACCCTTAGGTCTTTTATCCTGAGGCAAAAAACTCCCTTCCCCCAGTGACAGTTGAAATAATCAAATCCAACTGAGAACCAAATATCTTATTACCTTGGAAAGAAAGAGATTGTAATCTAGACTTAGATACCATATCAGCATTCCAATATTTGAGCCCCAAAGCTCTTCTAGACATAGATTTAATATCAATTTTGATGATATAAAAAATGGCATCACAGATAAAATAATTAGCATGTTGAAGCAAGCGAACAATGCTAGACAATTCAGGATCCATTTCCTGTTGCGCTAAGCTTTCTAACCAAAAAGTTAATGCAGCTGCAACATCAGCCAAATGGCAGGCCTGAGAAGAAAACCAGAATATAAATAAGCTTTCCTTAGATAAGATTCAAGTTTCCTAACTAAAGGGTATTTAAAAGAAGTACTTTCTTCCATAGGTAAAGTAGTACGTTTAGCAAGAGTAGAGATAGCCCCATCAACTTTGGGGATCTTTTCCCAAAACTCCAATCTAACTGTTGGCAAAGGATACAATCTTTTAAACCTTGAAGAAGGAATAAAAGAAGTACCAGGCCTATTCCATTCCTTAGAAATCATATCAGAAATAGCATCAGGAACTGGAAAAACCTCTGGAGTAACCACAGGAGGTTTATAAACAGAATTTAAATGTTTACTAGTTTTAATATCAAGAGGACTAGTTTCCTCAATATCCAATGTAATCAACACCTCTTTTAACAAGGAATGAATATACTCCATTTTAAATAAATAAGCAGATTTGTCAGTGTCAACATATGAGGAAGAATCTTGTCGGTCATTTGAAAATTCATCAACTTTACGAGAACTTTTAAAAGACCTTTTACATTTATTAGAAGGTGGGATGACAGACAAAGCCTTCTGAATCGCATCAGCAATAAAATCTTTAATATTCACAGGTATATCATGTACATTAGATGTTGAAGGAATAACAGACATTGTACTATTAGTGATGGACACATTCTCTGCATGTAAAAGCTTATCATGATAACTATTACATACCACAGTTGGAGATATAATCTCCACAAATTTACAACAAATGCACTTAGCTTTGGTAGAACTGTTATCAGGCAGCAGGGTTCCAACAGTGATTTCTGAGACAGGATCAGATTGAGACATCTTGCAATTTGTAAGAGAAAAAAACATCATATAAAGCAAAATTATCAATTTCCTT
The DNA here is from genome assembly GCF_027579735.1 of Bombina bombina. Lineage (NCBI taxonomy): Eukaryota > Metazoa > Chordata > Amphibia > Anura > Bombinatoridae > Bombina > Bombina bombina. Next base: position 141,718,252 of record NC_069501.1, on the reverse strand, counting down.
ATATGGCAGTTTCAGGAATGGGAAAAAATACAAACAGCATTGCCCTCAGACTTTGAAAAAAGGCAAGAGGCATCTAGGAACGGGGCTTTAAATAATGAAATTGTTTGGTGCCAATATGATGCACAAAGCAAACTGATTTTTTTTTTAGCACTAACAACATTCGAAAATGATACACTTGCATCATTGAAGACGCAATCTTGTGCAAGGAATTCGGCGTCAACTACAATGCCAGAAATAACAAATCTGCGTCATCGGATGTACCATCGCGCCAAAAAAAAAATTTGTGCCAAGAATGACGCAATAAACTTTGACATTTTTTCCCTCGCAAACCTAATTTTGCCTGCGAAATTAATGATAAAGCAGTCAATTGAGAAAAGACTATACCCCAGGTAAGATTTTTTTTCCCCTAAATATGTTTTTTTCCCAAAAATAAAACTGATAGTCTGCAAAAGGAAATATACATAAACCTGACTCATGGCAAATATAAGTACAATACATATATTTAGAACTTTATATTAATGCATAAAGTGCCATACCATAGCTGAGAGTGTCTTAAGTAATGAAAACATACTTACCGAAAGACCCCCATCCACATATAGCAGATAGCCAAACCAGTACTGAAACAGTTTCAGTAGAGGTAATGGAATATGAGAGTATATTGTCAATCTGAATAAGGGAGGTAGGAGATGAACCCGCTCCGCTCTGGAAGGATGAAGATAGAAGATGCCGCCTGGATGGAGCCTTCTGCCGTCTGGAGGACCTCTTCTGCCCTGATCGGATGAAGACTGCTGCCGTATGGAGGACCACTTGTGCCTGGCTGGGTGAAGATGGCTCAAGGTAGGGTGATCTTCAGGGGGTTAGTGTTAGGTTTTTTAAGGGATTTGGTGGGTTTTAGTGTAGGGGCGTGTGGGTGGTGGGTTGTAATGTTGGGGGGTACTTTGTCAAAGAACTCTGTCAAAGTGGGCAAAGCTCCCACGAAACGCATAAGACAATAAGGCAATAACGAGTGACATAACTTCTGGTTTCTCATAGGATTTACTTCCGATTATATGATTACACACGCCGGTGTGTTTTTCTACATACCATTTTGGATCTCCGTTTTTTGGCTTTTAGTTTATTCCATTTATGTTCTATGAGGACCATTTAAATTGGTATTATTTTGTCTCCAAACCATCCAGATAACAGATATGTTTTTTACACATTTGTTACACTTTTTTAGTTTTTTTTAATTAATAAACATTTTTTTTTTATACTCTGTTTTTGAGATTTAGTTTTAGTAGCGATTTTTAAGTGGGTGTTCATTGTTATCACCATGGTCTGAGAACTGAATCTTCATACTTTCGACGAATTAGATTTGTCAGGCATCTCAGACCTATACTAAACTATTTCCTCTTTGTTTTTTTTTTGTTTTGTTTTTTATAAATAATTTTTATTGAAATATGGACATGAGAGTACAAACAAGTGTAAATAAAACAGAATGAAAAGTGAAGTGGCATTTGTGCCTTACAGGATGAACCTTGCAATACAGTTGAGGACAAAGGGTATTGGGATTAAGGTTCAGAAAGCAATTATTAAATATTCAGTCCATTTTTATAAGCTGTGAAGAAAACATGGGTGTTATTCTTATACATTTAAAAGGGAAAGTATCGATGTGAGAAGCATGGGCAAAAACACATCCATCTGGAAAAGAAGGATTAGATACATTTGGAAAGCTAGACATACTAGTCAGATACCAGAAAGTAAGGAGGGGTGGGGGGGGGAGGGAGAAAAAAAAAAGGGGGGAAAGAGTGGAATGGGAAAGGAAGGGAACGGAGAAGGTTAGGCAGAAGCTGGAGTGGTATATTTTATTACATTACATGGAGTTGGTAAAGGGGAAGGGAGTCGAGTGGATGTACCCAGCAGGTTATTATCTGAGAGACTTCCATTGGTCCCAAATTTGTGAGTGTAGTGGGGCTTTGTTGTTTTAAGTGAATATCGGGAGCTCCATAGTCTCAAGATATGACATTATCTTAGTGACTTCGCTCCACACCGGAGGGAGTTTCTGCTTCCATAATCTAGCAATTGACAACTTTGCTGCCGTTAGCATATAGACGCTGAGGAGGTCCCCAGCCTTTGTTGTTATTTTAATGAGGAGATGAAATAGTAAGGTTTGTGAGGTAACCCCTAAAGAGGGGTCTAGGAGCTTTATTCTGAAAACAAGGTTTTTAACACAGGGCACTCCCACCAGATGTGAGAGGGCGTACCAACAGAACCGAATTCCCTCCAACAAAGGGGGGAATTAACTGGGGAAATTTTAAAGAGTCTGAGAGGGGTAAGGTGCCACTGAAGACATACTTTGGTATAAAGTTCCAGTAAGGTTATACAATGCAAGGCCTGTCTGGTGAGCAAAATGGCCTTGGACCACTCATCCTGCTCAGCACTAAAATTAAGAGATCTCTCCCACGCAGTGATATAAGCTGATTTATTGAAAATTGGGGGGTTCAACAGGTCCTTGTATGAGATTACAAGTGCATGTGGGACTTTAATAGCTGTCAGCCATCGCTTCTCCCAAGCGGTAGGTTCTCTTGGAGGGGAATATAAAAAGCCCCAAGATTTCAGGAGGCTAAGCACTCTCCAAAATTCAAAACGTAGGAGAGGAGGGGGGTTATAAGTGGAGTTAAATTGAGCTAACGTTATCAAGCGACCCTCGGGTAATGAGTCAGCAATGTGCATTATACCATGTTCTTCCCATAGGGAAGGGTGAGAGTCTCGAAGAGCAATTAGTAGGCCTGAGAAGGAATGAATTGGCGACGGATGGGGAGCTATCTGTGGCAAGGAATGGATCCTGTCCCAGAAGCAGAGTGCATGTAGGATAATTGGGTTTTGGATCTTATAGTAGGTCCTGATGTGTTTTGGTAACCATACAAGGTCCGCCAGGAGAAGAGGGTCAGGTAGGGTCGCCTGTTCCAGGATTTTCCATTTGCTTTGGGAGGTTTTAACATTCCAGGCAAGAATATGAGCCAACCTAGCGGCCTCATGGTAGAAAATTAAGTTGGGGGCGCCTGCGCCTCCACTCAAGAGTGGTTGCTGCATTATTCTTGTGGCCACCCTGGGATGTTTGCCTCTCCAGACAAACCTATTACACGTAGCTTGAAATTTACTAATAAGGGATTTGGGGATAGGAATGGGAAGGGCATGAAACAGGTAGGTGAGCTTAGGTAGGAGCACCATCTTAGACGCGGCAATTCTGCCTAGCCAGGATATGCAAGGAACATTCTATTTTACAGCGCAATTTTGAAATTGGTGCAGTAGTGGGTAGAAATTAGCTTCTATGACGGTGGATATGTTACTGGACAAATAAACACCCAAGTGTTTGATCTTATGTTTAGACCAATTAAATGGATACATCAGTTTCAATTTTGCAAATTCGTTATCAGCTATGTTTATAGTATAGGCATCTGTTTTGTTAATGTTAAGTTTATAAAAGCTAATGCTGCCAAAGCTCTCAAGCAGTGTGAAGAGGAGAGGAAGAGAACTTGTTGGGTCTCCTAGAAAGATGGTCAGATCGTCCAAGAATAGGGCGGTCTTTTGAGAAATACCCGCTACCTCAACACCCTTAATATCTGGATTTATTCGAATAGCTTCCGCCAAGGGTTCCATGATCAGGGTGACGATAAGAGGGGACAATGGGCACCCTTGTCTTGTCCCGTTGGAAATAGGGAAGGTTGACAAGTGAAAGTCTAACCCCTTGACTGAGGCTGAGGGCGTGGAGTATAGAGCAGCTACGCAAGAGTAGAATCGTGGGGGGAAGCCGAATCTTCTCAATACTTCGAACATGTAAGTCCAGCCCACCCTGTCGAAGGCTTTTTCCGCATCTAGAGCCAGGGTTGTACACAGTAAACCTGTTCTCTTGGCTTCAAGAAGTATATTAAGAATTTGCCTAGTATTGTCTGGCCCCTCTCTATACAGAGTAAAGCCAACCTGGTCCCAATTGATCAATGAAGGCAGAATGTGATTAAGTCTAGTGGCCAAAAGTTTAGCAAAAATTTTCATGCCGGTGTTGATTAATGAAATAGGGCGAAAGTTTTCACAAATGTTTGGTTATTTACCGGGTTTAGGAATTGTAATTATGGTAGCTTCTAGGAATTCGGCAGGAAATATGCTGCTATGTCTGGCTGATGAGAACAGTCTAGAAAGAACAGGAGAAAGTAGTGGGAGAAATGTTTTGTAGAAGAGGGCATTATAACCATCAGGACCAGGGGCCCTATGATTTTTTTAGTGAATTGATGGTGTCTCTGATTTCTTTAGGGCTAAAGGGAGAATCTAAAAAAGTTTTTTGTTTCTCCAACAGGGTGGGCAAGGACAGAGAGTCCAAGAACCTTTGAACTTGAGATAACGAGGGGGGGATTATCTACTGTTTGGTTCTCTAGATTATACAAAGATGAATAATAGCTAGGGAAAGCATTGCCTATGTCCGAGGGAAGACGAACTATGCCCGAGGACGTTCTTATGTATGGGATTCGTGCCGCAGCTGTGCACTGTCGCAATTTATTAGCCAATAGCCTATCTGCTTTGTTGCCTTTAGCATAGAAGATTTGTTTGAAATTTTGGATGTGGGCCTGCAAGCGCTGTGACTCTAACTCTTCAATCCGATTCTTAATTTCCTTTATTCGGGTTAGGATTTATGGGTCCAGTGTTAGCATATGGGTGGCATTTAAGTCTCTTAGGGCTATATGTTGTTGGGCTAATGAATTGCCTGTTTTTTTTGTGTTCAGCCTTTAATTTAATAAAAAGGCCACGGACAAATGCCTTCGGGGAGCCCCAAAGATTATAATCGCTGACTGCGCCATTTTCATTAATCGCTAAAAAGTGTTCTATCTCAACCTTAAGGAATTCAGTATGCTCCACAGAGGAGAGAATAAAATCTGGCATTTTCCATGAAGGTGGAGTACTGGGATTGTGAGTTTGCAAAGATAGCTGCACAGGAGCGTGGTCCGACCATGCACAGCCAGGCATGTGTATAGATTGGATGAGGTCTAGAAGGTGGGGTTCGCAAAAGATATAATCAATTCTGGTGTAAGTATTGTGGACGGGAGAATAGAAGGAGTAGTCTCTAGAAGAGGGATGGTGGGAGCGCCATGCATCAAACAAGTTATATTGGGCTATAAGACTGTTAAATTGTTTAGCCTTCCTAGTCAGAGAGGGGTCGCAAGGTTTAAACTGTTGCGATCTTCTATCATAGTTAGTGTCCAATAACATGTTGAAATCTCCTGCTAACAGCAAATTGTGTGTTTTATGTGCGCATAGCAGTCTTAGAAATTTACGAAGTGCTTGTATTTGCCCAGAGTTTGGGCCATAGTAACTTGCTAAGGTGTACGGGACATCATCAATTTTGCAATTAATGATTAGGTATCTGCCCTGAGGGTCCCTGACTACTGCTAATTTTTCATATAGTATGCTCTTATGTAGCATAATCACAACCCCTCTCGACTTTCCCGTAAAGGAAGCTGTTTCTATGACTGGGAAATGTTTGGAGTTTAGAGGAATGGGTGTCCCATCAATCCAATGCGTCTCTTGTAGAAATGCGATTTGTGTTTTAGTATGGGCTAGGTGACCTAGAATTCTACTACACCCCCTTTAGTGTTGTGGGAGGTGCAAATGAGTGTCATTTTTGTGGGGGAAGCTTCCAAGGAAAGGACAGAACAAGAAGTAAGGGTGTGGGAGGAAAATGGGGAAGGAAAGAGGGAGAGGGGAGAGAGAAAAAAAAAAAAAGGGGGGGTTAGGGGAGCCTTGAAATAGTACTAAGGGAGAGATGGAGTAGACGGTATCGGTTAGGGGGTTAGTATCATTGTAAATGTGTAGCTTGCTTAGTATGCGCTAGGATAAGTTCTACTTTTCTATTTCTTTTCTTTTTTTCTTATTCCCTTTTAAAAAAAAAAAAAAAAAAAAGAGATTTTATGAGGTTGCGGTATAGGCAAGAGTAACCGCTTTTGTAGCCCCCTAATAAATAGGGGTACCTTAATTAAGGGGGGTGGGGGGCGTATATGCAATTGGGGGGGGAGGTGGGAGGTATTAAATAATTAGTTTACTTAGTGGATATAGATTGTTAGGGGAGATAAAGTGCTGGTCGCTTAGGATTATGGGGGTGCAGGGTGGGATGGGTGTTTTATAAGAGAATAAGATGGGAAGGACTAGGCAGCCACTCTGCCTGCCGCATGAAGAGATTATGCAAAAAGGAGTATAGTCTGTAGTGCAAAAGGGTGATAAGGTAAAATAGGAGAAATAGTGTGTGTACCATACACAATATTGCTGTGTGCAACATAAAACATGACAATTCTGAGGCTAGTCATAACAAGTGTGATAAACAGAACATTCAACTATACAAAACATATCAAGGAAACGATAGCAATAACAACAGTACACAGGAATGCCTGTGAGGAGCTCCAGAAGGGAACTCCAGAGCTTCCCCTGTACCTACCAATGATGACTTAGTGAGAAGCGTACCCCTCTAGTTGAAGATTAAATGTGAACTATCTAGGAATAACAGGAGACAATATGATTGTTCTTACTAGATTGTGATTTGAATTGCATACAAGGGGGGGCAAACTTAATGTTAGATTTTATGGGGTCAAGCGGGAATCCAACCATTATTACCCTACATGTAATATATTTGGCTGAGCAAAGTACATTTGGTAGTGAGTTGATCTATTTCGATTCACCTTTCTGCAAGTATGGGAAATTAATCAACTATCCCTACGGTTATAACCCTACGGGTAATACATTTAGCAGAACAAAGTACTTCTGGTAGGGGTTTGTTCTATTTCTAATCTGCTTTCTGCACATATGAGAGATTAGGTGTCTATCTCTAGGGCTACGCCCAAATAGGTATTGCCTATGTGTATTGGGTAGCTTTCAGCTCTATCTACTTTAGTCAACCTGTGTGTGTCAAACCAATCTAGATAGATAAAAAAAAAAAAACAATATAAACTTAGCAAGTTAGTATAAATTCTTAGGTACAGGAAGAGGTGTAGTCTGCAGTGCAAAGGGGTGATAAGGTAAAGTAAAAGAAATAATGTGTGTACCATACACAATATTGCTATGTGCATCATAAAACATGGCAATTCTGGGGCTAGTCATAACTAGTGTGATAAGTAGAGCATTCAACTATACAAAACATGTAAAGGAAACATTAACAATAACAACAGTATGCAGGAATATCTGTGAGGAGTACCAAAAGGAAACTCCAGGGCTATCCCTGTACCTACCAGTGATGACTTAGTAAGAGACGTACCTCGTTAGTTGAAGATTGAATGTGAGCTTACTAGGAATAACAGGAGACAATATATTTGTTCTACCTAGATTGTGATTTAAAATGCATGAGAGGTGGGGGGTAAACTAACTTTTATATTCTATGGGGTCGAGCGGGAGTCCAACAATTATAGCCCTACAAGTAATACATTTGGCAGAGCAAGGTATATATGGTAGTGAGTTAACCTATTTCAAACCAACTTTCTGCACGTATGGGGAATGAAGCAGCTATCTCTACAGTTATAACCCTACGGGTAATACTTTTAGCAGAACAAGGTACATCTGGTAGGGGTTTGTTCTATTTCTAATCTACTTTCTAATCTACTTTCGTGTCTTCTTTCCAATGAATCTAGGCGCTCATTTGTAGACGAGATTTCTTTCTTAAGTTCGGCAGTGGAGTCCGCTAGCTTAGCTGCAAAGAAAGCATGATGCTTATCCAAAAGAGATTTCAAGGATTCCATTATAAATGTAGGGGTAACCTCTGAGGCTGTGGATTGTTGCATGTCATGTAGGGCTGATAACATAAGTTCAGAGGTTTCTGATCCAGGCAAATCTGGGGCTTCTGTTTCATTATGGGGCCCAGGGTAAGTTGGTCCAAAGTGATCTATCACTGTTTTCTTTGGAGGATAGGATTGTTTGCTATTTTTTTTCCTTGCAGACTGTGACATTTTGAGGTTGCTATTGCTGGGATAGCCTTGAATTAGGATGCCCTACTAAAGCACACAGCAGGGATACAGGGTTAATTATGTGAGGTTTGGAAAAATGCTTAGATGAGGTAGCACACTATGGTCAGCACCACGTGGTAGGCAGGCAGAATTGGCTAGTAATGATTTATTCCATAGCTGTATTCAGATATGTAATGGCTAGAAAGGGGTTAAATAAGTGAAAGCAGCAGTCATTAATAAAGCAGTTTAACTACTTCACCCCCAGCTCAGGTTAATTTAGTCCAGTGCACCCTTGAATATATTTGTAGCATACACCCCAAGTAAAAAGATTATTCTCCTTAACTTTCTCTATTGTTCTCTATTTCAGGGCCCAAGCATTTAATGAAGCAGTTCAAGTTGTGCTGTGGTATTTAATGAGGGCCTAAGAGTTTTGCTTCCTCCTAATGGCAGGATCTTACAAGGGGGATCTCTTTGTGTATGTGGCCTAACTCCCACAACAATATCGGCAGTCTGTAAATTTTGACCCTGTGGGGCCTATGCTGCATGCTGCGTGGGTTGCAGAGAGGGCAGCGGTGTGCTACTTACACAGGATTTGGTGACTACGGAGCTATGTCTGGGCAGCTGTGCAGGCTCTTATTACTGAGCCAAGGTAGCGGCGGTCCGGGTAGGAGCGAGCAGTAGAGCCGATGCTCCAGATGTACTCCTGCAGGTTTCCAGGTGGTGAGCCAGTTGAGCCCAAGATGGCGCCTCCCAAGTTTGAACCGCAGCACTGCGGTAATGGTGTTTTCCGCTGGCAGGCTCAATATGTGTGCGGCACCTAAGGGATCTGGGTGTTTACACAAGAGAGGCGGTAAGAGATTTCAAAGACCGCTCGGTGTGCTGAGGCCTCACAGATGTCCCAGAGCTTCTGGATGTGGCAAGTCCCCGTGGCTGCAAAGTGAAGCAGAGATGCGGGTGCGCGGGGGAAAAGGAGATCAGGAGGGTGTTCAGGTGATTCACCGGAGGGGTATACAAGGCTAACGGGATAAATAGGGTAACAGGGAGGAAAAACAAATAAAAACTGTTAGGCTAATATAGGGTTTTTGCGCAAACAGAGAGGGAGCTTGTGAAAGTTGCGACCAGCTTCTCCCCTAGTTGGCTCCGCCCTTGTTTTTGGGTTTTAACACAAATACAATTATACTTTTAATACATGTACTCAAATCACTGTTACGGTTTTCCAAATATTAATCTTGTCAGTGTTTTAGAGTGCTACATATACTCCTCATTTGCAAAATATATATTCGCAACAGAATATTTGTAATATAATATTTGCAACTATATATATTATGTTTTCAAGCACAACCTTTTTGGTGGATTTTTTAGGTGTACCTTTTTTATATCTGTGTACATCAGGGTATAATATCCCTTATCATTCTCTTTTCTAAATAACGCTTTCCCCTATCCCTTCTATTTCCTCCATTTTTCTTTTTCTTGTTAGGGGTTTCAAGTATACCACAACATGGGCAGCAGAAGATAAGAATTAAAACATTATTCTAAATACAGTTATAAGATACACATATTTGATGCTAAAAGGGTATCCACTAAAGTAGTCAGCACTTGATAAGCACAACTTCCTATATATATATATATATATATATATATATATATATATATATATATATATATATATATATATATATATATATATATAAATATAGCTTTTAGTGTTTATTTTTAAAAATAGTGGTTGTTTGTTTGTTTTTTTAAACTTTAATTTAGGCTTTCTGTTATGATTAAGTACACCTTATTTTACTTTGGAGCTACATAAACGGATTTAAGCACAATTCTGCATTTAGCCCTTTTGGTGTAAGAGAATTAAAATTGACTATTAGGTCTGCCTCATTATATAAAAGATCTTTATTTTTATTCTTCCCACAAAATGTGGCTACTTTTTTAGGCCCCAATTAAGGAGACCATCAGTTTTTTGGTTATGATGATCTTTGAAATGTTTAGATAACAAGTGGTCCTCATATTCCCATTCAATATTGAGTAGATGTTGCCTAATTCTATCACGTAGGGGCTGACTTTTTTGTCCCAAATACTGCTTCTTACATGGACATTGAAACAAATATACAATATTTGTATTAGAACACCTTATAATATCTTTAATTCAAGGGCCTATATTTAACAAGGTCTGGCGGACCTGATCCGACAGTGCGGATCAGGTCTGCCAGACCTCACTGAATACGGAGAGCAATACGCTCTCTGTATTCAGAATTGCACTGCTGGTACAATGCCACCCTCTGCAGACTTGCGGCCAATCTGCCGCCAGCAGGGGGATGTCAATCAACCTGATCGTACTCGATCGGGTTGATTTCCGGCGATGTCTGTCTGCCTGCTCAGAGCAGGCGGACAGGTTATGGAGCAGCGGTCTTTGTGACCGCTGCTTCATAATTGCTGTTTCTGGCGAGCCTGCAGGCTCGCCAGAAACACGGGGCATCAAGCTCCATTTGGAGCTTGATAGATAGGCCTCTATATTTGAAGTCTGTTTGACTGGATGTAACTGTCTTGCATTTAGTACTAAACATACAAGCCTTGCAAGTTAGACAAGGAAAATAACCCTCCAATTTATTCTCTCTAAGGTCAATAAAATTACCGTCTTTTTTCTTCTTTTTGAATTCACTAGGTGCAAGTATGTTTTTTAGGGTTCTAGCTGTCCTATAGATTATCCTTGGTCTATCTTCCACTAATTCACCAAGAATGGGATCTTTCTTTATAAAGTGCCAGTGCTTATTTAAAAGTGTATCTATCATTCTGTGGTCAGAGTATTATTGTGTAATAAATGCAATATCAGTTTTATTTCTAATATCTAGTTCTGAGTATTCTCAGAGTCTTTCTTTCCCCTAGATAGTATTTCTATTGTATCCCTTTTCTCTGCATCTTTCTTAGCCTCTGTTCTTAGTTCTAAGTTCTATCCCTTTTCAATTAATTTAGATTCTAAAATACTTGCTTGGTTTTGATAATCTTCTATTGTTGAACAATTTTTCCTTAGCCATAAAAATTGGCCCTTAGGGATATTAAGTTTCCATTGTTCTAAATGACAACTCATAGGCCCATATTTATCAAGCTCGAGTACGATCGGGTTGATTGACAGCTCCCTTCTGGCGGCCGATTGGCCATGAGTCAGCAGGGGGCGGCATTCCCCCTACAGCTCTTGTGAGCTGCTGGTGCAATGTTAAATGCAGAGAGCGTATTGCTCTCCGCATTTAGCAAGGTCTTGCGGACCTGATCTGCACTGTCGGATCAGGTCCATAAGATCTTTGACAAATAGAGGCCGTAGAGTGTATATAGTTATTTGAGTCTACTTTTTTTAAAAATGTTTTTGTTTTAAGACTATTTTCCAATTTTTCTATAGTGATATCCAAGAAATATATACTTGTATCATTTGTTTCATGTGTAAAAGAGATACCCCAATTATTACTATTTAGATCTTCCATAAATATTTCAAACAATTCTTGTCCCCCTCTCCAAATAATAAAAAATATCACAGAAAACATTTAAAAAGCACAAGGTTTGCACCCCAGCTGGAGTCTATAATACATTTTTGTTCAAAAAGACCCATAAATAAATTTGCAAAGCTGGGTGCAAGCCTCGTGCCCATAGCTGTTCCTTTTATTTGGAGGAAAAATCCTGCATTAAAGCTAAAATAATTATTTTCTGAAATTAATAAAATACATTCTAATATAAAATCTGCTTTTACTATAGGTAAATCTATATCACTATGTAAATAAAATTTTGCAGCTTCTATACCAAGTGAGTGTACAATATTTGAATATAATGAATTCACATCACAAGTGGCAAATATAACATTTTCCTTCCACTCAATATCTTGTAAAATACTTATCAATTCTGTTGAATCTTTGAAGAAGGAGGGTATTATTATTATTATTATTTATTTATAAAGCGCCAACAGATTCTGCAGCACTGTCCATGGGTAACAAAGATAAAAGGACAGTATAATATGAGACACCAGACAAAATTGAACCAACAAATATAGGGGGAATTGGGAGCCCTGTTCCTGTGGGAACTTACAATCTAAATGGGTAGGAGGGTGAGAAACAGGAGGGGGGGACTGCAAAGGTGGGAATGATATTAGTGTGGAGTTAGATGAGGGCAACTATTAAGCAAGTGGACTTCATTAGTTACTGATTTGGTGATAGGCTTCCCTGAACAAGAAGTTCTTTAGGGAGCGTTTAAAGGAGGAGAGGTTGGGGGAAAGTCTGACAGCTCGAGGAAGTGCATTCCAGAGAGAAGTCCTGTAGTCTAGCATGAGAGGAGGTGATGGTAGAAGAGGCAAGGAGTAGATCGTTGTTGGATCTTAGGAGACGGGCTGGAGTATATTTGTTGATGAGTGAGGACAGGTATGGGGGGCTGCATTGGTAAGGGCTTTGTAGGTCAGAGTGAAAATTTTGAATGTAATTCTGTTGTGAATGGGGAGCCAGTGAAGGGACTCACAGAGGGGTGCAGCAGATACAGAGCATTGAGAGAGGTGGATTAGCCTAGCCAAGGCATTTAGGGTGGAGTGAAGGGGGGAGAGGTGGGTGAGAGTAAGGCCAGTTATTAGGTTGTTACAGTGTTCAAGGCAGGAGATTACTAAGGAATGGATTAGCTGTTTAGTAGTTTCAGCACTCAGAAAATGACACATTTTGGAGATATTGCGTAGGTGGTTGTGACAGGATGAAGAGAGCAATTGGATGTGGGGTATGAAGGACATATTGGAGTAAATTGTAACTCCTAGGCAGCAGACTTGGGGTGATGGGGAGATAGTGGTGTCACCAACAGTGATAGTAAAGTTTGAAACTGGAGTAGAATTAGATGGGGGGATTAGAAGAAGCTCTGTCTTGGACATGTTGATTTTTAGGTGGTGAGAGGCCATCCAGGAAGAAATGCCAGATAAGCAGTCGCTGATGTGGGAAAGGACAGAAGGAGAGAGTGCAGGGGTGGATAGGTAGATCTGAGTATCATCAGCATAGAGGTGATAGTTGAAGCCATGGCTACTGATGAGTTTACCCAGTGAGGAAGTATAAATAGAGAAGAGTAGAGGGCCTAGAACTGAGCCTTGAGGTACTCCAACAGACAGAAGCAGTGGAGAGGAGGAGTAAGACAGAAAAGGACCTATTAGAGAGATACAAGTGGATACAGGAGAGGGCAATGTCACAGAGCCCAAGGGAGCTGATAATTCGTAGGAGGAGGGGGTGGTCAACAGTGTCAAAGGCAGCAGAAAGGTCAAGTAAGATAAGTATAGAATAGTGGACATTGTTTTTAGCAGAAAGAAGATCATTAGTAACCTTGGTGAGGGTAGTCTCAGTTGAGTTTTGGGGATGGAAGCTAGATTGCAGGGGGTCAAGCAATGAGTTGGAGGATAGGAAGTGTGTTAGGTGATCGAAAACTATTTTTTCCAGGACTTTAGAAGCTAGCGGAAGTAGTGATATGGGGCGGTGATTTGCAGGAGAATTGGGGTCAAGGGAGGGTTTTTTGAGGATGGGAGTGACCTTTGCATGTTTAAAGGATGATGGAAATGAACCAGTAGTAAGGGATCGGTTGAAGATGTGAGTAAGATCTGGGGTGAGGGTAAAGGACGGAGAAGGTATTAACTACATATTTTTGGAGGAAACTATCTACATATCGTGAGAGGTTAGATGTTAAGGAATTTATACTTGACATAATGGGCCTTCCAGGTGTTTTTTTCAAAGATTTATGAATTTTGGGAAGATAGTAAAAAATCAGTGTTTTGGGTTCTAATTTTTTTAAAAAATTGTAATTCTTTATTGTTAACTATGTTCTCTCTTTTAGCAACGTTCAATATTTCTACTAATTTCTTTGATTGTTCTCTGACTGGGTTCTTTATTAGTCTTATGTATGTATTTGTATTGTTTAAAAGCCTATAAGCCTCTTCAAGATAATCTTCAGCATTTAGAATTACTAACCCCCCACCCTTATCCGCAGCCTTAATGATTATGTCTGGATTATTTTTTTGTTCTGTCAGGGTGTCATGTTTTTTTGTGTGAAATTTTGTATATATCTTTTTTTTTATTATTCTTTAAACCAATCTCATTCTTAACTGTTTTTTCAAAAAAATTTAGGAATTTGCCCTTTTCTTGGGTTGGGAAGAAATTTGATTTATTTTTTTGGTCATTATGTACATGTTGACTATTTCTGGGGTTCTGTTGTTCTATTGATCTTTCCAATGGATTTTTTTTGGAAATATCTCTTAAGATTTAATTTCCTAACAAATTGGTTTATACTAATCAAAGTTTGGAATTTATTCATTCTGCAATTTGGAGCAAAAGATAGTCTTTTATTTAGAACTATTGTTTGTTCTTTACTTAAATTAATTTTGCTCAAATAGAACATTCCTTTTGTTTGGTCTATTTCTGTATTTTGTTCCCTATTTGATCTTCTTCTCCATCTTCTTCCTCTAACCTTCTTTTTCCTTTTCTTAGCCGATCCCTGTTTGAATTTTGTTGATATGTTTTTTCTGTTCCCCAAGAGGTGATTTCTCTTGGAGAATCCACCTCTAAAAAAGATTGATCATAATTTTCCTCTCTTAATCCATCCAAGACTTCAAATCTATTATTATGGTTATAACCTCTTTGGTAATTTTTATATCCCTCAAAAGAATTGTTTAATCTATCATTTTTATGGTATGTATTTTGTTGGGCTTCTATGTTTGGGTTATATTCCTGTTTTTTACGTTGTGTAAACCTTCCTTTTGGGTAGTCATGATTTTTATAATTTATTTCTCTTCCTCCTTTTGGTTCATTATAAAATTATCTTTTATATTTATATTCCTCTTTATTATAATAATTTGTTCTATACCCCCTTCCCTCTTCTGGTTTATTGTAAAATGTTCTTTTATCTTTATATTCTTCTGTAATTCCATAATGTTTATTCCATCCATTATAATTTCTATTATAAGTAGTCTGCTTATAACTATAATTATTTTTTCCGTTAGAATTATGACCATAATTATATCTTCTTTCTCCATTCTGGGTGTTTATTATAAGAAGAGGAGTTTCTTTTTTTCTTTTTTGAAAATGTTATTGGCTATATTATTTCTATTTGCAAATTCATATTCATTTCTTTGGTCAGATAAATCCTCAGTATATTTTAACTCTTTTATCTCTTCTTCAGTATAATCTTGTTCATCTCTAGAATTTTTGTTCCATTTTATTTAAATATTTTCTTTTTTTCTTTTTGTAATATTTTCTATCATTTATTTTTGCTTATTTTTAAATAATGGATCTTCCAAATGACTGGATAATTTATTTTTATAAATATCAATGTCCTTCCCTATAGTTTCTATTGTTCTTGTTCTAGATTGTATAATTATTTTTAGAAGATCCATAGAAGCTTTTTCCAGAGTTTCATACCATTCTATATTATGATCTTCATCAAGTTGAAAAGTACAATTCTTTTTTAATCTTAAACCTCTTGGTACCATTTTTCCATCTATATATTTCTGAATAAATGTTAGTTCTGCTTTGCATTTTAGATCTTTTTTTAATTTCTCTTCTAAATTACTTACACCTAGATTACGAGTCTTGCGTTAGCCTTAAAAAGCTGCGTTGAGGGGTAGCAACACTGCTTTTTAACGCCCGCTGGTATTACGAGTCAGGCAGGAAAGGGTCTACCGCTCACTTTTTTACCCTGATTTTAGCTTACCGGAAATCCACTTACGTCAATTGCGTATCCTATCTTTTTAATGAGATTTGCCTAACGGCGGTATTACGATTGCCTGAAAAAGTGAGCGGTAGACCCTCTCCTGTCCAGACTCCTACCGCATATAAAAGTCAGTAGTTAAGAGTTTTATGGGCTAACGCTGTAACATAAAGCTCTTAACTAAAGTGCTACAAAGTACATTAAGACCCATAAACTACCTATTAACCCCTAAACCGAGCCCCCCCCCCACATCGCAAACACTATAATAAAATTATTTTAACCCCTAATCTGCCGACCGGACATCGCTGCCACTTTAATAAATGTATTAACCCCTAAACCGGCCCACTCCCGCCTCGCAAACACTAGTTAAATTTTATTGACCCCTAATCTGCCGTCCCTAACATCGCCAACAGCTACCTGCCTTTATTAACCCCTAATCTGCCGCCCCCAACTAAGCCGCTACTATATTAAATTTATTAACCCACTAAATCTATATCTAACCCTAACCCCCCTAACTTAAATATAATTTAATTAAAACAAAATTAAATTACTACTATTAAATAAATTAATCCTATTTAAAACTAAATACTTACCTATAAATTAAACCCTAAGATAGCTACAATATAAATAATAATTACATTGTAGCCATCTTAGGGTTTATTTTTATTTTGCAGGAAACTTTGTATTTATTTTAACTAGGTACAATAGTTATTAAATAGTTATTAAGTATTTAATAGCTACCTAGCTAAAATAAGCACAAAAGTACCTGTAAAATAAACCCTAACCTAAGTTACAATTACACCTAACACTAAACTATAATTAAACTAATTACCTAAACTACCTACAAATAATTACAATTAAATTAAATAAACTAAATTACAGAAAAAAACACTAAATTACAGAACAAAATAAAATAATTAAATTTTTTTGTGGGGACATTGGGGGCGGCAGAATAGGGGTTAATAACTATATTGCAGGTGTCGGCGATGTTGGGGGCGACAGATTAGGGGTTCATAAGTATAATGTAGGTGGCAGCGGTGTCCGGAGCGGCAGATAAGGGTAGGTTGCAGCGATGTCGGGGGCGGCAGATTAGGGGTTAATAAGTGTAATATTAGGGGTGTTTTGACTCGGGGTTCATGTTAGGGTGTTAGGTGTAGACATAACTTTTATTTCCCCATAGGAATCAATGGGGCTGCGTTAGGAGCTGAACGCTGCTTTTTTGCAGGTGTTAGTTTTTTTTTCAGCCGGCTCTCCCCCATTGATTCCTATGGGGAAATCGTGCACCAGTACGTTTAGCCAGCTCACCGCTACCGTAAGCAGCGCTGCTATTACAGTGAGATGTGGAGCTAAATTTTGCTCTCTGCTCACTTTTTTGCGGCTAACGTCGGGTTTAATAAAACCTGAAATACCAGCGTTGTTTGTAGGTGAGCGGTGAGCATAAACTGCTCATTAGCCCCACAAGCCTTACCGACAAAAACTCGTAATCTAGCCGTTAGGGTTTATTTTATAGGTAAGTATTTAGTTTTAAATAGGAATTATTTATTTAATGTTAGGAATATTTATTTAGATTAATTTAAATTATATTTAATTTAGGGGGGTGTTAGGGTTAGGGTTAGACTTAGGTTTAGGGGTTAATAAATTTAATATAGTGGCGACGACGTTGGGGGCGGCAGATTAGGGGTTAATAAATATAATGTAGTTGGCAGCGGTGTAGGGGGGCAGATTAGGGGTTAATAAATATAATGTAGGTGGCGGCGGTGTAGGGTGGCAGATTAGGGGTTAATAAATATAATGTAGGTGGCGGCAGGGTCCGGGAGCGGTGGTTTAGGGGTTAAACACTTTATCTAGTTGCGACAGGGTCCGGGAGCAGCGGTTTAGGGGTTAATAAGTATAAAGTAAGTGGCATTGGTGTAGGGGGGGCAGATGTTTAGACTCGGGGTACATGTTAGGGTGTTAGGTGTAGACGTTCCCATAGAAATCAATGGGATATCGGGCAGCAGTGAACATAAGCTTTCACTGCTTTCCGACTCCCATTGATTCCTATGGCATCCACCGCCTCTAGGGTGGCGGATTGAAAACCAGGTACGCTAGGCCAGAAAAGTGCCGAGCGTACATGCTAGTTATTTGATAACTAGCAAAAGTAGTCAGATTGTGCCGAACTTGCATTCGGAACATCTGTAATGACGTAAGCATCGATCTGAGTCCGGCGGATCGTATGTTACGTCACTAAATTCTACTTTACCGGTCTGTAGGGTTTGATAACTAAGGCAAATCAAGTTTGCCACAAATATGCTGCGGAATTCCAGCGTATCTGCGGTTGATAGCTTGATAAATAGAGGCCATAGTATGATCCATATGTGAAATCAACCAACATTTCTCCTATTTGCTAATATTTAATATTATGTTTTAAACTGTGACATAACCATAGATCAGTTAAAATAGGTTCTTTTTTATGCCCGATGAGTAGATGATATTCAACTTTATTTTAGTTTTATAAAATTTTGATCACAATTAATTCACTTATTTTATTTGTTTTGCTTAAATTTATAACAATTGTTGCATTTTAATTATATGTATTAAATTTACTTGTAACTCAGTTGAGCGTTTTGTACTGGATATTTCTTTCTTAATTCCTGCTTATACTTTTGAGCGCCGCTCTCGTTACCTTTTAGGTAACCACCTTTTAGGTAACCAATTCTTATTAATTTTTTTACTCTTACACTTTGCACCAGTTCTAATTGGTTGAGTGCTCTAGTAAGCACTGTTGTGGTATGGAATATTGCGACCTTCGCTAACTTTAGTGTACCACTTATTATCTAGCCCACTATCTTTTAAAGGGACATTATTACATTTTCATAATTCAGATCATGCAATTTTAAACAACTTTCCATTTTTCATTCTATTATCTAAATTGCTTCTCTTGGTATCCTTTTTTGAAAAACATTGCTGGCTAGTGCCTACACATATATCGCTCCTGTGTCATTGGCCCATCTGATGTGTTTATTTAGTTCCCAATACTGCACTGCTTCTCACTCAAAAAAGGATATCAACATATATATATATATATATATATATATATATATATATATATATATATATATATATATATATATATATATATATATATGTATGTGTGTGTGTGTGTGTGTGTGTGTGAAAAAATGCCCGCTAGGGATATTTCATGTGAATAATTACTTAATTTGTAGTTTAATGATTCAATTATAGTGTTGTTAGATGTTCTTGATGAAGATTTTGGAATTCTGGTAGTAAAAACACTTAAACAACCTATGTGGTCAAATAGTCAAAATGGCAAATACAGTAGTACTTCCTGAAGAAACAGAACAAAGAAAGTATCTGTGTTTCAGAGTATTCCGTTTCATTTTTCAAATGAAATAACAGCTAGATTTGTGATTCAGAGTTATAATGTCAGCAGACAGTTTTATGCATAGCTCAATATTTATTTTATGTATTTATTGTTTCACTAGTGAGTATTAGCTAGTTGTACTGAAACAATTAGAAATACAAAAACATAAATATAGAAATGTTTATGTATCTTGGCTCATATCATAGTCAGTACTCAACTGGATACTTTTACCAATTTCTAATAATATTTTAAGCTTTCACAAAGAGGTAGAGTGTCAGCAAATGAAGCCATCTTTATGTTGGTAAAAGAGGGAATGGTCAGTTCTGTCCAATACCAGAGGAATCTAGGAGTGTGTCATTAGAGAGTATTAGGATCTGAGCCAAGATATAGCGCCTGGTTATCACACACAAACTGTTTTTAACATTATATCATGATTTAAGTGTCCCTCCTTCAAATCCAAAACTCTACTTATTGAGATAAACAGTTCTCAAGTTTAAATGTGTTTTTCTAAATGTTTAAGATAATCTTTCCAAAGCAGAGAGGTTTAAAGAATCAGGCCCATAGAAATTGTAGTTCATATTCAGATTTTAGAATTTTTTTTGTCTTAAGCATACAGTTAATAGAGTTAAATAGTTATGCTTGTGCTAGAAATATATAAATAAAACAACAAAGAAAGAAAGAGGCAAAGTTAGGTGCGTGGGTTTTTCAAAACAGTAAATAAATGAGACATTTATTGCCAAATCGTATATTATAATGCTTGACATAAAATATTTTTATTATAATATCACAATCTTAGAAAATAAAGTTAAATGTTTAAAAAGAATGCTTCTCAGTAATGAAATCAACATTTTGTACAATATTTCCAATTATAATAAATGTCATATAAATGTCACAATTGCAAGTTAACATTTTCTGGTCTTGTAGGTATCTTTACATGCTTATCAAATATTACAGAGATTATTTAATAAATGCCTTTTTTTTTTTTTTACACACCTTGTTACTAATAACTAGCCTGGTACAAACCTTGTCACTGACATTTGATTTAGAAGCTCCAAAAAGTCAATAATTGATGTTAAAATACAAGCATAATTAGAACATAAGTAGAAAATAATTTTTTCATACTCTTAAATATGAATATTTTAATGATATATCCGGTTCAAAAGATTGGTCTCTACACATTTTACTTTTGTGCATATGCCTACTCCTATACCTACGTTAATGAATTCCTAAACGGGATCGCGACCCATTACATACCCATATACATTTAAGTATATTTATATATAATGTATTTATGTTGTGTTTGATGCACTTTTTTTTACACTTTACGGTAGGTCTTCAGTCATGCAACTTCTTCAATCACGCACCTGTTTATTTTCAACTTGCAATACGGACGCAAGTTACCATGTGTGTTGTCCTGAGATTGGGTGCACTCACTGTAATACCTACAAAAAATGGAAGTCCACACAAAAATGCAGTATAATAATAGCAGTGTTTATTATTCACATATTACAATCATAGGAATCTGTAATCAGCTTATCAAGCAAGGCTGTTATTAAACTATAATGTGTTACTTAGCTTCTGAACATTGCAGATGTGTCAGGTAAATTCTCTCTCAAATGTCGTTTCTCCCTTCAACCTCTCCTCGATTAAACCATTCATCACTCCATCTAAAGCAAGGTCTACTAATTAAACTTGTTTGCAGCAGTGAAAACAGCAGAGAAACACGTGTAACAACTTCTTAAAGCATTTGCTTTAAAGAGACAGTCAAGTCCAAAATAAACTTTCTTGACTCAAATAGGGCATGTAATTTTAAACAACTTTCCAATTTACTTGTATCACCAATTTTGCTTTTTTCTCTTGTTATTCTTAGTTAAAAGCTAAACCTTGGAGGTTCATATGCTAATTTCTTATACCTTGACGGTAGTCTCTAATCTAAATGATTTTGACAGTTTTCACCACTAGAGGGTGTTAGTTCATGTGTTTCATATAGATAACATTGAGCTCACGCACATGAAGTTACCTAGAAGTCAGCACTGATTAGCTAAAATGCAAGTCTGTCCAAAGAACTGAAATAAGGGGGCAGTTTACAGAGGCATATATACAAGGTAATTACAGAGGTTAAAATGTATTATTATAACTGTGTTGGTTATACAAAAATGGGGAATGGGTAATAAAGGGTTTATCTATATTTTTAAACAACAAAAATACTGGTGTTGACTGTCCCTTTAAAGGCACTCAACTTAGTGGGCGAGTGGAATTGTTGAGCCCAGTGTTCATATACTGAATATACTGTATGTATGCATACTGAAGATTATGGGGCAGAATTATCAAGCAGCGGGCGGACATTATTTGCTGTGGCGAAATTATGTCGGCCCAGCAACGCTAAATGCATACAGCATACGCTATTGGTATTTAACATTGCACAAGCATTTCTGGTGAAATGCTTGTGTAATTCTGCCCCCTGCACATTCATGGCCAATCGGCTGCTAGCAGGCGGTGTTAATCATCCAGATCGTATCTGCATTCATATCTGATTAGAATAATTGCTCTCTGCCACCTCAGAGGTGGCGGATGAGTTAAGACCACTGCTTCTTAACTTAAGTTTACGGTTGGCGTGCCGAAAATTTTTGGGGGTAGATAGCAGCATCTGCTGCTTGATAAATCTACCCCTATGTATCTATACTGTGTATATATGTGTTCTTTACTTAGCAATATTGTGAAATAAACTTCTAACATATTGGGGGTGGAGCTTGGCCACGCAGGCGAATGGCCGCAGTTTAGAAAGGCTCCAAGTCCTAGAGGCATTGTAATAAGAAAAGATGGCTAAATAAACCTCTAATACCCATAAAATACAAGCAGAGGAAATCAAGATTCGGTCTAGCACCTAACCATAATTCTGATTGCTGGGAACAGTGAGCGCTAATGATCTAAGAACCAGCGTTAACAGGAGGGGCCTAGTCGGAACGGGCCCGTGTGCCACTCACCGCACATCCTAGAGCATTAGGCGTGAAGTACGACCACGCTGACTGAGACAGAAGAAGCATGCAGCAAAATCCCTTACGGAAGTTTCTAAAGCTCATCATGTAGCAACAAAGCTAAATCAACGGCTGCAGAGTGACAGAGCTTGGCGGAGCTGCGTGTGGAAGCGGCAGCTGCGTATGCGAGGAAAAAGAAGGTGAGACCTCCACAACCCTTTTATAATTTATTAATACAGCAACTGTTCCTGTATCAAATAACATAGGCAGACCAGCAGTGAAACACAGTGACTAGCGCAGAGCGCATTACACATAGCACTACCTGAATCTCACTGTGTGAGGAAAGAACTTTTGCAGCCTGGTGATTGGGGCCTGGTTGCCCTTTGCAAGACACACGCAGCTACATAAAAAGGGACCGCAACTACCACTCCTCTGCCATAGGGTCTAATATTTAGTAAGCAGCAAAGAACGCTCACCAGATCCCACAGCTTTTGCCCTTTATGGTAGGGAATGCCTATTAAAAAACAGCACAAATCGGAGAAAGGAGCTTCCCAAAAAACCCTAAACAAATTCCTAAAGCCCATTAAGCAGCACACTGCTCAGGATAGGGGGAACATGGAAACTTTGCAGCCTATAGACTCTGTACACAATATTCATTACGAAGCACAAATGAAAGCAAATGTTACTCAAGGAGATCTACAACATCTCTCTTCAAAAGCAGATATACAAAATGTGCTGCTAGAAATGCACAGTTTGTTTCAAGACCTCCGTAAAGACATCGGTTTCCTTGAAGGCAGAGTGGCCGCGGTGGAGGAGACGCAGGCCTCCACTGATGCTAAACTGCACACCAACACCACAGAGCTGCAGGAACATTTGGCAACCATACAATCTTTATCTGATAAACTAGAAGATTTAGATAATAGAGGGTGCCGAAACAACTTAAGAGTTAGAGGAGTCCCTGAATATGTGCACCCCCCTGGCATTGAGTGTTACCTACAAAGTTTATTTCGCACAATAAAGGGAACACCATCCTCGGCTGAGGTCGTAATGGAATGTGCTCATAGAGCCCTGAGGTCTAGACATCCTCCTAAAGCACCCCCACGGGACATTATAATAACATTTCTAAATTTTAAAGATAAAGAAGAATTGTTGCGCTGTACAAGGGTCAAAAACCTTATCCAACATGCAGGCACTGAAATACAGCTGCCCCGGTCACTTGTGAGGTTTTTTGGCCAGACATCCCTCCTATATCATACATTTGGAGGTTGGATGACGCCCTCCTAGAAAAAACCCTAATTAAGACTGAATTACAAAAATCATTAACTGACTACTATCTACACAACACCCCAGATCACACCTCATTACCTATCACATGGGACGCTCACAAATGCATTATACACGGAGATTGCGCAAGCAGAATAGGACCAAACACAAAGCTCTACTGGAAGAGATTACCGCACTAGAATCACAACACAAGCAGAGCACAACAGACAGAGAAATCACACAGCGACTTAATTGTGCCAGATCAGAACTAAAACAGCTTCTTGTTGGGGCCTACCACAGTAAGATGTTATCCATTAAACAACACTATCATGAAAATGGTAATAAGCCAGGGAAACATCTGGCTCGATCCATCTGAAGACAACAACTCCATACACACATTTACTGTATCCAAAACAGAGACGGCACTTAACTAAAAAGCAACAAACAAATAGCTAATGCATTCAATACATACTATAAGGCCTTATACAATATCAACAATGAGGACGATACACCAACACAAACCTTAGCTAAAGAAGAGGCTATCGATGACTATCTAACCCCCTTGAACCTACCATGTTTAACAAAAGAGGAATCTGACACACTGGACTTACCTATATCCTTAGATGAGCTCTCACAGGCTATTAAAAACCTCCCAAATGGAAAGTGCCCAGGCCCTTTTACCCCGAAGATGCTTCAGCTTTTTAACAGCCTAACCAAGGCTCCCCAACTAACGTGCTCAATGTTAGAGGCATACATCTCAGTTATACCTAAACCGGGTAAGTCCCACACTACACCAGAACACTTCAGACCAATTTCATTACTAAACACTGATGTTAAGATTTTAGCTAAAATACTCTCACAGCACCTAGACAAATATCTACCTGACCTTGTTTCCACAGATCAGGTGGGATTTGTCCCGGGTAGGGAGGCAAGAGATAACACCTGTAAGGTCCTACAACTAACACAATATGCTCTCAATGAGGGGATACCTATGGTGCTATTCTCAACTGACTCAGAGAAGGCCTTCAACCGGGTCGACTGGCTTTTCTGCATCGGGTATTGAAGGCTATGAACTTTGGGAGTGTGTTTATAAATTTAGTGTTTTCTCTGTACTCTGACCCAAACACAAAGGTTAGAGTTAACGGAACACTCTCAGAAACTTTCCTCATATCAAATGGACAAGACAGGGGTGCCCCCTCTCCCCATTATTATTTGCCCTCTCTATAGAGGCGTTGTCCCAAAAAATCTGCAATAACCCTAAAGTCACCAGATTTAAATTAAAAGAGACTGAATATAAACAAGCATTATACGCTGACAACATCTTATACACATTAACCACCATAGACACCTCTATACCGGAGCTCCTAACAGAATTGAAAACATATGGTTCCCTTTCAAATTTTCACCTCAACTTCACAAAATCTGAAATCCTTAACATTACTGCCCCTCAAGACCAATTGCAGATACTGAGCGAAACCCACTCAATACCGTGTGCTCACAATCACCTTAGATATTTGGGGATTTCCCTCAAAAGCGACCCCCGAGACCTTTTTAAACTAAACTACCTTAAATTGAAAGACAAAATATATTTCACCTGCATATATTTCACACCAGTCTGGGATGTGCATTGCACAGGGGTGCATTGCATGGGCAGTGTACATTGTAACAATAGCATATGTTCACATTTTCAAAGTGAACATTTTATAAGTGATTCACTAGCAATATAGCAATAGAATTATACAAGAATTGAACAAGGATTGGGCAAGGGGCAAGACACAAGGCAAGTACTTTTGTAAAATAATGTTTGATATACCTTACTGTTTTCAAATGCAATTGCTAATGTAATACTGTGTCTTATGTGTTTAACTGGTTCCCTCTTTTGTAAAAATGCCTAATATCTTCTTATTCCTTTTTGCTGCCTTTTGTCTCTATAACAAACTACATTACTCATTTACTCCTTCTCCCTCTCCACCTGCACTGTTTATTAGCCCATCTCTCTTAAACTCACATTACTTTTGTACTCATGAACTTTACCAATTCCTAAACACTCTCTCTCCCCCCTGCACCTTGTCTCAAAAGCAGTCTCACTACTGCAAATCTGTATCTCATCTTATGTCACTCTCCCTCTTGCTTCTACTAACTGCTGGCGACATCTCCCCTAATCCTGGTCCCCAACAACTGCCTAGCCGTGCACATCCATGTGTACCATCCCACAGACTCAAAAAACAAAACTCTGACAACCTTACTCACATTCATCTTGCATCAAAAGCCACTTCCCCTTTCACTTGTGCACTTTGGAACTCTCGCTCTGTTTGCAACAAACTCACTTCTTTACATGACCTCTTTATCTCCCGCTCCCTCAACCTTCTGGCCCTAACAGAAACCTGGCTCTCTCCCCTAGACACAGCATCCACTGCTGCTCTGTCACATGGGGGTCTCCACTTCAGCCACACTCCTAGGTCTGGTAATAGACAAGGAGGTGGTGTTGGTATTTTACTTTCCTCTCATTGCACCTTTCAACAAATACACCCCATCACTTCCCTCACATTTTCTTCATTCGAAACCCACATGATTCGCTTATTCTCTCCTCTTTCTATACGTGTCGCAGTCATATACCGTCCTCCTGGCTCCTCAACTCAATTTCTAGATCACTTGGCTGCATGGCTACCTTATTTCCTTTCCTCAGACACCCCTTCCCTCATTCTTGGTGACTTCAACATCCCTCTTGACAATCCCACTGCCTCCTCTGCAAAACAACTTCTACAACTCACTTCCTCTTTTGGTTTGTCACAATGGACTGATTCTCCCACTCACAAAGATGGTCACTCCCTTGACCTGATCTTTAGCTATCGATGCACCCTCTCAAACTTCACAAACTCCCCCTTTCCTCTTTCTGACCACCATCTCCTTACTTGCAACATATCATCCCTCCCTACAACTCTCCCTCCTTCTGCTCCTCACACCAAACTTCACAGAAGAATTACGTCATTAGATCAACATCAGCTTTCTAATTCCATCAAACCTCTCCTCTCATCCTTCTCCTCCTTTTCATGCCCTGACCAATCTATCTGCCACTATAATTCCACCCTTACATCCGTCCTTGACAATCTCGCCCCTCTTACCATAGCTCGGAAATCAAACACTCATCCTCAGCCCTGGCATACTCCACTGACACGATACCTACGCAGATGTTCCCGTACTGCTGAGCGGCACTGGAGAAAATCTAGGAGTTCAGCTGATTTTCAACACTACAAATTTATCTTGAACTCCTACTACTCTGCCCTTAATTTCCATAAGCAACACTACTTCTCTACTCTTATCTCTAATCTTTCTTCAAACCCAAAACGTTTGTTCTCCACTTTCAATACTCTTCTCCGCCCTCCCCCACCTCCTAATACAACTTCTCTGTCAGCTCAAGACTTTGCCAACCACTTCAATAACAAAATCAACTCCATCAGAAATGAAATCAGCTCTCAACATAATTCCATTCCCTCACCCCCTCAAATGCTCTCAATCAACCACAACCCACATAACCTTAAACTTAGCTCATTCTCCCCTGTTACTGAGGAAGAAGTTTCGGCACTTATACTGCGCTCTCACCTCACTACCTGTCCCCTTGACCCTATCCCCTCACAGCTACTCCCCTCCCTCTCTGCCACCCTTACCCCTATACTCACACACACTTTCAACCTCTCCTTCAGCACCGGTATATTTCCCTCATCACTGAAACATGCACTGGTCACACCTATCCTCAAAAAACCTTCCCTTGATCCTACCTCCCCATCCAACTACCGCCCTATTTCCCTCCTCCCTCTTGTATCAAAGCTTCTCGAAAAACTAGCTTATGCACGCCTTTCCCATTTCCTTACAATAAACTCCCTTCTTGACCCATTGCAATCTGGATTTCGTCCCCATCACTCCACAGAAACAGCAATTGTTAAGGTTACCAATGACCTACATACAGCAAAATCAAAAGGCCACTTCTCTCTGCTTATTCTCCTTGATCTGTCCGCAGCCTTTGACACTGTTGACCACCCTCTCTTGCTTCAAACCCTCCAATCCTTCGGCATATGTGACACAGCCCTCTCGTGGCTCTCTTCCTACCTGTCAAACCGTACCTTTAGTGTAGCCTTCTCTGGGGCCTCCTCTGCCCCGTCACCACTTTCTGTCGGAGTACCGCAAGGCTCTGTTCTCGGTCCCCTTCTCTTCTCAATCTACACGTCATCACTAGGTTCCCTAATAAAGTCCCATGGTTTACAATATCATTTGTATGCCGACGACACCCAAATCTACTTCTCTGCACCAGAACTTTCTCCTTCCTTGCTAACCCGTGTCACTAACTGTCTTTCTCACATCTCCAACTGGATGTCCTCTCACTACCTCAAGCTAAATCTCTCCAAAACTGAGCTCCTTATTTTCCCCCCTTCTTCAAAACTCTCCACCCCCAATCTCTCTATAACTGTCGACAACTCCATCATTACCCCTACCCCGCATGCCCGATGTCTCGGGGTCACATTTGACTCAGATCTTTCTCACATTCAGACTTTGGCTAAAGCCTGCCGCTTCCACCTTAAAAACATCTCTAAAATTAGACACTTCCTTACACAAGACACAACTAAGATTTTAATCCACTCTCTCATCCTCTCCCGTCTCGATTACTGCAACTCTGTCCTCTCTGGTCTCCCCACCTACCGCTTAGCTCCTTTACAATCCCTAATGAATGCCTCTGCCAGACTCATCTTCCTTACAAGTCGCTCTTCATCTGCTGCACCTCTCTGCCAATCTCTTCACTGGCTTCCTCTTGCCTCTAGGATCAAACACAAAATTCTCACTCTGACATACAAAGCCCTCAACTGCACTGCTCCCCCCTATATCTCTGATCTTGTCTCAAGATACTCTCCTTCCCGTCCCCTTCGCTCTGCTCAAGACCTCCTACTCTCCTCCTCTCTTGTCACCTCATCACACTCCCGTTTACAGGACTTCTCCAGACTGGCTCCCATCTTGTGGAACTCTCTGCCTCGCTCCACAAGACTCTCTTCTAGTTTTAAAAGCTTCAAGTGCTCCCTAAAGACTCTACTGTTCAGGGATGCATACAACCTACGCTAACCTTACTTTATACCAGTTCGTCTCCTCCATTGCTATCCAGTTATCCCCCCTAGCATGTAAGCTTAAGAGTCCATCTGTTTGTTGATCACCTTCTCAAGAGCTGACTACAACAGTGCAACTCTTGGCAGGGCCCTCTACCCATTTGATCCTTATAACTTTTTTTTTTTTTTTTGTGTACTCCGCCTTTGTTAATAGCGCTGCGGAATCTGTTGGCGCTCTACAAATAACCGATAATAAAAATAATAAAAAAATACTTAGAGGTCTCTCCTCTTGGAAGAATAAGCCTTTGTCTTGGCTGTGCAAAATTGTGGTCATTAAGATGAACATTCTCCCACGCATACTATATATATTACAAACACTCCCAATTCCTATCCCTAAAGACTTTCTCCCACTTAAAAAACTGCTCGAGCAATTCATTTGTAATAACATTAAACCTTGTATACCAAGGAAAACATTATACATGTCTAGAGAAAAGGGAGGTTTGAGCTTTCCCAAATTAGCAACATATAGACAAGCAATCTTCCTACAGCGGATAACGGAATGGGCCCATAACACCACTCAAGCGTGGGTACGATTGGACGGGCAAATCCTTAACCTCAACAATGTGAGTGTACTGGCAATTACGCCACCACCACAACGTCGAAGCTGTAGATGAGCTGCTCACATTAGAGAGATTTCACTATTTTAAAATTAATCAGATAGATACTCATGAGATGATGTTGGCTACATGGAGGGGTACCGGAGCATAGTCAAACAAGGCTAATCTAGATGGACACTCCCTGCTTCCCTTTTCCCCTCTCATCTCCAGATTATTTCCCCCCCCTTTTTTCCGTTTTGTTATTGGTTGACACACAATTATACTTTATCTATAGCTTTACTTAGTGCATAATGAGAAGAGGAGAGGAGTGGAAAAAAATTAAAAAACATCACAGGCTTTTCAAGCAAAGAAGTTTATTACGATATTTAATGACAAATGGTTGAAAGGAGATTGAGATATCAAACAAAATATATAGTGAAGTGAAAGTATTTTTATTGCATATGATATTGAACATATGTAAGGTGTATAATCCCACGGGGGGGGTGTCAGCGCAGGCCAAAGCCTGGGGCCTAGTGTACCACCTGAGGCATATGTAGATTATCTGATAAGGGCCCCTTAGAATGACTCAGACCACGCAGCATTATGATCGAAAGCCAATTCTGTTTATTGCACAGTGCAAGCCTTTCTTATAGTGACATACAGGGTTAAGGGGATGACACGTTAGGACCGCGTCATCTTACACAGTTATACAGAGCAATTTACAAGGAAAAACTGGAACATGAGTTTCTCATAACAATATTTACAGAGTCATAACAAACTACCATCTGCAGAGACAACCGAGTGTCTAAAGCCTCTTGTTTACATTATCTTATTCTATCTTACTTCTAGGCATTAGGCCAGGGTACATTGGCAAGGCCGAATAGCTAAAGAAACTCATAACATGCATATAATTCTCACTGCATAATACCCCAGTATAATAAAGTCTATTCATTACAAAATGGCTGCGAGGAACAAGATGGCTGCGAAGAACAAGATAGCTGCCATCAGGTTCATATTACCCCTAACATACCATCCTTTTATTCTAACAGAATAACATAAAAATAGACAGGCATAGAAAATTAGTAAAGCCTTATATTATGGTAACAGAACTCTATAAGAATACTAAAGAGAAAAATATTCGCATGTCGTGATATACTTTTATAGGCTAATTGTCACTGCATATAGGTACAGTCCCTCCAATACCTTCCATCTATCCTCCAGCCCTCCCAAAACTACCGGTCTACCAGCACAGAGACCCAACCAGCCCCCCATCTACCCCCAAACAACGCTGCATTTTCTATCTCTCCACCTGCATTGCTAGCACCCCCCCAATATGTCCAACAGTTCCTTTTCCACAGTAAAGCATGACATAGCAACAGCACAACTGTCTCTAGGTGGCCTCTGAATACTTTAAGAACAGTCTTTGTCCATTTGAGAGCGCTGCACCTTGACACTTTGCTATAATACAGTTCTCCAACAGTTCATTTGCAGTAGGGGTGCTTATCCACGGTTCTTCCGCAGGGAGATACTGGAAATCTGATGGTTTGTTCATGGGGTAGACAAGGCAACCAGTGGATACCCATGGCAAGCAGACACTCGAGTCACAGGGAGTCTAGGAAGCAAACAGAAACAGTACAGGATGAGTACACACCGCAATACAATCACAATTATGTCCAAATAAAACGTCACTTTCATCCTATGTCATTTAAAATCAAACAAAACATTGTTGATATATAATACAACCTAAATACATTGACATTTCTCAGAGAATAATTTACAACTTCTCTATACACTTTTAAATGATACTTCATGAATACTACGCAAGTGAAAACCTGTCAGACTTCCTCAAGGGCCTGAATGTTTATGCTAAAACTTATGCTAAGGCCTGCCCTGTAGTAAGAATGGAAAAAAGAAAACAGTCAATTAAAATAAATGAATTTCTTTACAATATCACGTTGAACTTCTAAAAAATAAAAGAACCTTGTGTTGCTTTATTCTGGATGGCTGCTATCTATAATGTTTATAATTCTCCAACCTAAATTCTCTCACACTCCTGTATGAGGAAAGCATACAAACAGAACATCATTTAAAACTACAAACCCTTTTAAAGGTAAACACATCTTTATGGTAAGAATTACTCTCTTTGACAAACATCAGGAATGACCAAATTCACTTTGCAGATACCATACTAATTAAAAAAAAGGGAAAAATACCTTTGCTTTCATAAACTATAATTATGCTATTCCCTGAAACATTTCTCTGTATATTTACTATAAACTTCTAGCTTAGACGTGTCCTCCTTATGTTCTAAAGGGTGAAGGGTCTAAAATATTATGCTATGTTGCAGCATTTTCCTTGAACATATTTTCTTATACTCAGTGGGCCATTCAATAGGGTACAATACTCCAAAGTTCACAGTTACCTTTATCTAAAAAGTTACTATGTTAAGCACATAAACTACAATGTGCACTAATACCAATGAAGCATATGATTTCTTAGACCAAATATGATCAATAAAAATAAAACAAATACAAGAAAATACAAAACAAGCAATATAAGGAATGGAGTTAAAACAATACTCCCCTAATTTAATTGGTTGATCCTGTAACAGCATAACAGGACTTCCATATCGAGCGGTAAGGCACAGTCCAGAGAAGGATAGTCTTTATGTCCTGAAGACACACATCAGAGAAAACAGTCATGGATTACCCAGAGTCCAGTTCTGGGGCTGGTACCAGCATGCAAAGCAAAGAATGGATCCAAAGATAGTTCAGTAACTTTTTTTACTGCAGTATGATGGTTAAAACAAGCTTGACAAAAGGTCTTTCATCTTTATCTTTTCTTTCTTTAAAGGTTTACTTGCTTTCAATCTTTAATCTTTTGAAGAGTGCACTTATGGAATTTTTCCTGTACAGATTTTACCTAAATATGGAAAAATAATTCAGTTAGTGTGTTTCAATCTCTGAAGACAGCATACTCTCATCCTGCAAATACAAATATAGTGTTAAGAACCACATAGAAAAATAAAACATTTTAGGCATCTGAAATTAACACAATAACATTGTACGAGGAGATTCAAAACGTTTTAGGTTCACCTCCTAAAAA
The DNA here is from genome assembly GCF_027579735.1 of Bombina bombina. Lineage (NCBI taxonomy): Eukaryota > Metazoa > Chordata > Amphibia > Anura > Bombinatoridae > Bombina > Bombina bombina. The sequence goes on along the minus strand of NC_069501.1, from coordinate 141,686,209 downwards.
TAATCACCTCCATTACATAAAGATATTCATCAATACTCATCAATACTTCCCCCATGTTTGCGTAAAACATCTCATGTGACACGCAAACACAAGATAACAAGAAACTAAATGATAAATCATGCACTCCACTCATGCAGAGACAATTCTCAAAAGCAAGCAAAATGAAATACACTTCACAATTCAATATGCTGTCCACAAAAGAGAAAAACATAACAAACAATGAAAACCAATCGTTCTTGTCTTACACAAAACGAAACATTAGCTGCTGACACAAATTTCAAACAACCACAATTAACTTAGAATGCAACACATATTCTGACATTCGCTGAAATGCAACACACTCAGAACATGACAAACAATTAAAAACATCCACTATGTACAAAACTTTAATATCACACAAAGAAAGCAATCACAGCAGATGCCCAAGAAACTTAGGCCTAGATTTGGAGTTCGGCGGTAGCCGTCAAAACCAGCGTTAGAGGCTCCTAACGCTGGTTTTGGCCGCCCGCTGGTATTTGGAGTCAGTGATTAAAGGGTCTAACGCTCACTTTTCAGCCGCGACTTATCCATACCGCAGATCCCCTTACGTCAATTGCGTATCCTATCTTTTCAATGGGATCTTTCTAACGCTGGTATTTAGAGTCGTTTCTGAAGTGAGCGTTAGAGCTCTAACGACAAAACTCCAGCCGCCTGAAAATAGCAGGAGTTAAGAGCTTTCTGGCTAACGCCGGTTCATAAAGCTCTTAACTACTGTACCCTAAAGTACACTAACACCCATAAACTACCTATGTACCCCTAAACCGAGCTCCCCCCACATCGCCGCCACTCGATTAAAATTTTTAACCCCTAATCTGCCGACCGCCACCTACGTTATACTTATGTACCCCTAATCTGCTGCCCCTAACCCCGCCGACCCCTGTATTACATTTATTAACCCCTAACCTGCCCCCCACAACGTCGCCGCCAGCTACTTAAAATAATTAACCCCTAATCTTCCGACCGCAAAGCGCCGCCACCTACGTTATCCCTATGTACCCCTAATCTGCTACCCCTAACACCGCCGACCCCTATATTATATTTATTAACCCCTAATCTGCCCCCCTCAACGTCGCCGACACCTGCCTACACTTATTAACCCCTAATCTGCCTAGCGGACCTGAGCGCTACTATAATAAAGTTATTAACCCCTAACCCGCCTCACTAACCCTATCATAAATAGTATTAACCCCCTAATCTGCCCTCCCTAACATCGCCGACACCTACCTTCAATTATTAACCCCTAATCTGCTGAGCGGAGCTCACCGCTATTCTAATAAATGTATTAACCCCTAAAGCTAAGTCTAACCCTAACACTAACACCCCCCTAACTTAAATATAATTTACATCTAACGAAATAAATTAACTCTTATTAAATAAATGATTCCTATTTAAAGCTAAATACTTACCTGTAAAATAAATCCTAATATAGCTACAATATAAATTATAATTATATTATAGCTATTTTAGGATTATTATTTATTTTACAGGCAACTTTGTAATTATTTTAACCAGGTACAATAGCTATTAAATAGTTAAGAACTATTTAATAGTTACCTAGTTAAAATAATAACAAATTTACCTGTAAAATAAATCCTAACCTAAGATATAATTAAACCTAACACTACCCTATCAATAAATTAATTAAATAAACTACCTACAATTACCTACAATTAACCTAACACTACACTATCAATAAATTAATTAAACACAATTCCTACAAATAAATACAATTAAATAAACTAGCTAAAGTACAAAAAATAAAAAAGAACTAAGTTACAAAAAATAAAAAAATATTTACAAACATAAGAAAAATATTACAACAATTTTAAACTAATTACACCTACTCTAAGCCCCCTAATAAAATAACAAAGCCCCCCAAAATAAAAAATTCCCTACCCTATTCTAAATTAAAAAAGTTACAAGCTCTTTTACCTTACCAGCCCTGAACAGGGCCCTTTGCGGGGCATGCCCCAAGAATTTCAGCTCTTTTGCCTGTAAAAGAATAAATACAATACCCCCCCCCCAACATTACAACCCACCACCCACATACCCCTAATCTAACCCAAACCCCCCTTAAATAAACCTAACACTAAGCCCCTGAAGATCTTCCTACCTTGTCTTCACCATCCAGGTATCACCGATCCGTCCTGGCTCCAACATCTTCATCCAACCCAAGCGGGGGTTGGCGATCCATCATCCGGTGCTGAAGAGGTCCAGAAGAGGCTCCAAAGTCTTCCTCCTATCCGGCAAGAAGAGGACATCTGGACCGGCAAACATCTTCTCCAAGCGGCATCTTCGATCTTCTTCCATCCGGTGCGGAGCGGGTCCATCTTGAAGCAGGCGACGCGGATCCATCCTCTTCTTCCGTTGTCTCCCGACTAATGACGGTTCCTTTAAGGGACGTCATCCAAGATGGCGTCCCTCGAATTCCGATTGGCTGATAGGATTCTATCAGCCAATCGGAATTAAGGTAGGAATTTTCTGATTGGCTGATGGAATCAGCCAATCAGAATCAAGTTCAATCCGATTGGCTGATCCAATCAGCCAATCAGATTGAGCTCGCATTCTATTGGCTGATCGGAACAGCCAATAGAATGCAAGCTCAATCTGATTGGCTGATTGGATCAGCCAATCGGATTGAACTTGATTCTGATTGGCTGATTCCATCAGCCAATCAGAAAATTCCTACCTTAATTCCGATTGGCTGATAGAATCCTATCAGCCAATCGGAATTCGAGGGACGCCATCTTGGATGACGTCCCTTAAAGGAACCGTCATTAGTCGGGAGACAACGGAAGAAGAGGATGGATCCGCGTCGCCTGCTTCAAGATGGACCCCCTCCGCACCGGATGGAAGAAGATCGAAGATGCCGCTTGGAGAAGATGTTTGCCGGTCCGGATGTCCTCTTCTTGCCGGATAGGAGGAAGACTTTGGAGCCTCTTCTGGACCTCTTCAGCACCGGATGATGGATCGCCAACCCCCGCTTGGGTTGGATGAAGATGTTGGAGCCAGGACGGATCGGTGATACCTGGATGGTGAAGACAAGGTAGGAAGATCTTCAGGGGCTTAGTGTTAGGTTTATTTAAGGGGGTTTGGGTTAGATTAGGGGTATGTGGGTGGTGGGTTGTAATGTTGGGGGGGGGTATTGTATTTATTCTTTTACAGGCAAAAGAGCTGAAATTCTTGGGGCATGCCCCGCAAAGGGCCCTGTTCAGGGCTGGTAAGGTAAAAGAGCTTGTAACTTTTTTAATTTAGAATAGGGTAGGGAATTTTTTATTTTGGGGGGCTTTGTTATTTTATTAGGGGGCTTAGAGTAGGTGTAATTAGTTTAAAATTGTTGTAATATTTTTCTTATGTTTGTAAATATTTTTTTATTTTTTGTAACTTAGTTCTTTTTTATTTTTTGTACTTTAGCTAGTTTATTTAATTGTATTTATTTGTAGGAATTGTGTTTAATTAATTTATTGATAGTGTAGTGTTAGGTTAATTGTAGGTAATTGTAGGTAGTTTATTTAATTCATTTATTGATAGGGTAGTGTTAGGTTTAATTATATCTTAGGTTAGGATTTATTTTACAGGTAAATTTGTTATTATTTTAACTAGGTAACTATTAAATAGTTCTTAACTATTTAATAGCTATTGTACCTGGTTAAAATAATTACAAAGTTGCCTGTAAAATAAATAATAATCCTAAAATAGCTATAATATAATTATAATTTATATTGTAGCTATATTAGGATTTATTTTACAGGTAAGTATTTAGCTTTAAATAGGAATCATTTATTTAATAAGAGTTAATTTATTTCGTTAGATGTAAATTATATTTAAGTTAGGGGGGTGTTAGTGTTAGGGTTAGACTTAGCTTTAGGGGTTAATACATTTATTAGAATAGCGGTGAGCTCCGCTCGGCAGATTAGGGGTTAATAATTGAAGGTAGGTGTCGGCGATGTTAGGGAGGGCAGATTAGGGGTTAATACTATTTATGATAGGGTTAGTGAGGCGGGTTAGGGGTTAATAACTTTATTATAGTAGCGCTCAGGTCCGCTCGGCAGATTAGGGGTTAATAAGTGTAGGCAGGTGTCGGCGACGTTGAGGGGGGCAGATTAGGGGTTAATAAATATAATATAGGGGTCGGCGATGTTAGGGCAGCAGATTAGGGGTACATAGGGATAACGTAGGTTGCGGCGGTTTACGGAGCGGCAGATTAGGGGTTAAAAAATATATGCAGGGGTCAGCGATAGCGGGGGCGGCAGATTAGGGGTTAATAAGTGTAAGGTTAGGGGTGTTTAGACTCGGGGTACATGTAAGAGTGTTAGGTGCAGACGTAGGAAGTGTTTCCCCATAGGAAACAATGGGGCTGCGTTAGGAGCTGAACGCTGCTTTTTTGCAGGTGTTAGGTTTTTTTTCAGCTCAAACAGCCCCATTGTTTCCTATGGGAGAATCGTGCACGAGCACGTTTTTGAGGCTGGCCGCGTCCGTAAGCAACTCTGGTATCGAGAGTTGCATTTGCGGTACAAATGCTCTACGCTCCTTTTTTGGAGCCTAACGCAGCATTTGTTTGAACTCTCGATACCAGAGTTAAATTTATGGTGCGGCCAGAAAAAAGCCTGCGGAGCGTTAACAGCCCTTTTACCGCCAAACTCCAAATCTAGGCCTCTAGTTGCAGATTGCACAAATAAAATTGCGCTTATTTGGGAAAGATCAGATAACCACAGTAGCCACTGTTAAAGGGACATTCTAGGATAAATGAAAATTCATTATTCAGATAGGACTTTTAATGTTAACCAACCTTCCTAGATTAAACCAAACATAGGTAGGCTTATATGCTAATTTTTTAAACCTTTGAGGACTGCCTCTTATCACAGGCTGTATAAATCTCATTACAACACCAAGAGACAGAATACACGTAAGCCATATAAATAAAACCAAAACTGTGATCAGATAAATTAGCAAGTTATATAAATGCAGTAGAATCAGATAAACTGTGCATCATTTGTTTTAGGGGTGTTTATTTCTAGACACCTTATAGACCACGGCTTAACTGTTAAGCAGCAATCAAAGTCATTGCAATAATAGTGGTAGACTAGTTAATAACCAAATAACTATATATTTTAAAGTGTCACTGAAATAACTTCATTAAATAATATCTCATTTATTTATTGAACGCAGTGGGGGTTATTTTAAATAACAAAGAGTTATATCTGTGAGATACAGTTTGACAGCCACAGAAATAAAATTATCATTTTTTAAGCTATATTCTATGACAGAATATAATATAAATACTTGTTTCTTTGTAGTGAGCAATTTATAGTTATAATTTTTTATAACATAGAACACCAGTACTGCCGCTTTAAATGTACAGTGCAAATTGTTCTCTCTGTAACAAAGCCAAACACAAGAGAGAAACTTCTTTTCTTTTACCTTATACATGTAATTTTCTCTGTGCAATCTTATCTATGAGCAGTTCCCCTTTCTCAATACAATAATAGCCACAATAATAACATGCACAGCCACTTAATATTTTCTACGCACAGCATAATTTTATATAGCAGCACCACACAAATAACCAAAGCAAAGCAAGCATCATATATCAACATGAGCTTCAGGTGGGTAGCAAAACTCTATTATGGGAATGAATATGGGAAACTTCAACACACGTGAGACTTACTCACTTCACTGCCAAGTTCGCCCGGAGTAGCTTATCTTAAAAGCTCCCCGTCAACTGGCATACATATATTACTTGCGTGCTTATCACCGACAGGACTCACAATACCTGTCGTGTCCCAGCACAGGACTGATTACCTGTCTGGAGGGGTATCACAACTGCCGGTAGGACTATAACCTCCGCAAACCTGTGCTTCAACCACAGGAACCCCTTCAACCTTATATCATATATTACACCTTTTTTTTTTTCTTTTTTTAAAAAAAAACACAAACAACTAAATTTAGGTTCAGATTCACAGAAGGAAAGCATGGTAAAAGCACTCATACTTACGCACTGCGAATCCCACAAACTGCCACCAAGAATTGTAAGGTGTATAATCCCACGGGGGGGGGGGTGTCAGCGCAGGCCAAAGCCTGGGGCCTAGTGTACCACCTGAGGCATATGTAGATTATCTGATAAGGGCCCCTTAGAATGACTCAGACCACGCAGCATTATGATCGAAAGCCAATTCTGTTTATTGCACAGTGCAAGCCTTTCTTATAGTGACATACAGGGTTAAGGGGATGACACGTTAGGACCGCGTCATCTTACACAGTTATACAGAGCAATTTACAAGGAAAAACGGGAACATGTGTTTCTCATAACAATATTTACAGAGTCATAACAAACTACCATCTGCAGAGACAACCGAGTGTCTAAAGCCTCTTGTTTACATTATCTTATTCTATCTTACTTCTAGGCATTAGGCCAGGGTACATTGGCAAGGCCGAATAGCTAAAGAAACTCATAACATGCATATAATTCTCACTGCATAATACCCCAGTATAATAAAGTCTATTCATTACAAAATGGCTGCGAGGAACAAGATGGCTGCGAAGAACAAGATGGCTGCCATCAGGTTCATATTACCCCTAACAACATATACTATGTAATGTTTTATATGTTTCTCCTCTGTATGTATAATACCTTATTATCTAGAATCAATAAAGCTTGTTTTATATAAAAAAGGGAAAACTGCTAACATATTAACTATTGATTAATTATTTGTGTATGAGATCATGAAAATTGATTATCGTGACCCATGCTAACTTTAGAGCACCACTTATAATCTAGCCCTTTATCTATTTAAAACAATCAGATGCAGATCCTCCTCCAGTGATTTCTACTACTTCTCAAAAAAGTGTCCTTCCATCAATTGTATTGTTTATAAAAGCTTTTTAGGACCCCATTTATTAATCAGTGCGTGGACAAGGTTCCAAGTCAGGTTTTCCAAAACAGTTTCCGCTGTCTGCATTTACAATTGCACAAACAAGTCGGGGTAATGCAACTTCACCTCCTCAGAGGTTAGGAAATACTGGTCTCATAACGTTTGCAGGCTCATATGAGTTAACCTACAATGCAAAGGCTCAAAGTTACAACCACAGCTTGATAAATAGATCCCATAGGGAGAGAAAGCATCATTAGATTGCAATGTCCTAATTCTCTGTGCTGGTGGATTAAAATCACTATGTCTAGTCCAACCATGATGATTGACAGTCCCTGCTCACTCGATTGGCATCACAAGAGCAGGGGGCAACGTTGCATATACAGCTGCTTGTGCAATGATAAATGTGGGAAGCCTGATGCTTCCCAATACCTGTGATCACAGCTAGATAGATTATCTAATGGGAACCTGTACATCTGCACAATAGTAAATGGAGCCCATAGTGTGTGTTTCCCTTTAAACAAAATAAATATTTTTGTAACTTTTTTCCTCAAACTCTTAATGAATAAACCTCCAATACTATTTTCATTTTTTAATTCTTTTTATTGAGAGAATACATGTGTAAACACTGACGTCACCTTATTTACAATGCAAATGATAATACATTGAAGAAGAAATCACAACTACCTGTGACACTTGTAACAGTAAAAGGAAGCGGCTTATTACATTTAGAGAGAGTCAAGTCCCAGCTCCTCAATTTTAGCATCAGGATGGTAGTGTACATTATTCCTAAAAACATATCATATATACTGTTTCACATGTAAGAAATCTCTCATATTTTATATTTTCAACCTAGAGAACACTACTTCTCTCAATAAACCATTAACTAAAACATCTTAACATTCAAACTTAAAGGGACACTGAACCAATTTTTTTTTTCATGATTCAGATAAAGCATGACATTTTAAGCAACTTTCTAATTTACTCCTATTATCAATTTTTCTTCATTCTCTTGCTATCTTTATTTTAAAAGCAGGAATGTAAATCTTAGCAGCCAGCCCATTTTGGGTTCAGCACCATGGATACCGATTGATAATTGGAGGCTTACATCTACCCACCAATAAGCAAGCATAACCTGACTCCCATTCTTCACATTCCTGCTTTTTAAATAAATATAGCAAGAGAAGAAAGAAAATGTGATAATAGGAGTAAATTAGAAAGTTGCTTAATATTGCATGTTCTATTTGAATCATGAAAGAAAAAAAAATGGGTTTAGTGTCCCTTTAAACAGTACCTGAGTAAGCAAACTTGAAGTCCATCAATCGACTTACGTATGTATTTAGCAGCATTGAGGAAACAGCAAAAAAAACAACAACAAAAATAAAATTAAAAAATTCTCTCTCCCCTCTGTTTTTTTGTTTTTTTCCCTTTCCCTCCCTTCTCCCCCTCCCTAGCCTCTAACCTCCAATACTTTTATGTCACTTTTACTTAGCTGTATTACTGGGAAGTGGAATCTAGAATCCAAAATTGAATTTTAAAAATAAAAAACACCATTGATTTTCAAAATTTTATTTTTAATTTGGGGCAGTCAGAGAAGGAGAAAGGTTAATGCAAAGGTCTGATTAGTTCAAAGGATATCCTAGTATGCGGCCATGACAGTAAACATTAATAAAGCTTGGGGACAGCCAAAAGGCTCATGAGAGAAAGCAAAGAAGAACCTGGAAATGGCCGTTTTCAGAATGAATGTATTTAATGGTACAGGGTAACAAAAAGTGTACAGGGAAAAATCCCTATTAAAACAATACACCCAATACAGAGATGGAAGTGCAGAAAAAAGAAAGCTAAATGACAAACATCGGCTAACGCGTTTCAGCGTGAGCCTTACTCATAGCCTAGTAAAACACATGTATTCAGAAAGGTTTAAAAAACATAGCTCCAAAGGTGATTGGAATTTGGGATACACACCCTCTATCTAATTAACCAATCAGAACCAAACACACACACACCCACCTCCCCCTAACCCTCCCGTTTGCTAATTAACAATGTACTAGTGCACATAATACAAATATACATATATGTATTCAGTTGGAGAACGAAGGAGTATTGACTTTAATCCTATGCATGATTCCCCCAGTCATATCCATCACTGAGTGCTCCCGTGTTACGAACTGATCGATACACAAATGAAAAACCTGTGTCCAACTGATTACGGGAAACAGAAGATCAGATCAGATATGAGTCGTACGTCAACAGCAAGATGCCACATCGTCACAGAAATCGAATATCCCAATACTGGACGGGGCCCGCTGTCGGTGCTCAGGGACAGGAAAGCACCAATTGGTGGGCTGTCAAAAGCTCTCCACCTATCCCTCATCCGGAGTCTGCCCCTGTGATGCATGTCATCATCACAGATAAATAAACAAGCCACCCCGGCGGGCATTGGTGGATGATCTAAAGCAAACCAAATGACTAGATAATCCCAGTGGGAAAGTATCACACTAGTAGACCTGTGTAAAAGAATACCTCCTATATAAAGGTGTAAATAAATAAATATGAGTGGCAGCAATTAGATCCAAAATCGGGGCAACTCTTAGTCTCAAGCTAGCCGCACTTCGTATGTACAATTATTACAGCCGAAGGCAATCTCTGTCCTTACGTGTAATCCATACATAAATAAATCTGTATAGCAGCAATTGCACTTCGTATGTACAATTATTACAGCCGAAAGTAATCTCTATCCTTACGTGTAGTCCATACTCAAGCCCATATTGTTGACAACCTAATAAGGTAAATTTACAGGGGATCAACATACAAATAAAGCCCAAATGTCCATACACCAGCCAAAAGGCTCCATGTACGAAGCAGCAAAAGCTGCTCCGGAGCATTTGCAGGGCAGGTTCGCATATGCGAGCCTGCTTCCCGCAATGTAAGAAGCAGCGGTCATTAGACCGCTGCTTCTTACACCCTATGCCACCTCTGAGGTGGTGAGGGAAAATCACTGAAAGCTTGCTCGCTCTGGGTAATTGACAGCCCCTTCAGTCGAGTGACTGGTCCGATGAGTGTGTAATGATACATACGGGCAAGTGGATCAACAGATCCGCTGCCCATGTGTAGCGAAGGCGGGGGGACAGCTTTGCGAGTTGAGAAGCTGTCCGCCCGCCGCTTAGTACATGGTGCCCATAGTATGATTTTCAAAATGGGTCAAAATGTTTTTTTAATAGATCAAGTCTCTTGAAATGGAATAGTCCTAAATGAATTTGGACTGCTGCTTGCTCTTTTGTTGGGTTGGAATTCCACCATGAAGTTCTCGTTGCAAGGTACTGGGAAAACTTACCCAGTTTATATTAAGTGCCTTGTAATTACACGCATTTTCTGTAGTCTGTAGTCGCACGCACGCGATAACTGTTAGTTTTTTTTACAGCGTGCAACATAGAAATCGATGGAGAGAAGTGAGCATGATTGCGGTATCCGAAGTCCTGAAGTTAGCACACATAGGTCTTTTGCTCACATGTTAACATTTTATTTTCAACTTGTAATGTGCTCCCTAAATAATCAGGATAAGGCTGTTTTACGGACTTCATTTAAATTTCTTCCCAAGGTTGTGAATTCAAATAACATTAGTAGCAAAATTGTTGTTCCTTCCTTGTGTCCTAATCCCAAGAATGCTCTTGAAAGATCTTTGCATTCTTTGGATGTTGTAAGAGCTTTGAAATATTATGTTGAAGCTACTAAAGATTTCAGGAAGACTTCTAGTCTATTTGTTGTCTTCTTTTGTTTTAGGAAAGGGCAGAAAGCTTCTGCCATTTCTTTGGCATCTTGGTTGAAGCTTTTGATTCATAAAGCTTATTTGGAGGCGGGACAGTTCCCACCTCAGAGGATCACTGCTCATTCTACTAGATCAGTCTCCACTTCTTGGGCTTTTAAGAATTAAACTTCAGTTGATCAGATTTGCAAAACAGCAACTTAGTCTTCTTTGCATACATTTACTAAGTTTTACCATTTTTTTGTATCTGCTTCTTCTGAAGCAGTCTTTGGTAGTAAAGTTCTTCAGGCAGCTGTTTCAGCTTGATTCTTCTGCTAATATTTTAAGTTTTTTTTCTTTCTGTTTATGAGAAAACTTATTTTTTGTGGATTAATTTTTTTCAGCTGAAAATGGCTGTTTTTATTTTATCTCTCCCTTTCTAGTGACTCTTCTGTGGACTTCCACATTTTGGGTATTTCTATCCCATACATCACTAGCTCATGGACTCTTGACAATTACATGAAAGAAAACATAATTTATGTAAGAACTTACCTGATAAATTCATTTCTTTCATATTGGCAAGAGTTAATGAGACCCACCCTGTTTCTGGTGGTTATGGTTTTTTGTATAAAAGCACAATTATATTTCCAGTTCCTCTTTTTTGTATGCTTTTTACTCCTTATTTTGTCACCACACTGCTTGGGTATTTGTTAAACTGAATTGCAAGTGTGGTGAGGGGTGTATTTATAGGCATGTTTAGGTTTGGGAAACTTGCCCTTCCTAGTAGGATTGTATATCCCATACGTCACTAGCTCATGAACTCTTGCCAATATGAAATAAATTAATTTATCAGGTAAGTTCTTACATAAATTATGTTGTCCAGGTAATGTATATGACTAAGAATTTACTTTGGTCATTTTTTGTACGCGTCAGGTTGTATGCGTATTACAGGTTGAAAGTTAAACGTTTGTGCTTGATTGAAACGTGATGTGTGCTAACAAAGGACTTATTTATCACAACTGACATATTGGCTGATTTGAATTGGAATTCCAAAATCAGCCAATAGTAATGCAAGGGCACCCCTATAAAAGGGGGAAACTTACATTCAACCTTCTGTGTGCTGCAGTGACACTTTGAAGAAGGACAATCAGATGGATAGTGAAAGATGACATTGGATAGAAGTAAAGAAGACATCGGGTGGAAGATGGATGAAGAGGACAGATCCAGAGGGGCATATTGTTTAGCATTAGGATTTTTTATTTTTCTTGGCAAAAGAGAAATAATCAATTATGCTCTTTTCAGGGCATACTTTTTTTGCATATCAGGTTTTTTTAGTGTAGTATTTTTTTTTTAGCATAGGATTGTTTTAAAGTGGCAAAAGAGCAATAATCACATATGCACTTTTTAGGGCAGACTTTTTTTGACAGATATTTTTTGTAGCATAATATTTTGTTTGCATAGGATTTGTTTAAGATAGGATTTGTTTTTTAAAAAAAAACTTAGGGGGCCCTAGATTATGGATCTTGGGGGTTAGCTATTAGGAGTTTGGAGGATATGTTGTGATCACAAATAGTGTACTCATTGCTCAAGTGGTGATTTAAGTGTTTCTCTACAGTGCAATACAGAATGTAAAATGTAGTGATTATTGAGACATGAATTAAACCATTATTATTAATAATATAGCACATAACTACATTAAGATTTTCACTACTTGCACACCATCAGCTTGGCACAACCTCAGCTTAGAGCACCATCAACTTAGTGATTAAGTGGTATCCAATATTTACTTTTTGCTGAGCACCCCCATAGAAGTCTATTATGTAAGGAATTGAGAGCACTTCCATTATCAGTCATGCAGATGTTAGTGCACCATAGACTATCAACTGCAATAAAAAATAATTTTGGACTTGAGTGGAAATTGAAGTACTAATGATTGAGCTCAGACTGTGTTAACGCACAATATCGCTAATATTTTTTACTCCAATTGTAATCTTGGCAAAGTTGAGCCCCCAAAATTTTTACTTTTTTTACCCAAAGCAAATTTGCTAATTACATTTTGTTTGCTGCAACTATTATGGAAATCATGACTTTAATAATCTTTTAAATCTGGATTTTACACCTTTTACTGCCTGGAACCTTGTCCACCTGGCACATGCTTGTGCAGTCATGCTGCCTGCTCTTGTGTAACCAGTTGTGCAATTGTAAGTGACCGGTATGTTTAAATTCCACCACAATTGAGGTGCTGGAGAAATTAAAAAGCAGCAGTATTAATACTCCATCTTTACTAGCGTGTAGCCATAATTATACAAGCCTGCATCTCTGAGGCTCCAAAACATCAACAGCTTGATAAATGGAGCCCATAGTGGTTAGGGGGCTGGACATTCAAAAGACATATCAATGAGAACTTACAAACTCTTACTTTTACTGAGCACTTTATACAACCTGATTGTAATAAACTCCCACACTAATAAGCTGAAAAATAATTTCAAGAAGGTTCTTATAGATCATTAATTAATGTATATCAACACATTTTAGCTTTTGATATCTACTTTTCTGAATATTGGTTACCGTCATATAAAATGTTGGACATGCATGGAAATGTTAGTTGAGCAGGAACATTTAGCTAAAATTAGTTTCTGGTTTTATTTACTATTATAAGGGCTAGATTACGAGTGGCACACTAACTGTTGTGCATGAACGATATCAGGCTTATCATGCCTCTTTTCTCATGTCAGAAAAAGCCTTCATATTAAAGGTTGAACGCAAATGCTGGAGCACAATTGAATGTAATGCATGTCGGGATATTGTGACTTCAGAGCTCTGGTTAAATGTTACACTCGAATAAATAGTGTCACAAAGCGCATCAAAAATAACACTGTCTAATACTTACACACACACACACACACATATATATATATATATATATATATATATATATATATATATATATATATATATACCAATGAAAAAATGGCAGCACTCACTGGTCCTTTAAATGTATATTTTATTGTGTGACGTTTCGGGGACCGTATCCCCTTCCTCAGACAGAGAACATATATAAAATGCATCCATTTATACAAACAAACACCAATGAAACACAGGACCAACCCCCATGTATATTAAAACAATTAGCGGTTTTTACTTACATGTATTAACATGTGTCTGATTGTGTATTGCATGGCTCCCTCTTAACAAGTATGTGTGGATTGCAACAAAATTATTTGATGCCCAACGTAGATATATGGTTTCAGTGTGATGTGTTGATTTCCTTCATGCCAGTTAGGTGGTAACTGATGTAAGCTATGGTTTTGGTTACGTATAACAGAAGGTTATGCTTCATATAGCTATTAATGATCATATATGAATTAATGAGAACTGTTATGATTTTGATGTGATATGTTCACTCTCCTGTTCATTGGGTGAGCTGTGTGGGTGTGTACATTGTTTGGGAGGTTGCTATGGCAACCTTTTAGCGTTTTTTTTTTTTTTCCACTTTTGGGGGTGGGTCCTGTGTTTCATTGGTGTTTGTTTGTATAAATGGATGCATTTTATATATGTTCTCTGTCTGAGGAAGGGGATGTGGTCCCCGAAACGTCACACAATAAAATAGACATTTAAAGGACCAGTGAGTGCTGCCATTTGTTCATTGCTATTATTCAACTCCTGCATGCACCCTGGCAGATTGACTTAGAAGTGAGAGTGCTCTCCTGCTGCTCATATTTATATATATATATGTGCATTTGAGCCTTTTGGAATCATGTATATAAAAACATAAAATTATATTTATACAATATTCGTATTTAATAAAGTATTTAACTATATATGTACTGAAAATATTTTACATTCCAATGTTCTTCACATAGAGAACTATGTTTTGAGTATTTAGAAATAAATATTCCTCCATATATTTTTGTATATATCTATACCTATATAGATATATATTGTACCAAAATACCATCAGATGTATTTAGAAATATGTATTTATGAATACATAAAACATAATGTGCTATGTGATGAACATTGGAATGTGAAATATAAAGTCTTTTATGTTGAGAAACTTGAGAAAATGTGATCTGGTTTGCACTCAAGTAGGGTGTTTTTTTCACTTTTCCTTCTCCATTGAAGTTTATGTGGGGGGGATATGTTAAAGTGGTTGCGATATTATAACTTCTACTTTTTGCGCACGTCAGGTTAGTGTGTGGTCAAAACTGTTTTACTTTCTACTTGTAATATGCACGCAATCCAACGCCTTCAAAAAGCTTACTGCTAGGTGTTGACGTGCAAGCGGGAAAGATAAATATCGCTCTACTCATAATCTAGCCCTATATCAGCAAAAAAATGTAAAAAATTAGCTTAAATAAGCCATAGATGTGCAAATAAAAGAATGAATACATGTAACACAAAAAGTAGCTGGTAAAACTATTATTCTAAAGACATAGAAGGCTTTTTTGTGGATTGTAAATTATTTTTGCGGATAGGAATTTTTTTTGCCACTGGAAAAGGCTTAATGTTAATTTAAGCAGAAGTGAATAATAAAAAAAGAAGGCGCCACCATAGTGCACAATCAGATGTATAGAACACGCCAATAAAACAAGTAAGACCATACTTACAAGATATATGACACTTGAGAAGCGTCACAACCGCCTTCTGGACTGTTAATGAGTCATCCAGCTAACTCCCACTGGTAAGTTTCTGATATCCTTCTTGATGTGAGAGCGGTGATGACAAAAGAAACCTGTATCCAGCATCAGTTTCACAGAGCCGGCTCGTCCTGTAATAGCCAATATTGCTAGAGATACAATGTATCAGGTAGAAAAGTAGATAAAAAATAGTTTGTGGCAAAGTCTTGTAAAAGCAAACAGACTTTATCATAAGTACAAAAGCACAACGTTTCTCGGTCTCTCCTGACCGTTTCCTCAGGTGCAATATACATAATGATTTAAACCACAAACTTTTATTGCCGCATTCCCGGCGTCTCCTAAAGTGGACAGCGCATGCGTGAAGGTGTAACCACTGTATAGAGCTTCCATTGGTAGCAAGATAGCCAATGATATGAGCAAAAATGCTCAAGCCTCTGGGTATAATCAAATCGTAAGCGCTTACAGGATAGAACTTCCATTGGTGACTTATTAACCAATGATATGAGCACAAATGCTCGAGCTTCTGAGTATATTCAAATCATAAGCGCTTTTAGGGGCTGAATAGAATTTATCGATAGTTATATTAGGAATAAACTAATATATTCCAGGTGTATATATATGCGCATATAATAATGGTGAACTTAGATAGTTTACCATTCGGTCACTCTTAGTGGTGCACCTACACCTCCATTTTAACCCTATACACACATTTGGTTAAAACGGAGTGCCTCTACTTTCGTGAGGACTATCTAACAAAATACAATTAACATAGCTAAAAAACCCTATTACCTGTATACAACTCGCTAGATAAAATCATAATTACTAAATATAAGTATAATATACATTCCTCATATCAATTACCTAAAAAATATATTTAGCCTAAAAAATATATATATTAAAACATATGTCAGAACTATATTCGTATAAAAGTATATAAGTAGCTGGTAAAACTATTATTCTAAAGACATAGAAGGCTTTTTTGTGGATTGTAAATTATTTTTGCGGATAGGAATTTTTTTTGCCACTGGAAAAGGCTTAATGTTAATTTAATAATGATCCACAAATGTCCTTGTTAGTTAATTAATTCCTATGTCAGCCAATAAGTATTTAAGATTCACTTTTGTTCTTGCTAATTCATGACCCCATTGAAAAAAACAAAAAACAAAAAATAAGAAACAAAAAAGCGTTTTTGTTGTTGCTGGCTTGTACCAATTGCACTAGCTTCTACTTTTTTAAGTTTCAATTGCTGTCTATCAGTTCCTCTAATGCCCTGAAATGTGTCTCCCATAGGATAAAAGAAGTTAATGAAATTCATTTAATTTATTAATATAGTCAAAATTAAGCTGAATTGAACAGCCCTATGAAATCATTTTTGACTAAACTAAATCAATATGGAATGGATCTTCTGATTCTCATTCTAATTGTTGTTTATGCATGTGTCTAATAAACAAACACATTTATTTATGTCTCCTCAAAACCCATGATGGGTATACTGGGCATGTTTAATAATGAGGTTTTAAAACATATAAAATTTAAAACATATTTTTTTAATGAATCTTTAATTAGTTTAGAAAACCTTTTTTTCCATTTTGGCAATATTTTCATTTAAAATTATGAAAAATACTGTGGGAAATGAATTTCCATAAGAAGAAATTGACTGCAAATTAGCTTATCTTCTATAATGAAATGTTAATAGTTCTCACACTACACATTGTTGAACCATTGAGGAGTTTTATATTATTGTCAAAAGTTCCAAACCTCACTGTACAGTTTGATATTTATTTTTTTCCAATATCTTTTACTGTAAGAATATGGTGGTGCAAGGTTTTAGATATTGTTAAGCAAGGTTATTAAAAACTTGATTTTTGGAACTTCTATTTAATGTAAAAACCCATGCAAAAGATCTAGGTTAACAAGAAACAAGACAAAAACCAAACTTAGAATCGCAAAAATGTGAGTATAAAATAGAAACATCCGGCTAGATTACAAGTTTTTGTCGGTAAGGCTTGCGGTTCTAATGCTCAGTTCCAGCTCACCTCTCACCTACAATCAACGCTGTTATTACAGGTTTTTTTCAACACGGCGTTAGCCTCTAAAAAGTGAGCGGAGAGCAAAATTTAGCTCCACATCTCACCTCAATACCAGCGCTGCTTACGGTAGTGGTGAGCTGGCTAAACGTGCTCGTGCACGATTTCCCCATAGAACACAATGGGGCAGAATTGGCTGAAAAAAAACCTAACACCTGCAAAAAAGCAGCGTTCAGCTCCTAACGCAGCCCCATTGTTTCCTATGGGGAAATACATTTTATGTCTGCACCTAACACCCTAACATGAACCCTGAGTCTAAACACCCCTAATCTTACACTTATTAACCCCTAATCTGCCGCCACCAACATCGCCGCCACCTGCATTATATTATTAACCCCTAATCTGCCGCTCCGGACACCGCTGCCACCTACATTATACTTATGAACCCCTAATCTGCCCCCCCAATGTCGCCGCAACTATATTAAATTTATTAACCCCTAATCTGCCGCCGCCAACATCGCCGCCACTATACTAAAGTTATTAACCCCTAAACCTAAGTCTAACACCCCCCAAATTTAAATATAATTTAAATACATCTAAATAAATGTACTAGTATTAACTACATTATTACTATTTACAACTAAATACTTACCTATAAAATAAACCCTAAGCTAGATACAATATTAAATAATAATTACATTGTAGCCATCTTAGGGTTTATTTTTATTTTACAGGCAACTTTGTATTTATTTTAACTAGGTACAATAGCTATTAAATAGTTATTAACTATTTACTGTGAAATAATCTGAAGGATTCAGAGAAATACTGCAAGATCAATGTCCGTATTTAAACCACTTAGTCTTAAGACATTTAGTCTGTGGATCCAGAAAGTTTCTCTCCGTCTTAACTCTTTTAACCTTTAGATGCTGGTATTTGTTCCACTGCTTTTATTTTAAATTCTTTGGAATTCTTATTATGGACTTCAAGGAAATGTCTAGAAACTCCATATTTCAGTTCTCTGTTTTCTTTACTATTTATGTGTTTCAAACATCTAGTATTCAAAATCCTTTTTGTGCGACCCACATAGATCAAATTACATGTACATTGGAGGATATATACAACATAGTCAGATTTACAATTTCAGAAAGTCTTGATGGGAACACGTTTTCCTTCAATTTCTGCAATTACAACACACATTTTTTTTCTCCCACATTTGTAGAAGCCTCTGACCAAAAGAAAATTATTTGTTGATTTCTTCCTGAGTTTGGTGGGGGCCAGGATATTTTGCATGTTGACATTCTTTTTAAATGTGATCATTGGCTTGTTGTTTAGTTCTTTACCCAATAAAGGGTCTTTCTTTAATACCCCCCATTGTTTTTCTATTATTTTGCTTATTTTGCTAGCTTTACAATTGTAGGTAGCAATGAATCTGTTGTTTTTATTTCTTTCTTAGTTTTTTTTATTCCCATTGGGTCTTTCTTCTTTACTTGTATTAGGTCCTTCCTTTTACTCTCTTTGCTCTCATGTAAGATTGTTTAATGACATGGTTGGAGAAACTTTTCTCTCTAAATATGTCTTTTAGAATGTCTGTTGCAGTCTCAAAATCTCTCTCTTTCATGCAAATACGTTTCAACCTCTGAAATTGTCCAAATGGAATATTTTTAATCCATCTGGGATTATGGTTTCTTGCTGCATGTAGGTACCCGTTTTTGTCCGTTGTTTTCATATAGTTCTAAGTGCACACTTGGTTGTCCTCTATAAAGACAGAAATGTCTCAAAAATGTATGTTGGTTTTATCCCATACATATGTGAATTTTAGGTTGTAAGTGTTGTCATTAAGAAGATTGACGAACTCCAGCAACAGATTTTCAGTCCCTTTCCAAATCAGAAACACGTCTATAAATCTTTTTCAAAGTACTATATTTTTATTGTTTGCATTGACACCCCATACTTTTTCTTCCTCAAAATTTCCCATGTATACAGGGAGTGCAGAATTATTAGGCAAGTTGTATTTTTGAGGATTAATTTTATTATTGAACAACAACCATGTTCTCAATGAACCCAAAAAACTCATTAATATCAAAGCTGAATAGTTTTGGAAGTAGTTTTTAGTTTGTTTTTAGTTATAGCTATTTTAGGGGGATATCTGTGTGTGCAGGTGACTATTACTGTGCATAATTATTAGGCAACTTAACAAAAAACAAATATATACCCATTTCAATTATTTATTTTTACCAGTGAAACCAATATAACATCTCAACAGTCACAAATATACATTTCTGACATTCAAAAACAAAACAAAAACAAATCAGTGACCAATATAGCCACCTTTCTTTGCAAGGACACTCAAAAGCCTGCCATCCATGGATTCTGTCAGTGTTTTGATCTGTTCACCATCAACATTGCGTGCAGCAGCAACCACAGCCTCCCAGAGACTGTTCAGAGAGGTGTACTGTTTTCCCTCCTTGTAAATCTCACATTTGATGATGGACCACAGGTTCTCAATGGGGTTCAGATCAGGTGAACAAGGAGGCCATGTCATTAGATTTTCTTCTTTTATACCATTTCTTGCCAGCCACGCTGTGGAGTACTTGGACACGTGTGATGGAGCATTGTCCTGCATGAAAATCATGTTTTTCTTGAAGGATGCAGACTTCTTCCTGTACCACTGCTTGAAGAAGGTGTCTTCCAGAAACTGGCAGTAGGACTGGGAGTTGAGCTTGACTCCATCCTCAACCCAAAAAGGCCCCACAAGCTCATCTTTGATGATACCAGCCCAAACCAGCACTCCACCTCCACCTTGCTGGCGTCTGAGTCGGACTGGAGCTCTCTGTCCTTTACCAATCCAGCCACGGGCCCATCCATCTGGCCCATCAAGACTCACTCTCATTTCATCAGTCCATAAAACCTTAGAAAAATCAGTCTTGAGATATTTCTTGGCCCAGTCTTGACGTTTCAGCTTGTGTGTCTTGTTCAGTGGTGGTCGTCTTTCAGCCTTTCTTACCTTGGCCATGTCTCTGAGTATTGCACACCTTGTGCTTTTGGGCACTCCAGTGATGTTGCAGCTCTGAAATATGGCCAAACTGGTGGCAAGTGGCATCTTGGCAGCTGCACGCTTGACTTTTCTCAGTTCATGGGCAGTTATTTTGCGCCTTGGTTTTTCCACACGCTTCTTGCGACCCTGTTGACTATTTTGAATGAAACGCTTGATTGTTCGATGATCACGCTTCAGAAGCTTTGCAATTTTAAGAGTGCTGCATCCCTCTGCAAGATATCTCACTATTTTTGACTTTTCTGAGCCTGTCAAGTCCTTCTTTTGACCCATTTTGCCAAAGGAAAGGAAGTTGCCTAATAATTATGCACACCTGATATAGGGTGTTGATGTCATTAGACCACACCCCTTCTCATTACAGAGATGCACATCACCTAATATGCTTAATTAGTAGTAGGCTTTCGAGCCTATACAGCTTGGAGTAAGACAACATGCATAAAGAAGATGATGTGGTCAAAATACTCATTTGCCTAATAATTCTGCACTCCCTGTATATTCGGGAACTGGGTGCAAATTTTGTGTCCATGGCTGTCCCCCACTTTTTAACTGAAAAATAGTTTTTAGTAAGAACAAATATGATACAATTTTTCAAGAATTCAATGTGATCTTTACACATATTGGAGTTTTTGCTCATGGATCTCCTGCATGCTTCTACCCCCTCCGCATGAGGAATCAAGGTATAGAGTGCGGTGACATCTAAAGTAACTAACATATATGAGGGGTCCCAATTAACATAATTTAAGATGTTTAATAAATGTTCAGTCTATTTCACTGATAGCAGCATTCGGGATTTGTCTTGCCATTTAGTTGCTTGTTGTTCATATGTTTTGTTGTGTTGTTATTTGTATTGTAGCATAGGGGTTTTATAGCGCTAGCACAAATCTTTCCATTATATATTGATACATACATCTAAAGTGACACCTGTGACTATTTCAGAGTATTTTGCACACACAAAAGTAAATATCAAAACACTGGCAAACATTGGAAATACTGTTTTTTCTCTTTATTAACACCCTTTTTTATAGAATTTATGTGAAATATAATGCAAAACCAGTGGTTCAAATGATCGTTATCACCAAAGTCATTGCTGTCTATGCATTGTATGGGGGAGTTTCCCAACATCTGCTTGGATATGATCCAGAAATTTCCCATTAGTGAAATGGTGTTATTGCTTAGAACTGTGACCCAGAACTTGAAAAACATGGAATAGAAGCCAAAAAAAGTAATACCAGTAATTGGGACTAGAAAGATTCAAATCAATCCCAATACCAAATATAGGCCTAGATTATAAGGGTAGGACAAGTAATAGCGCAGAGTGCATTGTTTTGTACTAAGTGCCACGCTAACAAAACCACACAGGGCTAGATTT
The DNA here is from genome assembly GCF_027579735.1 of Bombina bombina. Lineage (NCBI taxonomy): Eukaryota > Metazoa > Chordata > Amphibia > Anura > Bombinatoridae > Bombina > Bombina bombina. The sequence goes on along the minus strand of NC_069501.1, from coordinate 141,664,471 downwards.
CAAGTAGAGCGCTAATTAATCATGCACTGGTAAATGGGCAAATTCGCCCGTTTGCAGGCGTGAGATAAATAACCAGCCATTACAAGTGGATAGTTATTACTACTGCAAGCTTGCAATAACAATTAGCGCTTATAAAATTAAACACAAATCAAATCTCTGGTTAATTTTATGAATGTGCCCCAAATGTCCCAAAAAAACAGTTTAGTGTATTTTATTAAAAAAAATAAAAACGGGGGCGGAGCCGGCCGAGAAAGAGCATGGCCGCATAAATCTGAAGCTCCGATTCTGTCCACTGAAAGCTACAGGACAAGGGGAGAAAAACGATCTAAAAATGCCAAGTCTCAAGGCATATCACTAAAACTAACACCTGAGGTGAGATTGGAGAGCTATGGGTGTCGATCAGATCTACCGGGGAGCAGATATTAGATGAGCTACATCAGAGGCCTGAAACGGAGAAACGGAACCACATACGCAGCTCCTAACTGGGGACACACCAACCTAACAGCCATCATCTTTGCCCGAATGAAACCAGACATTGACACGCCACGGCACCATTAAGAGCCGAATTTGTTAACGGAGCACGCAGCGTGAGTGACCGGATCACTACTAAGGGCTGCTAGGCCTATCACGCGCAAAGAAGGAGACGGTGCGCAGATTCAAGTCACCCAAGACCCGGAGTTACCTGATCCGCTGCATACAAGGTTAGTGTGCCGAAGGGCTTATTAAGGGGCCAGGTGAAAACGAACACTTAAACCAAGCTGGGGCCCAGACACAAAGGGGAATACAGCAGCAGAGTTACTACCTATAAAATAAAAGGGTTGGCTGATAAAGACTTTCAATCGACTGTTGCTACATAACAGCCAATATTCGCCTTCACATCAACAGACAAAATAAGGGGATTTCACATTCGGGCTCACAGAAGGGGCTCTCCAGAAAACCAGTATTGACCGCCATACATTGTCTAGCAATGGCAACTAGAAAACATAAACCCGACAAAATGCAGAAACAAACTGCCTCAGGCGGCGGGAAACTAAACTCCTTTTTTAAAACATTTGAGAGTGGGACACAGGCCATAATTGAAGCCTCACAGACAGACAGCATGGATTCCACAGACTTCCCTACAGACCCAGCCCCCATCACCAGAGCAGATTTGCGCTCCCTGCCCACAAAAGAGGACCTGAACTCTTTTATGACCCAAGTCAGCAAACTCATAAAGGAAGGCTTGGCAGATGTTAAAAAAGACATAAACGCCCTAGGCCACAGGGTTCTCCACTTGGAAGAGCAGGCAGACGAAAATGCTAAAACATCTGACGACATGGCCATAACCCTACAACAGCAGAACTCCACTATACTACAGCTTCAATCCCAAGTAGAAGACCTAGATAATAGGGGGAGACGACAGAATTTGAGAATCAGGGGAGTACCTGAGCAAATATTGCCGCCACAGATACCGTCCTATTTGCAAAATTTATTCAAGTTCCTGCTGGGGCCAGAAAGAGAGGATACCATACTCTTAGACAGAGCTCATCGCGCTCTCAGAGCCAGACCATCGCCATCAGCACCACCTAGGGATATAATCCTATGTTGTCACAAATTTACAGACAAAGAAACAATCCTAATGGCAGCAAGAAAGAAATCCCCCATTAGATTTGGAGAAGACTCCCTCCAGATCTTTGCAGACCTCAGTCCCCTCACTCTTGCAAAAAGGAAAGAAGCAAGATACTTGACTTTACACCTGACAGACCTGGACATCCCATACAGATGGGGTTTCCCATTCTCCATCAGAGTTGTCAAAAATGACAAGACTTTTATATATAAAGACCCAGAAGATCTGGAATCATTCTGTCTACAACTAGGCATCCCACAACCCTCTCTGCCTTCTATTAAGGATTTAATGGTAGACAAATCTACACAAAGGAAGCTCCCAAACAACAACCAGCAATCTGAATGGTCCACTGTGCCCAAGAAGAAAAGAAACACTACCTCAACCTCATCACAGGCTAGAGACATAGACATTGAACCACCATGAAAGAGGTTGCAAGGCACAACTTTGGGACATTAAATTACTAGAGACTGCAACGGGCTATAGACCCGAATTTCCTACTGAATTAGGTTGTATCATGGACACAGTCAATATTGAATCCCCTTAGAGGGCCCTCTTGCTTAGAATCCCCCTATTTCTCTCCACCTCTCCATCTTTTATACTATTGTAATCTCCCCCTCTCTATCTTGATACATTAACCACTCAAGTAGCTGTACATGTGGACAGGCATGTTAGCTGCCTCACACCCCTACCAGTAACTAGATTCTATTCCCTGCTTACTCTATCTTCTGTTGGGAATACACGTTTCTCTTCTCCCTCCCTCTCCCCCACCCTAAGACTCACCCCTAGAAGGATGCGAGAGCATCATACAGTTTATTGTTTGAAAAGTTATTGTTCCACGTTTATTGAACTGTTGTTATGTTTACACTTGTTATTTATCTATTGCAGCACAGAAACCAATGCTCCTTTTATTACTCTAGCAGCCACCAACCCTGGAAGGCAGAAACCGGACTACCTTACTAACGCTTTTTACCTAACATGCTCCCTCTCATTAGACAGGAAATTCCAACTCCAACCATCGACTGGACTAAGGAGGGTAAGACTACAACAAATCCTAACTAAACACACATACAAATGGCCACCCCCGTAATCAATATAATATCACAGAACACAAAGGGTCTTAACTCACCCACAAAGAGAGCGATAGCCTTACGAAGTTTAGCAAGCCAAAAAAATTCCATTGTTTTCCTACAGGAAACACACTTTGTTAGAGACAAGGAACCCAAATTTTGCTCGAAAGACTACACACTGGGGTACTACAGCTCAGGAGTAGTTAAAAAAAATGGTGTATGCACGCTGTTGCACAAGAATATCCAATTCCAACTCCAGAGAAAGGTGACAGACACAGAAGGCAGAATACTCATTCTTATAGGTCTTCTGTTTCATAAACCGGTGACTTTGGTCAACGTATATGCCCCTAACAGCAGAAGGGCCCAATTCTTCCAATCCCTACAAAACCTAATCACTGAACACAAAATAGGTACACTTATACTAGGAGGAGACCTTAATGTCACACTAGACCCTTCCCTAGACGCTTCCTCTAGCAGACCTAACGCCCAAACAAGACCCCCTAACTCTGTATTTAAATGCCTCGCATATTTAGGCCTATTAGACACATGGAGGATAAGACACCCAACCCAACGAAATTACACCTTCTACTCATACCCCTGGGCAGCATATACCAGAATAGACTACATCCTGTTAGACAGAAATCACCTCTCCTTGTTAAAGGATTCAGATATCCAACCGACCTCTTGGTCGGACCATTCACAGGTGCACACACAACTACAATGGCCAAACCACCCCATAACACCATTCATCTGGAGAATGGACGAATCTCTGTTACACCATCCACACACCACCGAGGAGATAGCGAAATCCATAAAAGAATACTTCCTATTAAATACAACACCAAACATCTCACCACACACACTGTGGGAAGCCCATAAAGCGGTGATCAGAGGGGAGTGCATTAAATATACAGCCCACAGAAAGAAGACTTATAATCAAACAGTGAACAGACTGACCACACAACTAAACCGCTTGGAATTGACACATAAAAATTCACCGACAGACGCCACCCTCCTCCTACAAATAACTGAGACTAGACAAGAACTTAATAAGATTTTAACGAAGGAAGCACAGAACAGGGCAATCATGCTTAGAAAACTCTATTTCTTCGAAGGCAATAGAGCCGGCCCGCTGTTAGCTAGAGCGTTAAAAGCCCAAGCATTAAAGTCACAAATACATAAACTAACAACCCCAGAACACACAGACATCATAGATAGTGAGGGAATTGCTAATCACTTTAAGGACTACTATTCCAGACTATATAATTTAGAACGGAATGAAACACCCGAACACCAAGAGGGTTTACGAAATTACATAAAAGAGGCCAATCTTCCCAAGTTACAGCCAGATCAGCGGGCAGCATTAGACAACCCTATCAGCCTATCAGAGATTCTTATAGCTATAAAAAACTTGCCGTCAGGCAAAAGCCCAGGCCCAGACGGCTTTACTAACGCCTATTACAAATCATTTAAGGAAGTTCTGGCCCCACATTTACTTAAACTTTTCCACACACTAGAGGAAGAGGGCTCACTCACCCAAGAGATGCTGACAGCTCATATCTCGGTCATACCCAAACCCCAAAAAAACCTCTCCGACCCTAGCAGTTACAGACCAATATCTTTACTGAATACGGACATTAAAATCCTGGGCAAGATCTTGGCCAAAAGAATCAACTCCGTATTACAGACTCTAGTTCATACTGACCAGGTGGGATTTGTCCCTGGGAGGGAGGCACGGGATAATACCATTAGAGCAATAACTCTCATTTCCTACGTTAAACACAACAAAATACCAGCCGCCCTCCTGACCACCGACGCGGAGAAGGCGTTCGATCGGATAAGTTGGGGGTTCTTAAGAGAAACTTTAAAAGCAATGGGGTTCGGCCCACCCACAATCACACGCATTTTTAGTCTTTATATGAATCCCACGGCAAAAGTCAGGGCAAATGGGATGTTATCTGGTCACTTTAGAATACAGAATGGTACACGACAGGGATGCCCATTGTCACCAATACTCTTCATTCTCACTATGGAAGTCTTTGCGGCCCACATTAGACAAAATCAATTGGTGAAAGGAATTGAGATAGGCCCACACGATTTTAAGATAGCATTATATGCCGACGACGTTTTATTTACAGTCACAGATCCACTTCACACCATACCCATAATTTTAGACGAAATAAACACTTTTGGCCAGTTCTCGAATTTCTCAGTAAACACCCAGAAATCGGAAATTCTAAATATATCCATGACACCGTCAGACTTCCGAACACTATCGAACATATGCCCAATGTTACCCAGAAACAAATCAATCAAATACCTAGGAATTTATCTAACCCCTACCCTCCCATTGTTATTTACTGAGAATTACACTAAACTTCTAAATGCAACAAGACATGACCTAAACACCTGGGCCCTAAAACCCATCTCTTGGTGGGGACGCACCCAATGTATCAAAATGACTACACTGCCTAGGATCCTTTATATTCTCCAAGCAGCCCCCATACCCCTCCCGAAGTGGTTCCTTTCCCAACTTCAAAGGCAGATCAACTCATTTATTTGGGGGAAAACCAAACCCAGGATCAACAGGGACTCCATGTACAGGGCGACAATACACGGGGGATTGGGAGTACCCAACATAACAACATATTACAACGCTATAACATTGCAAAGACTACTAGACTGGCACAGGGCAGGAGACACAAAGGCATGGGTGTCTCTAGACTCGCACATACTTAGAGTCCCATCGGTAGGCGCACTATGCTGGGTCCCGAGATCCCTCAGACCGCCACAGTGCAACGAACTGGCGATACATAAACATGTGTTTGACACTTGGGAAACCATTAAGATCCAGCGACCACATATCACGGGAATCCGTTCACCTCTTTTCCCCATCCCTATGAACGCTGAGATGATAGGTGGATTAGATAGCGGCCTCCAAAGGTTGGGGGAGTGGGGGTATACATTGCCACTAAAAGAGTTTACACGAGCAGGGAGACTGGCAGATAAAGAAGATCTGAAACTAGTGGCAGGCGGGAGATATTCCACCTGGCTGAAACACTCTCAACTTGCTCATTTTATACACACATCCCCGTTTCAAACAGACTACCTCAGGGAGCTGACACCATTCGAAAACCTATGCACAAGTAAGGATGCACTACGACACACACTATCCCTCTCTAGACGGATCCTTCAGTCAGAACACACGCACACACTCCCCACATATACAAAGAAGTGGCAGGAAGAGCTGGGCATAGTCCTAACAGAAGAGGACTGGTCCAGGATCTTTCGTAACACAAGGAGGTCCTCGGGATCCCCTCAATTCCTTGAACTGAACTTCAAGGTTGTGATGAGATGGTACCTGACTCCCTCTCGAATACACTCAATTTACCCAGGAGCAAACAGTAACTGTTGGAGGGGATGTACATCAAAAGGACATTACCTTCATATGTGGTGGGAGTGCGAGAGGATTAAGCCTTTCTGGCACAAGATAGAATCCTTTTATCGACAACTATTGACGGACGAGTTTATACTGACCCCAAGTATAGCCCTACTAAACGACCTGCCACCATTCCCATGTCAACTAAGGCTTAGAATATTACAACTGGGAATTAATGGTGCCAAAATCCTTATAGCTCGGCACTGGAAAACACAACACACACCAACACATGAGGAATGGGTTAATAGAGTAACAGACATCCTGACACTGGAAGAATATGTCTATTTTAAGAAGAAGAAACTGAACCTTTTCGCTGACATCAAATTTTTATGGGAAGACCTGTTAGCCAGACAAAAGACTGACCCTCCTACCATGACGTAGAATTTACTCTTCCCCAACGTCCACCCACATAACCTCTCCCACATTCTATACAGTTTATCCTACAATGGCTGGCTCGCCGTAGCAATTCCCTTTGTTGTTACTTTGTCAACGGAGATGGCACTGACGCATTAGTTAAGGTTTCGTGCCTCAGGGTATGGTGCTCTGCAATAGAACTTGTTATTTCTTTTTTACCAATTTTCAAAAGTTCTTTTCTTTTTTCTTTTTTTTTCTTTCTCTCTTCTCCCTCTTTCTCTCTCTTTCCTTTTTCTGTTCTCTTCTTTACCTCCTCTTATTAGACACATATAAAGAGGTCATCTAATTTGCAGTTGACAAGAGATATAGGGATATCACATATTCTGTACAAGTAAAGTTTTCTTATTTGTCTTTGCCTTTATCATGATTGTAACTTTTATTGAAGATGACAATAAAGCTTTTAAAACTTAAAAAAATAAAAAAAAAAAAAATAAAAAAAAAAAAAATAAATAAAAACATTGTAGCAGTATTTTGGGGGTAAAGTTGGTGGGAGTGGGGTGTTAGAAAAAAAATGAAATGGGACTGAAAAGTGTTTTTACATTGTGGTCTATGGGAACTATGTGTTCCCAGTATATATATATATATATATATATATATATATATATATATATATATATATATATATATATATATATATGCTTATATACATATATATGTATGTGTTAATATATGTACAGTATATACACATATTAACACATACATATATATTGATATAAGCATATACATATATATTTTCAAATTGCTGCCATTGCTGTATTACTTACCCCCTGTGCTCTGCAAGTTCTCATGCCGTGTCTCATGAAAACAATATTTAGGTTAAAGAATCTTAATGTGTCTGTACTTTCTACTTTTAATGAAGGGTACAGGTAGGAATACTAATGCTCATATTACAAATGTTAAATTAAGTGTTGTGCTCAAGCGCAATACAAATTACCACTGAAATATTGTGCACTCTAGGAGACCTAAAGGAAATGATAATTGCTTAACAGTTTGCATAATGAAACATATAAAAAGGATGTGGAAATAAAATAGTTCAGCTATAATTATAATTGTTACATGAGAAACATAGAAACATATAAACATAGATATTGACGGCAGATAAGAGCCATAGGCCCAGCAAGTCTGCCAGATATTACCTAACATTATAAAATTATCTAGTTCGTAGGATAGCCTTATGCTTACCACAGGCATTTTTAAAGTCTCCCACAGTGCTTGTCATTACTACCTCTTGAGGAAGTTTATTCCAAAAATCAATCACTCTTTTTGTAAAGAAGTGCTTCCTCAAATTACTCCTGAATCTACTACCCTTCAGCTTGAGATCATGGCCACTTGTTCTTGAACTTTCCATTTTATGTAAAATACCCACAGCCTCAGTTTTACTAAGCCCTTTAACGTACTTGAAAGTTGCTATCATATCACTTCTTTCCCTTCTCTCCTCTAAGCTATACATATTTAGGTCATTGAGCCTATCCTGGTAAGTTTTATTTTTTTAGACCATGTACCATTTTGATAGCCCTCCTTTGCACTGATTCAAGTTTGTTAATATCCTTCTGCAGATATGGCATCCAGAACTGCACACAATACTCAAGATGAGGCCTAACTAATGATCTATAAAGTGGCATAAGAACCTTACTAATTATGCGGCAAATACCTCTACCAATACATCCATGCATTTTGCTGGCCTTACTGGCTGCATTACTACATTGTTTACTAAGTTTTATATAATCTGAAATAATAATTCCCAAGTCCTGTTCCTCATTTGTAACAGTCAGTAAAGAGTCATTGGGGCCCATTTATCAAGTTCCGTACGGAGCTTGTGGGCCCATGTTTCTGGCGAGTCTTCAGAGTAGCCAGAAACACAAGTTATGAAGCAGCGATCTAAAGACTGCTGCTCCATAACCCTGTCCGCCTGCTCTGAGCAGGCGGACAGGAATTGCCGGAAATCAACCCAATTGAGTACGATCGGGTTGATTGACACCTCACTGCTGGCGGCCCATTGGCCGCGAGTCAGCAGGGGGCGGCGTTGCACCAGCAGCTCTTGTGAGCTGCTGGTGCAATGTTAAATGCAGAGAGCATATTGCTGTCCGCATTCAGCGAGGTCTTGCGGACCTGATCCGCACTGTTGGATCAGGTCCGCAAGACCTTTAATAAATAGGCCCCCTTGAGTCTGTAAATAACATTTGGATTTTTCTTCCCTAAATGCATTATTTTATACTGTGTTAAACTTTAGATCCTAGTCATTAGTACAATCCTCCAATTGTTATATATCACTTCTCATTTTGTCTAACCCCCTGGAACATCAACTCTGTTACAATTTTTTGTATCATCTGCAAACAGACACTCTACCCTGTAGCTCTTTGCTGATATCACAGATAAATGTTAAACATAACAGGTCCCAGAACTGACCCATGAGGAGCATCACTAATAATTGCCCCCTCTGCTGAATGAACTCCATTTACTAAGATACATACGCCTAGATTTAGAGTTCTGCGTTAGCTGTCAAAAGCAGCGTTAAGGGGTCCTAACGCTGATTTTTACCGCCCGCTGGTATTTAGAGTCAGTCAGGAAAGGGTCTAACGCTCACTTCCAAGCCGCGACTTTTCCATACCACAGATCCCCTTACGCCATTTGCGTATCCTATCTTTTCAATGGGATCTTCCTAACGCCGGTATTTAGAGTCTTGGCTGAAGTGAGCGGTAGACCCTCTACCGACAAGACTCCAGCCGCAGAAAAAAGTCAGTAGTTAAGAGCTTTCTGGGCTAACGCCGGTTTATAAAGCTCTTAACTACTGTGCTCTAAAGTACACTAACACCCATAAACTACCTATGTACCCCTAAACCGAGGTTCCCCCACATCGCCGCCACTCTAATAATTTTTTTTAACCCCTAATCTGCCAAACGCACACCGCCGCCACCTACATTATCCCTATGTACCCCTAATCTGCTGCCCCTAACATCGCCGACACCTACATAATATTTATTAACCCCTAATCTACCCCCCCCCCAACGTCGCCGCTACCTTACCTACACTTATTAACCCCTAATCTGCTGACCGGACCTCACCGCTACTCTAATAAATGTATTAACCCCTAAACCGCCTCACTCCCTATCCGGGCAGAAGAGGACATCCGGACCGGCAACAGCCAATAGAATGCGAGCTCAATCTGATTGAACTTGAATCTGATTGGCTGATTCAATCAGCCAATCAGATTTTTCCTACCTTGATTCTGATTGGCTGATATAATTCTATCAGACAATTGGAATTCGAGGGACGCCATCTTGGATGACGTCACTTAAAGGAACCTTCATTCATCGGTAGTCGTCAGTAGAAAAGGATGTTCCGCACCAGAGGTCTTGAAGATGGAGCCGCTCCTCGTCTGATGGATGAAGATAGAAGATGCCACTTGGATGAAGATGTTTGCCGGTCCGGATGTCCTCTCCTGCCCGGATAGGATGAAGACTTCTGCCGCTCCGGATGTCTTCTTTTGGTCCATCGCTGCTCGGCTGAGTTAAGACGACTCAAGGTAGGGAGATCTTCAGAGGGGTAATGTTAGGTTTATTTAAGGGGGGTTTGGGTTAGAGTAGGGGTATGTGGGTGGTGGGTTGTAATGTTGGGGGGTGGTACTGTGTTTTTTTTACAATCAAAAGAGCTGATTTCTTAGGGGCATGCCCCGCAAAAAGCCCTTTTAAGGGCTGGTAAGGTAATAGAGCTGTTAACTATTTTAATTTAGATTAGGGTAGGGAATTTTTTTATTTTGGGGGGCTTTGTTATTTTATTAGGGGGCTTAGAGTAGGTGTAATTAGCTTAAAATTCTTGTAATCTTTTTTTATTTTTTGTAATTTAGTGTTTGTTTGTTTTTTGTAATTTAGTTTAGTTTATTTAATTGTAGGTACTTGTAGTTAATTGATTTGATTTATTTATTGATAGTGTAGTGTAAGGTTTAATTGTAACTTAGGTTAGGATTTATTTTACAGGTAATTTTGAAATTATTTTAACTAGGTAGCTATTTAATAGTTAATAATTATTTAATAGCTATTGTACCTAGTTAAAATAAATACAAAGTTGCCTGTAAAATAAATATAAATCCTAAAATAGCTACAATATAATTATTCGTTATATTGTAGCTATATTAGGGTTTATTTTAAAGGTAAGTATTTATCTTTAAATAGGAAGACTTTAGTTAATAATATTTAATTTATTTCGTTAGATTAAAATTATATTTAATTTAGGGGGGTGTTAATGTTAGGGTTAGACTTAGCTTTAGGGGTTAATACATTTATTAGAGTAGTGGCGAGGTCTGGTCAGCAGATTAGGGGTTAATACTTGAAGTTAAGTGTCGGCGATGTTAGGGAGGGCAGATTAGGGGTTAATACTATTTATTATAGGGTTTTTGAGGCGGGAGTGCAGCGGTTTAGGGGTTAATACATTTATTATAGTGGCGGCAAGGTCCGGTCGGCAGATTAGGGGTTAATAAGTGTATGTAAGGTAGCAGCGACGTTGGGGGGCATATTAGGGGTTAATAAATATACTATAGGGGTTGGCGGTGTTGTGGGCAGCAGATTAGGTGTACATAGGTATAATGTAGGTTGCGACGTTGTCTGGAGCGGCAGATTAGGGGTTAATAATAAAATGCAGGGGTCAGCGATAGAGGGGGCATCAGATTAGAGGTTAATAAGTGTAAGATTAGGGGTGTTTAGACTCGGGGTACATGTTAGGCTGTTAGGTGCAGACTTAGAAAGTGTTTCCCCATAGGAAACAATGGGGCTGCGTTGGGAGCTTAACGCTGCTTTTTTGTAGGTGTTAGGTTTTTTTCATCCCAAACTGCCCCATTGTTTCCTATGGGGGAATCGTGCACAAGCACATTTTTCCAGCTAGCCGCTACCGTAAGCAACGCTGGTATTGAGAGTTGAAGTGGCGGTAAATATGCCTGTACGCTCCCTTTTTGGAGCCTAACTCAGTTCTTCAGAGAACTCTAAATACCAGCGTTATTTAAAAGGTGCGGGGTGGAAAAAACACGCGTAGCTAACGCACCCCTTTGGCTGCAAAACTCTAAATCTAGCCATTTGTTTTCTGTCCTTAAGCCAGCATTCCACCCAGTTCACAATTTTTGAGTCTAGACCAAGGAGATACAGTGTGTGAATTAGTTTGTTGTGTGGGACGGTGTCAAATGCTTTGCTGAAATCTAGATATGCTACATCAACTGCTCCACCCTTGTCTAATATTTTTTTTACATAATCAAAGAAATCAATTAGATTAGTCTGACATGATCTCCCTGAAGTAAAACCATGCTGATTTTGGTCCTCTAAATCATTTGTTTTTATGTTAGTCATAATTCTTTCTTTTAGGAGGCTTTCCATTAATTTCCCTACTACTGAAGTTAAACTAACTGGCCTGTAGTTACCAGATTCTTCCTTACTGCCCTTTTTATGAAGAGATATTACATTTGCTATTCTCCAATCATCTGGAACAGCTCCCGTTAATAGTGACTGATTAAACATATCAGTCAATGGGAGAGTTGGCACGGATCAAAGTTCTTTTAAAACCCTTGGATGAATATTATCAAGACCCACTGCCTTTTTAACATTTATTTTTGATAATGCTAACAAAACCTCATCCTCTGTAAAAAGATTAGTGTTAAGCTTGTTTATATTTTTCTTAGCATCCCTTAATGTAGTCATTCTATCTTCACAATCTTTTGTGAAAACAGAACACAAGTAATCATTGAGACAGTCTGAAATTTGCTTATCTCCTTCTATTATTCTACCATCAACTGATTTCAATTTTACTATTCCTACCTTATTTTTTCTCTTTTCACTGATATATCTAAAGAATGTTTTGTCCCCATGTTTTACTGACTGTGCTATTTTCTGCATGAGCTTTAACCTTCCTAATTAACTGCTTAGTTTTTTTTGTTGGAGTCTCCATATTGTCATATCATCATCGGATTGTGTGTGCCTGTAATTTTTATAAGCTATCTTTTGTGTCTTTACAGCATGTGCTACTTCTTTGGAAAACCAAATTGATTTCCGCTTTATTTTACTGTTCCAGACATGTCTAATACAGTGTGCGGTTGCATCTAAAATGGCACCCTTCACAAATTCCTACTGTTCTTTAACCCCTGTAATAAGAGTTTTCCCTATAAAATAGTTTTTAAGGTATTTTCCCATTAATGAAAAATCTGCCTTCCTTAAGTCTAAAACTTTTGTTTTAGTCTGGGTGGACAGTTTCTGCACATGAATACTAAACCAAACAGATTGATGATCACTGGATCCTAAGTTCTCACCTACAGACACATCTGAAACTGTATTACTGTTTGTAAGTATTAAATCTAATATAGCTTTCTTACGAGTTGGTTCCTTAACTATTTGCTCAAGTGATTCCCCTAGCAGATATTCAAGAATATACCTGCTTCTATCTGATCTAGCAGAATTAATCTTCCAGTCTATATCTGTAAAATTAAAGTCCCCCATTACTATAACCTTACCCTTTATGGTAATTTTGGTTATTTCTTCTAATAACAGATTGTCTAGGTTTTCAAAAGAGGCCTATATACAATCCCTATTCTAAACACATTTGTATCTCCAATTTCCACGGTCACCCAAATACTTTCCACCTCATCATTTCTTCCTGCAATTTCAGTAACCTTTATATTTTCATTTACATACAGAGCAACTCATCCACTTTTCTTTCCTACTCTGTTCTTTTTAAATAACCTGTATCCAGGTATGACTATGTCCCAGTCATGCAAATCATTGCACCATGTTTCTGTCATAGCTACTAAATCAAAGTTGTCCCTAGTCATTATTGAAATGAGTTCAGGTAATTTATTTCCTAAGCTGCAAGCATTTGTGCTCATGGCACAAAGAATTTTTCTACTAGAATTTCTAGAATTGTTACTTGGACTGGCAGTTTTGGCATGCTGTGGGGGGCAGGTGGATATATTAATGCTAGCCCCTTTTTTAGTTTAAATGATTTATAATAAAGCATTTGAACTCCTCTCCCAGATACTCTGTTCCTTTAACATACAAATGCAAGCCATCTCTCCTTAATAACCTAGTATCTTGTCAAACAGAGCTATAATGGCCAATAAAACCAAATCCTTGTTCCCTGCACCACTTATCTAACCAAGTGGTTTACTATTTAAAAAAAAAGTTTTGAAATTGATTTAAAGTGATATGGTATATGTATGTATATAGTATAAACCTAATGAACTTTACTACTTGAGTGAAGGCTTAGCATCCCATAGCGCTTAAAGGACCAGTAAATATAGTATATTTGCATAATTAACAAATACATGATAAAAAGACAATGCAATAGCACTTAGTATGAATTTCAATTGAGTAGCAGATTTTCTTCTAACAAATTTTAAAGTTATGTCTGTTTCCACTCCTCCTGTATCATGTGACAGCCATCAGCCAATCACAAACGCATATACTGGCATACCTTGTTTTATTGCACTTCGCTTTATTGCTTTTCACAGATATTGCTCTTTTTACAAATTAAAGGTTTTTAGCAATCCTGTGTCAAGCAAGTCTATCAGCATAATTTTTCCAACATATATACACATATAAACACATAAATACATATGAATACACCTATATACACACCTATATATACACACCAAGAGCAAAACGATTATGACTCACTGAAGGCTCAGATGATGGTTAACATTTCTTAGCAATAAAGTATTTCTTAATCAAGGTATGTACATTTTTTTAGACAGAATAAATAGACTACAGTGTAGTGTAAATATAAATTGTATATAAACTGGGAAACAAAAAATGAGTGTGATTCATGTTATTGCTATATTCACTTTATTGCAGTGGTCTGGAACAAAACCTGCAATATCTCTGAGGTACACCTGTACGTATATTCTGTGAATTGGCGCACATGCTCAGTAGGAGAGGATGACTCAAAAAGTACAAATATAAAAAGACTGTTTTTGTTGATAGAAGTAAATTGGAAAGTGGTTTAAAATAGCATGCTGTATCTGAATCATGCAAATTTAATTTTGACTATTAAGTGTGCCCTAGACTATCACATGACCAATAAACATTTACTTTTAAATATGAGTGCAAAAATAGAAACACTATTGATTTAACTTGTGTTAATATTTTTGCACTTCCCTTGAAATATATCTGATAGATTTTTTTTTTTTTCAAATAATTTTTATTGAAGTCATAAAAAGATACAGAATATGGGGTAAGCCCCAAAACATTTATACATCAATATATACGCAGTATAGTTAGTGACATAACATATTCAGATATCTCAGGCGTTAGTATACAACGTGGGCTAATTCGCAATAAGACTTCAGTTTTATTATTAAAACTGTAAGAGAAGTGTAAAATGAACAGTAATGGTCCCCTCCCAGCTATGTAAGAAAAAGGTTAAGATATCTAATCAACTCAGGTTAGGGCTAGGGAGGAGATAGCTCTATATTTTTATGGGGCAGGTGGGAAGCAGCGAGCAAGAGCCGCTTAAAATAGAGTAGGGGGGGCGGCGGACCCAATTAGTATGTCGGGGTTGTAAGCAGAAGTTGTTCAGGATATAGTAATTTATATGCATAGTTGGGGGGGCTATCAATAAGATAGCTAAGGGTAGGTCTCAAAAGGGTTATGTGGGGGGGGTGTATTAGTATGTATGGGATATAAGGGGTTTCTGGGTGAGCTCCTCTCCTGGGGAAATGTCAGCTATAGACGATGCGGGAAAAAGGAGAAGGGGTATGACCCGCAGACAACCAGTGCCAGCGGGAAAGGAAGGAGAGGGCTCGACAGTAACAGGGTGTGGGCAGTGTAGGCAGTACCTATGATGTGTAGAAAAGAAACATTCATAGCCTCACATCCAGTGACCCTCCATATTGTCACAGCTAGGGATAGAGATGGTTAGCATATGTAATATTAGCGTATCGCAGAAATATTGGCAAATTGTGGGGCTACAGGCAACTATGTCCAATCAAGATCAAATTATGCATCAGAGTTTACTATTGTAATAGCAAATATAGTGGTATGGAGACATATTAAATGTATGCTGATAGTGAGGCTTTAAAAGTGAGGCCCCCTCTACGATGCAATAGTATTTTGGACAGGTAATCTAAGTGCTGAAGTGAGTCCGCGCTGGCTGCAAGAACCTGTAGAGCTGTATTAGGAGCTGAACTGTTATTGTATGGAGGTTTAAACCTAGTTTAACCCCAATAGTACCAGGCGGTATGTGATATGTGCTATGCAAGTCTATATGCTAACTGCAGAAATGATAGGTTTTATGAGACAGTATGGAAACAGTTAAAATTCAACAAGCATACACCAAATACATGTCAGTAGATAGCAAAACCATCATAAAACATTTAGCGGGTTTTGTACAAGCTGAACATAACCATATAGACTTTGTTACTGTAGAGCTTAAAATGAGCTACTAAGGCTGCTAGCTTATATACACTGGTTATAGTTATGAGGATGCTGTCTTGGAGTAGCTATGTTGTGCAGTGCTTGATAATAAGGTGTGTCAACTCCATATTAATGACTAAGTATTATGGGGATAGGACCTAAACACTGATCTCTATTCAGAAATATTTATGTAACAACCCGCAGCATGTGAAAATCAAATAGCCTGGTTGAAATAATAATGTAATAAATTGACCTTGATTTGGGAAAATAGGGTTACAATCTATGCATATATCTCTTAAAGCTCAGCCTAGTTACATATAGGTAGGATACCTGCTTTGCAGTGTGGGATGGGTATTTAACCCTTATTAGGAGACTCTATGTGATTAGGCTATAAGATATTGAGGGCAATAAAGTACATGGGGGGCAGTAACCACAAATCTAAAGATAGAACACATTAACGATAAAACCAATGCAAATTAACAACTAATGAAATATAAGGCTTGTAAGCCAATGGGAGCCAAACTGTGGAGAGCAAATGTGATAAGAAGGAACTCTGCAAAGGATTTCAATGCCAGTTTTGTTAAGTTCTGCTACAAATAAAGAGAAAGTTATCCTATACCCTTTTGGCGCTTTCCCAGTGCCTTAGTGTTGTCACAAAAATGTCCCCTTAAATGGAGGGTATCAGAAAAGAGGAGCAGGTGGAGGGGTAAAGGATAAAAATAGATTTGCTATTCTCCAAAATACAGTTTTCTAAACAGTAAGGGAGCATTATGGTAAACATCTCCAAGGGTTAACTTTACATTGAAAATGCAGAACATTGAGGGTAAAAAAGTACCTGGGGGGTACTATACTATATAGAAGGTAGCAGTGCTGTGTATAATAATAGAATGTTAGATGAAGTAGGGAATGCTAGTATTCAATAGATAGCTGTAGGACAGCTACTTAGGGAGCTAATCTAACAACAGTGCTGCATTTTTCCCCTCTAACATGTAAATTGGCTCTTATTGATACTGAACTGGCCTGATAGACTATCAGAGTAGCTGTGGGAAGTTGTAGGCTTATGGTGGTTACCATAGGGAGTGTCTAGGGAAGAGACCTTAAGAAGCTATAAGGATGAATTTGTGAATTCTGGTCACCAAAGTGACGATAGGGTAAAATCTGCCCATACTTGTAATGGAATAAAAACATCTCTACCCCACTACACTCCCAATGGAATGTAGTGAAATGAGCAGATATTATAGAGGTAATATTGAAGCATACAAAATATACCTAACATACATTACTCAAAAGTAACATCTCAACCCATTTTAAGAGTAATGCAAACAATAAACAGCAGATGCTAACTGCAGATGTTAATGCTTCAGGCACCACACTATCCATGATTGTAACCATAGAAAATCTATAACATTAGAAAGGAATTGAGATTGTCCATGGTTATAGAGTGCTTAAAAACTATTATGGTGTATTAAACAGTCTATTAGCTCAAAATGCAAAAATAAAGAAAAAAAAAATATAAAGAAAAACAAGATACACTTTAAAACCATATGATAAGAGCTAAATATCTAAACTTGCATCTGCTGCTAAAGTAACTTCAACCTGAGCAATGGCATATAAGATATGACTAATTGGGGTCTAGGGTTAAGGGAAAGAAAAAGCACATTAGAAGCTACCTCACTATAAACTGTGGAACATGTGAAACAAACAACTGTAAGTGCGAAATTGTGTTGGGAATTTCACACATCTCGCCACGGATGTAAAAGGCAAGAATCTCATCCCACACCAATTACAATAAATGAATTTGGAGCATTACTACTCATACAGTCTGCAATAGTCTCAATTGTAGAAAAGAATCTGTATTCAGCTGAAAGGAAGTCTCCAGAGAGCACAACTTCATGAGCCATCTTTTCAGGTATGGGGCTGCAGTGGACGGCTACTTGCCCCTTCGTTACATTGTGCCCTGTGTCTCTTACATGGTGCATCTCGTGCTGAGTAGTACCTAGTGCGGGGAAATAGGCCCACAGAGTTCCGTTGTACAGGGAAACCTCCAAAGATCTAGGGTGACCACCTCTTCCTGTGCTCGCTGGCTGTATGTAGACAGCATTTCCAGAGGTGTTGATCACAGGCGGACTTAGCTTGGGCTCCAGAAACCCACCTCCAGCAGCTTGGGAAATAGCGGTGATACCTCCGCGATCATTGCCGACTACACTTGTGGCTGTGTTCTCAGTTCCTGCAAGGCACCCGCTGATGCCACAGCCTAAATCTGACGCCCCCGCAAGAGCGGGTGTGTGCTGTGGAGCCCAAGGGTTATCTTTCAAGAGGGCGGATTGGTGTGCGGTTTTTGATGAGCAGTGCAGGCCGTTTTCAGATACATATTCTTGCGATGGATGGGAGGAGAGGGTAGCTACAGGTTTATTCGCCTGCTGGGGTAGCTTTATGTTGGAATCATAGTCTTCTCTGGTAGGACTCCTCATCGCAGCAAGATCTGCATGAAGCTGTAAAAAGTGGGCGTCCATCTTTCTCTCTAGCTGTCTTAGTAGAAGTATTACCGTTGCCATTTTGGATAAGAGATAGCTCTATTCAGATTTAGAAGGCTTATGAAGGAATTAACCTTATGGGTGATGGTGTGTTGCATTGTCACGGTATTTTGCAGGATAAAAGCTCACGGAGAATTCTATAGCCCTGTATGAGCGAGGTTACTGAGACTCCAGTCCATGAGGGAGAATGCTGCGTTGTTGTCTCTAAATAAAAACGAGATTTCCTTTTAGATTTCCAGTTCCCAAAACATTCCTTAGATCACTGGTTGCTTTTAGTCTTTCCAGGGATATAATCATTATATGCTTGATGATGATTTACAAAGGTTATAGTTGTTATAAGGTAAATACAAGCAGGAGCTGTAGTAAAACACGTCCTGCTCCCTTGGCAGTCAGCTCCGCCCCCCCCCCCCTGATAGATTTTTTAATCAATATCTCTATCAATTCAACATTTCCATGAATATCGGAAATACACAGTTTTAGTTTAATTGTTTAGGGTAATTAAATAAGACAATTAAAGAAAAAAATAACATTGTATGATTAGTGGTTGATTACATTGCATATAGCTCACATTTTAATAACAGCACATGAACTCCAGATTGCAAGTAGTTCTATGATTTCAAATTTGAAACCAATGATTACAGACAATCAATCTTTTACTGACAGTTCCATTAAACTTCTTGATACTATATAATCAATTTTACAAGACATTATTGATTTTCCTTACAACAGGATATTTAAGCTAGTTTGTTGGAAGCTGACATTTTTGTGCTTAGGTGAGATATAGAACAAAGCATGAAACATATTATAATTGAATTATCAACGTTTCTGTATTGCAAATGACAAAATATTTTATTACAGTCTAAGTTACATTAGTTCTTCAAATAAAAATGAAATAATGTAACTATTTTACACACAATTTTTCATGATCAGTGACCTTATTATACAAATAATATTAAAAACAAACATTTAGTCCGAGATTACAAGTGGAGCGCATTTTTTTTTTAGTAGGATGCACTATCAATATTGTAGGACTGTGCTAAAAATAGCACTCTATATGGTATTACAGGTTCAGGGTAAAACAGAATAACCAGAGAATGTTCAGTGTGGCCGACATCCCATTAGCGTGCCCTATAATTTCAATTGATAGCACAGCTGCGCTAAACATCACTTAAATTACAAACTGTTATGTGTTGCACTTGAGCGTAATACGTAACAACTCTAAAAAAGTTAGCGCAACTTGGGACCTGAGTTAAAACTATAAGAAAAACGTAAACATATTGAAATAAAGTATTACACTCAAGTATATACATATTAGATGCAAAATAAAAACGTATAAATTAATAAAAAAAAATTTTTTAAAGGGATATGGTATATGTCAAGGTGTTTTGGCAGGAAAGGAATCAGGTATATACAGTATATAAGTGTATGTATGTAAACGTGTGTATGTATGTGGACATATGTATATATAGTAGTGGCCAAAATTGTGGAAACCTTTTGGAAAAAGTGTGTTTTTGAGGTTTGATGGCTCATAACACCACTTTTTTTTTAGTAATACCATAAAATGATATATCAATGGAAAGATAATTTAATCAAGAATGTAATGCAACAAAGTTCAATTATCTCTATTCTATGAAAAGTTATAGCCAAATAACCAGAACAAGGAAGCACAACTTGCTTATGCTGATATGAAGTAGCTTTCCTTCATTTGAATGTAGCCAATGAGCATGAGTGTTTAGAGAGCCAATCAGGTGTCATGTTGTTTTGGCAATGAGCCAATAAGATCAAAGTAGGATTCAGCTATTGATGTCATGTATTGGAGCTGAGAAGAGAATATTTTGTCAGTGCGTTATGTGATTGCTATCAAGTTGGTTGTTTTTTTGTGTTCTTTCATTTAGTGAGCTTATAAAACATAATGAAATTAAAGAAATGGCACAAAGAGTTGGCTGTTCACTGAGAAAGCAATGTAAAATAGTACTATTAAGTGAACAAGGCTACAGTTATGACGAAATTAGAAGAAATATCTGTGGAAACAACCAAAGGTGGCGTTTCTAAATTTTTGAAGCGGTATAAGGAGACTCAGTCACTACAAAACCAGACTGGTAAAGGAAGGAAAAGGTGCACAACAGCAAGTGATGATAGAAGAATTGAGAGGATGTGCTTACGTGACAGAAGAAAATCACCTGGGTGTATACAAGATGAAATTCTGCAATGCAATGTGAAGTTGAGTGCAAGGACTGTTCGGTGCAGACTGCAGAAATTTGGTCTAAATGCTATAATTCCATGAAAAAAAGCTATTTTTATCCCTCAAACAAAGGTTGAAAAGATTAAACTGGGCTAAAACACGTTAACTGGACAATGGGACAGTGTTATTTGGAGTGATAGGACCAAAATCTCCCTGTTTATTAGTGATGCATAAAATACGTAAAGAGAAGAATCAGAGAAGATTTGCATCCTGATTGCATTACACGTACCATGAAACACCCAGTTAGTGTTATGATCTGGGGTTTTATGACATCTAAAGGTGTGGGCAGAATTTGTGTGATTAATGGGAATATAAATGCCCAAAAATACATAAATTAAATACTTAAGCTCAAACTGAAGCCTTCCGTATGTGATCTTTTCCAAGATAATAAAGCATTTATATTTCAACAGGATTCAGCTCCATGTCATGTTGCTGCTGTGTGCAATCTATGGAGCTGACTAAAGAAACGTGTTGGTCAGAAGCAACCCAGCAATAAAACCCAATTAATAGAAGCAATAATTCAATCTTGGTTTCACATTATAACAGCTGCAGAACTAAAAATTTCGTTCACTCCATGGGAAAGCGTTGTAAGGCCGTCATTAAAGCTAATGGTTACCTAACTAATGGCTAGATTATGAGTTTTTGTCGGTAATGGTGTGCGGGTCTAACGAGCCTTTTTTTTCTCACCGCTCACTTAAGACAACGCTGGTATTACAGGTTTTTTTCAAGCCGGCGTTAGCCTCAGAAAAGCGAGCGTTGAGCAAAATTTAGCTCCACATCGCACTGTAATACCAGCGTTGCTTACACTAGCGGTGAGCTGGCTAAACGTGCTTGTGCACAATTTCTCCATAGGAAACAATGGAGCTAAACTGGCTGAAAAAAACCTAACACCTGCAAAAAAGCAGTATTCAGCTCCTAACGCAGCCCCATTGTTTCCTATGGGGAAATAAAAGTTATGTCTGCACCTAACACCCTAACATGAACCCCGAGTCTAAACACCCCTAATTTTACACTTATTAACCCCTAATCTGCCGCCCCCGACATCGTCTCCACCTACATTATATTATTAACCCCTAATCTGCTGCTCCGGACACCGCCGCCACCTACATTATACTTATGAACCCCTAATCTGCTGCCCCCAACATTGCCGAACCCTACATTATATTTATTAACCCCTAATCTGCCCCCCCAACGTCGCTGCAACTATATTACATTTATTAACCCCTAATCTGCCGCCACCAACGTCGCCGCCACTATAATAAATTTATCAACCCCTAAACCTAAGTCTAACCCTAACACCTCCCTAACTTAAATATAATTCAAATACATCTAAATAAATTTATTACAATTAAATAAATGAATCCTATTTAAAACTAAATACTTACCAATAAAATAAACCCTAAGATAGCTACAATATAACTAATAGTTACATTGTAGCTAGCTTAGGATTTATATTTATTTTACAGGCAACTTTGTATTTATTTAACTAGGTAGAATAGTTATTAAATAGTTATTAACTATTTAATAACTTCCTAGTTAAAATAAGTACAAATTTACCTGTAAAATAAATCCTAACCTAAATTACAATTACACCTAACACTACACTTTCATTAAATTAATTTACTAAATTACCTACAATTAAATACAATTAAATAAAATAAACTAAAGTACCAAAAAAAACCCCACTAAATTACAGAAAATAAAAAAGAATTACAATTTTTTAAAACTAATTACACCTAATCTAATCCCCCTAATAAAATAAAAAATCCCCCCAAAATAATAAAATTCCCTACCCTATACTAAATTACAAATAGCCCTTAAAAGGGCCTTTTGCGGGGCATTGCCCCAAAGTAATCAGCTCTTTTACCTGGAAATTTTTTTTACAATACGCCCCCAACATTAAAACCCACCACCCACACACTCAACCCTACTCTAAAACCCACCCAATCCCCCCTTAAAAAAAAACTAACACTACCCCGGCATCTTCTATCTTCTTCCATCCGGAATGGAGCGGGTCCATCTTGAAGACATCCGACACGGAGCATCCTCTTCCATCCGACGGCGACTGAAGAATGAAGGTTCCTTTAAGTGACGTCATCCAAGATGGCGTCCCTTCAATTCCGATTGGCTGATAGAATCCTATCAGCCAATCGGAATTAAGGTAGGAAAAATCCTATTGGCTAAAGCAATCAGCCAATAGGATTAAGCTCGCATTCTATTGGCTGATAGGATTCTATCAGCCAATCGGAATTCAAGGGACGCCATCTTGGATGACGTCACTTAAAGGAACCTTCATTCTTCAGTCACCGTCAGATGGAAGAGGATGCTCCGCATCGGATGTCATCAAGATGGACCCGCTCCGCTCCGGATGGAAGAAGATAAAAGATGCCGTCTGGATGAAGACTTCTGCTGCCTGGAGGACCTCTTCTGCCCGGATCGGATGAAGACTTCTACCCCTCTGGAGGTCCACTTGTCCTCAACTGGGTGAAGATGGCTCAAGGTAGGGTGATCTTCAAGGGGGTAGTGTTAGGTTTTTTTAAGGGGGGATTGGGTTGGTTTTAGAGTAGGGTTGGGTGTGTGGGTGGTGGGTTTTAATGTTGGGGGGGTATTGTATTTTCTTTCCAGGTAAAAGAGCTGATTACTTTGGGGCAATGCCCCGCAAAAGGCTATTTTAAGGGCTATTTGTAATTTATTATAGGGTAGGGAATTTTATTATTTTGGGGGGCTTTTTTATTTTATTAGGGGGATTGGATTAATTAGTTTAAAAAAATTGTAATTCTTTTTTTATTTTCTGTAATTTAGTGGGGGGTTTTTTGTACTTTAGTTTATTTTATTTAATTGTAGTTAATTGTAGGTAATTTAGTAAATTAATTTAATGATAGTGTAGTGTTAGGTGTACTTGTAACTTAGGTTAGGATTTATTTTACAGGTAAATTTGTACTTATTTTAACTAGGAAGTTATTAAATAGTTAATAACTATTTAAGAACTATTCTACCTAGTTAAAATAAATACAAACTTGCCTGTAAAATAAAAATAAACCCTAAGCTAGCTACAATGTAACTATTAGTTATATTGTAGCTATCTTAGGGTTTATTTTATTGGTAAGTATTTAGTTTTAAATAGGATTAATTTATTTAACCCTTTAAGGACACAGCTTTCAGTTTGCTCAATTGTTTTATGACAGAAAAATTCCGTCATATGTCCTTAAGAGGTTAATAGTAGTAATTTTATTTTGTTTTATTTAAATTATATTTAAGTTGGGGGGGTTAGACTTAGGGTTAGACTTAGGTTTAGGGGTTAATAAATTTAATATAGTAGCAGCGACATTGGGGCGGCAGATTAGGGGTTAATAAATGTAGTTAGGTGTCGGCGATGTTAGGGATGGCAGATTAGCGGTTAATAAAATTTAACTAGTGTTTTCGAGGCGGGAGTGCAGCAGTTTTGGGGTTAATATATTTATTACAGTGGCGGCATTGTCCGGTTGGCAGATTAGGGGTTAAACATTTTAGTTAAGTGTTTGCGATGTGGGGGGGGCTCGGTTTAGGGGTTAATAGGTAGTTTTTGGGTGTTAGTGTACTTTGTAGCACTTTAGTTAAGAGTTGTATGTTACGGCGTTAGCCCATAAAACTCTTAACTACTGACTTTTAAATGCGGTAGGAGTCTGGACAGGAGAGGGTCTACCGCTCACTTTTTCCAGCAATCG
Organism: Bombina bombina; assembly: GCF_027579735.1. Classification (NCBI taxonomy): domain Eukaryota; kingdom Metazoa; phylum Chordata; class Amphibia; order Anura; family Bombinatoridae; genus Bombina; species Bombina bombina. The sequence goes on along the minus strand of NC_069501.1, from coordinate 141,640,082 downwards.
TAATACCGACGTTAGGAAAATCCCATTAAAAAGATCGGATACGCAATTGACGTAAGGGGATTTCCGTTATGTGAAAATTGCGGAAAAAAAGTGAACGGTACACCTGTACCTGCCTGACTTGTAATACCAGCGGGCTTTAAAAAGCAGCGTTGGGACCTCTCAATGCTGCTTTTTAAGGCTAACGCAAGACTCGTAATCTAGCCGTAAGTATTAATTGACATGTTGAGAATTTTTGTATATATCTTTTTTATGTTTCACTTTTCTTCTTTATAACTGCTGTTCTAATAAAAAAAAATCCTTCATAAAAGTTATTGTATTACATTCTTGATTCAATTATCTTTCCATTGATATATAATTTTATAGTATTACTCAAAAAAAAAAAAAGGTGGTGCTATGAGCCATCAAACCTCAAAAATACACTTTTTCCAAAAGGTTTCCACAATTTTGCCCACTACTATATATATATAACAACATTTTAAATTAGGGGGAGATAAAAGGCGAGTTTAAAATCCTCCACTACGCACAAAATATTGAAAAAATAACTCATTGTGTAGTTCATATTTAATTATGTACATATATGGGCCATATATGGGCCTTGCACCCAGACCTGTCTGGGGTTAACTGCCTGTGACTCTGGGGACAGCACAGCTTTCTGTGAGTGCCATTGAGCACCCAGAGCTGAGCATGTTGCAGAGTCATGGGATGTGTACCCAGTGCAGTCTGAGGGGCCTACCTATCAAGCTCCGAATGGAGCTTGACGCCCCATGTTTATGGCGAGCCTGCAGGCTCGCCAGAAACAGCAGTTATGTAGAAGCGGTCTAAAGACCGCTGCTCCATAACCCTGTCCGCCTGCACTGATGAGGCAGACAGGAATCGCCGGAATTCAAACCGATCAAGTACGATCGGGTTGATTGACACCCCCTGATGGCGGCCAATTAGCCGCAAGTCTGCGGGGGGTGGCGTTGCACCAGCAGCTCTTGTGAGCTGCTGGTGCAATGCTGAATACGGAGAGCGTTTTGCTCTCCGCATTTAGCGAGGTCTTGCGGACCTGATCCGCAATGTTGGATCAGGTCCGCAAGACCTATGATACATAGGCCTCTGAGAGTGCAGTCCCCTTCCGTTTTTTTTATATATACACACACATACAAATACAGACACACATATATATATATATATATATATATATATATATATATATATATACAGTATATATATATGTGTGTGTGTGTATATTTGTATGTGTGTATATATAAATTTGTATTTATATACAGTATGTGCATATACATATGTCCACATGCACACACATATGTACATATAAACACTTATAAATACACCTTTGAACCCTTTCTCATCTTGACATATTCTATATCCCTTTAAAAACAAAGTGAATATTTTTTAAAGGGACATAATACTCATATCCTAAATCACTTTAAAGTGATGCAGCATAACTGTAAAAAGCTGACAGGAAAATATCAGAGAATCCCTATGTAAAAAAGGAAGATATTTTACCTCAACTCATAAAAGTAAGTGTTGTGTAAAAAGTTATCTTTCAGTTACTGCCCAGCTGAAGGTAAAAAAAAAAAGAAGGAAGAAATGAACAGCAGCCAATCAGCATCAGCAGTGCTGAAGTCACTGTGATCTCATAAGATTTCATAGTTAATTTCCTTAAACTGAATTGGGAAATAACATGAGTGTGCACGAGGCACGCTCCATTGCAGGTCCCAGGACAGGCATACTGATTTGCTGCTTAAAGTCCTTCACAATGGGGTGTGAATACTTAGGATATTTTGAGGTAAAAACATAATTTAAACTTACCTGATAAATCATTTTCTTTCCTGGCATGGAGAGTCCACAAATCCATTCAATTACTAGTGCAAATTCAACTCCTGAACACCAGGTGGAGGCAAAGAACATCCCAGCAAAGCTTCAAGTATCCTCCCATTATCCACAATCCCCAGTCATTCAGCCAAGGAATTATGGAAAGAGAAGAAGACACAAAGGGTATAGAGGTGCCAGAGGTTTAGAAAAATGACCAAAAGCCGTTTAAAAAATAAGGGCGGGTCGTGGACTCTCCATGCCAGGAAAGAAAATAATTTATCAGGTAAGTATAAATTATGTTTTCTTTCCAATGGCATAGAGAGTCCACAAATCCATTCAATTACTAGTGGAAACCAATACCAAAGCTAGAGTCCACAGAATGGAAGGGAGGGATACACAAGACAGGCGAACCTAAACAGAAGGCACCACTGCTTGAAGAATTTTTAAAGGCCCAAGAGGAAGCGACAGCCCTAGTGGAGTGAGACATAATTTTCTCTGGAGGCTGCTGTCCAGCTGTCTTATAAGCCAATCAAATAACACTTCTCAACCAGAAGGAGAGAGTAGAAGAAGTGGCCTTCTGACCTCTTTGTTCACCAGAATAGAAAACAAAAAGAGCAGAAGATTGACAAAAATCTTTTGTAGCCTGTAAATAGAACCTTAAAGCATGCACAACATCCAGATTGTTCAATAACCGCTCCTTCATAGAAGAAGGATTAGGACAAAATGAAGAAACAATTTAAATTTGCGTTCTGAGACCACCTTAGGTAGAAATCCTAATTTAGCACGGAGAACCGCCTTATCTGCATAAATAATAAGATAAGGATAATCACACTGCAGAGCCGAAAACTCAGAAACTCTACGGGTAGAGGAAATTGCCAGCAGAAACAAAACCTTCCAGGACAATAACCTGATATCAACATAATGCATAGACTCAAATAGAGAGGAGACTGCTGCAGAACTTTAAGAATCAGATTAAGACTCCAAGGAAGAGCAATTTACCTAAACACAGGCCTGATTCTAACCAAAGCCTGGACAAAAGATTGAACATCTGGCAAAATCGCCAGACACTTCTGCAGAAGAATTGACAGAGCTAAAATCTGACCCTTTAGGGTACTGACTAATAAACCTTTCTCCAGGGCCTCCTGAAGAAAGGACAGAATACAGGGAATTTTCACCTGACTCCAAGAAAAACCCCTAGATCCGTACCAATTAAGGTATTTATGCCATACCTTATAATAAATCTTGCAAGTAACAGGTTTATGAGCCTGAATCATAGTCTCTGTCAGGATAGGTTAAGTCCAGAGTTAGACCCAAATGCTAGAATGAAGTTTGAATAACACCCTAGCACTGTGAGTATATTCCAGGACCTGACCCTGCGACAGCTGCAATAATATACTCACTGAAATAAACTGGAAGTTGGTACAGCAGGATCAGGAGAAGAAACTTCGGGTAGATAGGGTTAACCAAAAGAGTAATCCATCAAGCAATAACCGGCAACTTGAAATCAGGCAGGTAGGGGTTAACCAGAAGAATTTGTCAAACAAGCAAAGTCCAGCAACGTGTTATCAGGCAGTTTGGGGTTAAACAGTAGAATGTTCTAGCAAGCAAAGTTCCAGCAACGTGTAATCAGGCAGTTTGGGGTTAACCAGTAGAATAGTCTAACAAGCAAAGTCCAGCAACGTGTTATCAAGCAGTTTGGGATTAAACAGTGAAATTCAAACAAGCAGAGTCCAGTTATCAGGAATCAGGCAGGAAGGGTTAAGCAGGGTAAGAGTAAAACAAGCCAGCAATTCTAATCAAACTAGAGATTCAGAAAGTACTCACAAGCCAGGAATTAGAACAAACAGGCACAGAGGAGAGGAGACGCCGGAATAAGAAGACCTTCTGACGTCAGCAGAAGGAGCCGGAGAGAAACAGGGTTGCTAGGCAACCAAGGAAGCGCTACCGCGCTGACAGAAGAAAAGAAGAAAGTGATCAGCAGCAGAGCGATCGCGACAGTGCCCCCTCTTCAAGGACCCCTCTGGGGAACACAAACAGGCTTTGAAGGATTCTGGGCGTGGAACTGTTTGATCAAAGCAGAGGCGTGGACATGAGAAGCAGGTTCCCAGGAACGTTCAGTGATGGGATATCCCTTCCAATGGACCAAATAATATAAACGGTTACCCCGTAATCTGGAATCAAGGATTTGACTGATCTCAAATTCTGAAGTACCATCTACAAGAAATGGAGAGGGAACTTTACATTTGGTGGAAAACCGGTTAGAGACTGCTGGTTTAAGAAGAGATACGTGAAAGACAGGATGAACCTTCAAGTTGTCTGGTAAAGCCACCCTGTAGGCAGTAGAACATACCTTGGAAACAATCCTAAATGGTCCAATGTATTTAGGACCCAATTTAGCACAAGGTTGTTTGAGTCGGATGAATCTGGTGGAAATCCAAACCTTGTCTCCAGTCCGAAATGAGGGTGCCTTATGGCGTTTGCGATCAGCAAATCGTTTATACTTTTGAGAAGAGAGGAGAAGAATTTCTTGAATCTTCTTCCAGTGTTTACAGAGATTCTTCACAGTACGATCTGCTCTAGGAACTCCAGAACCCCCAGAAGACATAGGAAAAGTTCTAGGTACAAATCCATAGGCTGCCTTGAAAGGAGAAGTCTGTAAAGAAGAATTGAAACGGGAATTGTAGGCAAGTTCTGCTAAGGGAAGAAGTTGAGACTAATTGGAGTGCTGATGATTGACATAGTGCCTGAGATAGGATTCAAGAGATTGATTAACCCGCTCAGTTTGACCATTGGATTGAGGATGCTGGGCAGTAGAAAGAGATATGGTAACTCCAAACTGTTTGCACAGAGATTTCCAAAATCTTGAGACAAATTGAACTCCTCAATCAGAAACAATGTCCAAAGGAAAACCATGTAATCTGGTGATATGGAGTATAAACAATTCAGCGAGTTTCTGGGCAGATGGTAATCCAGGTAATGGAACAAAATGAGCTGCCTTAGAAAATCTGTCTACCACAACCCATATGGTCTTGTTTCCGGCAGAATTAGGAAGATCTGTAATAAAGTCCATGGAAACATGAGACCAGGGATAATATGGAACAGGCAGAGGTTGTAAGAGTCCAAGAGGTAAAGAAGAAGACTGTTTATTAGAGGTACAGGAATGACAAGCTGCAACATAGTCCTTGACATCTTTGACCATGGAAGGCCACCAGACATGTTGTTTGAGTCTCCACAAAGTATTACATACTCCTGGATGCCCAGACAGAACATTATCATGAGCCCAACAAAGAAGTTTGAGGCGGAATTCTGTAGGTACAAACAAGATCCCAGGAGGTATGTTAAAGGATGAAGGAACAGAGGCTTGAACAGACTGTAATGCTAGGAAAGGAAAAGTAGATAACTGAGCTAGAACTTTAGCAGGGCGGAGAATGGGTTCAGAATCCAAAAATGTAGAATCAGAGGCCAGAAATTGTCTAGATAAAGCGTCTGCTTTCGTATTCTTAGAACCAGGAATATAAAAGAGGACAAAATTAAATCTGGAAAAGAACAGAGCCCATCGGGCTTGACGTGAGTTGAGGCGTTTGGCAGTATGAAGATACAGAAGATTTTTATGATCCGTGAGAATAAGAAATGGTTGAACCGTGCCTTCAAGCAGATGCGGGGTAGTTATCAACGTGTCAACTTTCCTGCCTTCGCCGGCCCAATACGCCCGCCTAAGCTCGCCTCACATCGCCGCCGCAGACCTGAAAATTTTCGCCTAAGTTATCAAGTAAAGCTGTCAAAAAGCCGCGCACCAAGTACGGGGCGATGTGCAGCTGACTGTGAGAGTTATCACACATCCGATCTCGCTGCTCTCAGGCTTTTTGACAGCTTTCTTGCTAGCCTGTCACTAAGCACGCACACTAAACTACACTGTTCTACCCCCTATACCGGCACCCCCGGAGCCCCCAGCAACTAAATAAAGTTACTAACCCTAAACCGCAGCTCCTAGACCCCGCCGCAAGTCTTATAAATGTATTAACCCCTAAACCGCCGCTCCTAGACCCCGCCGCAAGTCTTATAAATGTATCAACCCCTAAACCGCCGCTCCCGGACACCGCTGCCACCTACATTATACCTAGTAACCCCTATCCTGCCCCCCCTATTCCGTTGCCCTCTATAATAAAGTTATTAACCCCTATCCTGCTGATCCCGCACCTCGCCGCAAATAAATAAATAGTTTAACCCCTAAACCGCCGCTCCCTGAACCCGCCGCAACCTATATTAAATTTATTAACCCCTATCCTGCCCCCCCCCTACACCGTCGCCACCTATAATAAATTTATTAACCCCTATCCTGCCCCCCACTACACCGCCGCCACTGTAATAAAATTATTAACCCCTAAACTTAAGTCTAACACTAACCCTAATCTGTCCCCCCTACACCGCCGCAACTAAATAAAATGATTAACCCCTAAACCGCCGCTCACGAAGCCCACCGCAAGCTACTCTATACATATTAACCCCTAAATATCAGCCAATCAGATTGAGCTAGCATTCTATTGGCTGTTCCAATCAGATTGATCTTGATTCTGATCAGCCAATCAGAATATTCCTACCTTAATTCCGATTGGCTGATAGATTCCTATCAGCCAATCGGAATTCGAGGGACGCCATCTTGGATGACGTCCCTTAAAGGAATCGTCATTCTTCAGTTGGACGTCGCCGGATGAAGATGGGTCCGCGGTGGAGGTCTTCAGGATGGAGCCGGTCCTCATCGGATGAAGATAGAAGATGCCGCTTGGAAGATGATGGTTGCCGGTCCGGATCTACTCTTCTTCCCGGATAGGATGAAGACTTTGGAGCCTCGTCTGGACCTCTTCAGCCACCGGATGATGGATCGCCAGCCCCCGCTTGGGTTGGATGAAGATTTTGGAGCCAGAACCGATTGGTGATACCCGGTGAGGTGAAGACAAGGTAGGATGATCTTCAGGGGCTTAGTGTTAGGTTTATTTAAGGGGGGTTTGGGCTAGATTAGGGGTATGTGGGTGGTGGGTTGTACTGTTGGGGGGGGGTATTGTATCTTTTTTTTTACAGGCAAAAGAGCTGAACTTCTTGGGGCATGCCCCGCAAAGGGCCCTGTTCAGGGCTGGTAAGGTAAAAGAGCTTTGAACTTTAGTAATTTAGAATAGGGTAGGGCATTTTTTATTTTGGGGGTCTTTGTTATTTTATTAGGGGGCTTAGAGTAGGTGTAATTAGTTTAAAATTGTTGTAATATTTTTCGTATGTTTGTAAATATTTTTTTATTTTTTGTAACTTAGTTCTTTTTTATTTTTTGTACTTTAGTTAGTTTATTTCATTGTAGTTATTTGTAGGTATTGTATTTAATTAATGATTCCTATCAGCCAATCGGAATTCGAGGGACGCCATCTTGGATGACGTCCCTTAAAGGAACCGTCATTCTTCAGTTGGACGTCGCCGGATGAAGATGGGTCCACGGTGGAGGTCTTCAGGATGGAGCCGGTCCTCATCGGATGAAGATAGAAGATGCCGCTTGGAAGATGATGGTTGCCGGTCCGGATCTACTCTTCTTCCCGGATAGGATGAAGACTTTGGAGCCTCTTCTGGACCTCTTCAGCCACCGGATGATGGATCGCCAGCCCCCGCTTGGGTTGGATGAAGATTTTGGAGCCAGAACCGATTGGTGATACCCGGTGAGGTGAAAACAAGGTAGGATGATCTTCAGGGGCTTAGTGTTAGGTTTATTTAAGGGGGGTTTGGGCTAGATTAGGGGTATGTGGGTGGTGGGTTGTAATGTTAGGGGGGGGTATTGTATCTTTTTTTTTACAGGCAAAAGAGCTGAACTTCTTGGGGCATGCCCCGCAAAGGGCCCTGTTCAGGGCTGGTAAGGTAAAAGAGCTTTGAACTTTAGTAATTTAGAATAGGGTAGGGCATTTTTTATTTTGGGGGTCTTTGTTATTTTATTAGGGGGCTTAGAGTAGGTGTAATTAGTTTAAAATTGTTGTAATATTTTTCGAAAGTTTGTAAATATTTTTTTATTTTTTGTAACTTAGTTCTTTTTTATTTTTTGTACTTTAGTTAGTTTATTTCATTGTAGTTATTTGTAGGTATTGTATTTAATTAATGTATTGATAGTGTAGTGTTAGGTTTAATTGTAGGTAATTGTAGGTATTTTATTTAATTAATTTAATGATAGTATAGTGTTAGGTTTAATTGTAACTTAGGTTAGGATTTATTTTACAGGTAATTTTGTAATTATTTTAACTATTTTAGCTATTAAATAGTTCTTAACTATGTAATAGCTATTGTACCTGTTTAAAATAAATACAAAGTTACCTGTAAAATAAATATTAATCCTAAAATAGCTATAATATAAATATAATTTATATTGTAGCTATATTAGGATTTATTTTACAGGTAAGTATTTAGCTTTAAATAGGAATAACATAATTTATGTAAGAACTTACCTGATAAATTCATTTCTTTCATATTAGCAAGAGTCCATGAGCTAGTGACGTATGGGATATACATTCCTACCAGGAGGGGCAACGTTTCCCAAACCTCAAAATGCCTATAAATACACCCCTCACCACACCCACAATTCAGTTTAACGAATAGCCAAGAAGTGGGGTGATAAAAAAGTGCGAAAGCATATAAAATAAGGAATTGGAATAATTGTGCTTTATACAAAATCATAACCACCACAAAAAAGGGCGGGCCTCATGGACTCTTGCTAATATGAAAGAAATGAATTTATCAGGTAAGTTCTTACATAAATTATGTTTTCTTTCATGTAATTAGCAAGAGTCCATGAGCTAGTGACGTATGGGATAATGACTACCCAAGATGTGGATCTTTCCACACAAGAGTCACTAGAGAGGGAGGGACAAAATAAAGACAGCCAATTCCTGCTGAAAATAATCCACACCCAAAATAAAGTTTAATGAAAAAACATAAGCAGAAGATTCAAACTGAAACCGCTGCCTGAAGTACTTTTCTACCAAAAACTGCTTCAGAAGAAGAAAATACATCAAAATGGTAGAACTTAGTAAAAGTATGCAAAGAGGACCAAGTTGCTGCTTTGCAAATCTGATCAACCGAAGCTTCATTCCTAAACCCCCAGGAAGTAGAAACTGACCTAGTAGAATGAGCTGTAATGTTCTGAGGCGGAGTTTTACCCGACTCAACATAGGCAAGATGAATTAAAGATTTCAACCAAGATGCCAAAGAAATGGCAGAAGCTTTCTGGCCTTTTCTAGAACCGGAAAAGATAACAAATAGACTAGAAGTCTTTCGGAAAGATTTAGTAGCTTCAACATAATATTTCAAAGCTCTAACAACATCCAAAGAATGCAACGATTTCTCCTTAGAATTCTTAGGATTAGGACATAATGAAGGAACCACAATTTCTCTACTAATGTTGTTGGAATTCACAACTTTAGGTAAAAATTCAAAAGAAGTTCGCAACACCGCCTTATCCTGATGAAAAATCAGAAAAGGAGACTCACAAGAAAGAGCAGATAATTCAGAAACTCTTCTGGCAGAAGAGATGGCCAAAAGGAACAAAACTTTCCAAGAAAGTAATTTAATGTCCAATGAATGCATAGGTTCAAATGGAGGAGCTTGAAGAGCCCCCAGAACCAAATTCAAACTCCAAGGAGGAGAAATTGACTTAATGACAGGCTTTATACGAACCAAAGCTTGTACAAAACAATGAATATCAGGAAGAATAGCAATCTTTCTGTGAAAAAGAACAGAAAGAGCAGAGATTTGTCCTTTCAAGGAACTTGCAGACAAACCCTTATCTAAACCATCCTGAAGAAACTGTAATATTCTCAGTATTCTAAAAGAATGCCAAGAAAAATGATGAGAAAGACACCAAGAAATATAAGTCTTCCAGACTCTATAATATATCTCTCTAGATACAGATTTACGAGCCTGTAACATAGTATTAATCACAGAGTCAGAGAAACCTCTGTGACCAAGAATCAAGCGTTCAATCTCCATACCTTTAAATTTAAGGATTTCAGATCCTGATGGAAAAAAGGACCTTGAGACAGAAGGTCTGGTCTTAACGGAAGAGTCCACGGTTGGCAAGAGGCCATCCGGACAAGATCCGCATAACAAAACCTGTGAGACCATGCCGGAGCTACCAGCAGAACAAACGAGCATTCCTTCAGAATCTTGGAGATTACTCTTGGAAGAAGAACTAGAGGCGGAAAGATATAGGCAGGATGATACTTCCAAGGAAGTGATAATGCATCCACTGCCTCCGCCTGAGGATCCCGGGATCTGGACAGATACCTGGGAAGTTTCTTGTTTAGATGAGACGCCATCAGATCTATTTCTGGAAGTTCCCACATTTGAACAATCTGAAGAAATACCTCTGGGTGAAGAGACCATTCGCCCGGATGCAACGTTTGGCGACTGAGATAATCCGCTTCCCAATTGTCTATACCTGGGATATGAACCGCAGAGATTAGACAGGAGCTGGATTCCGCCCAAACCAAAATTCGAGATACTTCTTTCATAGCCAGAGGACTGTGAGTCCCTCCTTGATGATTGATGTATGCCACAGTTGTGACATTGTCTGTCTGAAAACAAATGAACGATTCTCTCTTCAGAAGAGGCCAAAACTGAAGAGCTCTGAAAATTGCACGGAGTTCTAAAATATTGATCGGTAATCTCACCTCCTGAGATTCCCAAACTCCTTGTGCCGTCAGAGATCCCCACACAGCTCCCCAACCTGTGAGACTTGCATCTGTTGAAATTACAGTCCAGGTCGGAAGCACAAAAGAAGCCCCCTGAATTAAACGATGGTGATCTGTCCACCACGTTAGAGAGTGTCGAACAATCGGTTTTAAAGATATTAATTGAGATATCTTTGTGTAATCCTTGCACCATTGATTCAGCATACAGAGCTGAAGAGGTCGCATGTGAAAACGAGCAAAGGGGATCGCGTCCGATGCAGCAGTCATAAGACCTAGAATTTCCATGCATAAGGCTACCGAAGGGAATGATTGTGACTGAAGGTTTCGACAAGCTGTAATTAATTTTAGACGTCTCTTGTCTGTTAAAGACAGAGTCATGGACACTGAATCCATCTGGAAACCCAGAAAGGTTACCCTTGTCTGAGGAATCAATGAACTTTTTGGTAAATTGATCCTCCAACCATGATCTTGAAGAAACAACACAAGTCGATTCGTATGAGATTCTGCTAAATGTAAAGACTGAGCAAGTACCAAGATATCGTCCAAATAAGGAAATACCACAATACCCTGTTCTCTGATTACAGACAGAAGAGCACCGAGAACCTTTGAAAAAATTCTTGGAGCTGTAGCTAGGCCAAACGGCAGAGCCACAAACTGGTAATGCTTGTCCAGAAAAGAGAATCTCAGGAACTGATAATGATCTGGATGAATCGGAATATGCAGATATGCATCCTGTAAATCTATTGTGGACATATAATTCCCTTGCTGAACAAAAGGCAAGATAGTCCTTACAGTTACCATCTTGAACGTTGGTATCCTTACATAACGATTCAATATTTTTAGATCCAGAACTGGTCTGAAGGAATTCTCCTTCTTTGGTACAATGAAGAGATTTGAATAAAACCCCATCCCCTGTTCCGGAACTGGAACTGGCATAATTACTCCAGTCAACTCTAGATCTGAAACACAATTCAGAAATGCTTGAGCTTTTACTGGATTTACTGGGACACGGGAAAGAAAAAATCTCTTTGCAGGAGGTCTCATCTTGAAACCAATTCTGTACCCTTCTGAAACAATGTTCTGAATCCAAAGATTGTGAACAGAATTGATCCAAATTTCCTTGAAAAACGTAACCTGCCCCCTACCAGCTGAGCTGGAATGAGGGCCGCACCTTCATGTGGACTTAGAAGCAGGCTTTGCCTTTCTAGCTGGCTTGGATTTATTCCAGACTGGAGATGGTTTCCAAACTGAAACTGCTCCTGAGGATGAAGGATCAGGCTTTTGTTCTTTGTTGAAATGAAAGGAACGAAAACGATTATTAGCCCTGTTTTTACCTTTAGATTTTTTATCCTGTGGTAAAAAAGTTCCTTTCCCACCAGTAACAGTTGAAATAATAGAATCCAACTGAGAACCAAATAATTTGTTACCCTGGAAAGAAATAGAAAGTAGAGTTGATTTAGAAGCCATATCAGCATTCCAAGTTTTAAGCCATAAAGCTCTTCTAGCTAAAATAGCTAGAGACATAAACCTGACATCAACTCTGATAATATCAAAAATGGCATCACAGATAAAATTATTAGCATGCTGAAGAAGAATAATAATATCATGAGAATCATGATGTGTTACTTGTTGCGCTAAAGTTTCCAACCAAAAAGTTGAAGCTGCAGCAACATCAGCCAAAGATATAGCAGGTCTAAGAAGATTACCTGAACACAGATAAGCTTTTCTTAGAAAGGATTCAATTTTCCTATCTAAAGGATCCTTAAACGAAGTACCATCTGACGTAGGAATAGTAGTACGTTTAGCAAGGGTAGAAATAGCCCCATCAACCTTAGGGATTTTGTCCCAAAATTCTAATCTGTCAGACGGCACAGGATATAATTGCTTGAAACGTTTAGAAGGAGTAAATGAATTACCCAATTTATCCCATTCTTTGGAAATTACTGCAGAAATAGCATTAGGAACAGGAACAACTTCTGGAATAACCACAGGAGCTTTAAATACCTTATCCAAACGTTTAGAATTAGTATCAAGAGGACCAGAATCCTCTATTTCTAAAGCAATTAGTACTTCTTTAAGTAAAGAACGAATAAATTCCATTTTAAATAAATATGAAGATTTATCAGCATCAACCTCTGAGACAGAATCCTCTGAACCAGAAGAGTCATCAGAATCAGAATGATGATGTTCATTTAAAAATTCATCTGTAGGGAGAGAAGTTTTAAAAGATTTTTTATGTTTACTAGAAGGAGAAATAACAGACATAGCCTTCTTTATGGATTCAGAAACAAAATCTCTTATGTTATCAGGAACATTCTGCACCTTAGATGTTGAGGGAACTGCAACAGGCAATGGTACATTACTAAAGGAAATATTATCTGCTTTAACAAGTTTGTCATGACAATCAATACAAACAACAGCCGGAGGAATAGCTACCAAAAGTTTACAGCAGATACACTTAGCTTTGGTAGATCCAGCACTAGACAGCGATTTTCCTGTAGTATCTTCTGACTCAGATGCAACGTGAGACATCTTGCAATATGTAAGAGAAAAAACAACATATAAAGCAAAATTGATCAAATTCCTTAAATGACAGTTTCAGGAATGGGAAAGAATGCCAAAGAACAAGCTTCTAGCAACCAGAAGCAATAAAAAATGAGACTTAAATAATGTGGAGATAAAAGCGACGCCCATATTTTTTAGCGCCAAATCAGACGCCCACATTATTTGGCGCCTAAATGCTTTTGGCGCCAAAATGATGCCACATCCGGAACGCCGACATCTTTGGCGCAAAATAACGTCAAAAAAATGACGCAACTTCCGGCGACACGTATGACGCCGGAAACGGAAAAGAATTTTTGCGCCAAAAAAGTCAGCGCCAAGAATGACGCAATAAAATGAAGCATTTTCAGCCCCCGCGAGCCTAACAGCCCATAGGGAAAAAAGAGTCAAATTTTTGAAGGTAAGAAAAAATGATTAATTCAAATGCATTATCCCAAATATGAAACTGACTGTCTGAAAAATAAGGAAAGTTGAACATTCTGAGTCAAGGCAAATAAATGTTTGAATACATATATTTAGAACTTTATAAACAAAGTGCCCAACCATAGCTTAGAGTGTCACAGAAAATAAGATTTACTTACCCCAGGACACTCATCTACATGTTTGTAGAAAGCCAAACCAGTACTGAAACGAGAATCAGCAGAGGTAATGGTATATATAAGAGTATATCGTCGATCTGAAAAGGGAGGTAAGAGATGAATCTCTACGACCGATAACAGAGAACCTATGAAATAGACCCCGTAGAAGGAGATCACTACATTCAAATAGGCAATACTCTCTTCACATCCCTCTGACATTCACTGCACGCTGAGAGGAAAACCGGGCTCCAACTTGCTGCGGAGCGCATATCAACGTAGAATCTAGCACAAACTTACTTCACCACCTCCATCGGAGGCAAAGTTTGTAAAACTGAATTGTGGGTGTGGTGAGGGGTGTATTTATAGGCATTTTGAGGTTTGGGAAACTTTGCCCCTCCTGGTAGGAATGTATAACCCATACGTCACTAGCTCATGGACTCTTGCTAATTACATGAAAGAAAATTTATTTAAGAAGAGTTAATTAATTTCGTTAGATTTAAATTATATTTAACTTAGGGGGGTGTTAGTGTTAGGGGGGTGTTAGTGATTGGCTGATCCAATCAGCCAATCAGATTGAGCTTGCATTCTATTGGCTGTTCCGATCAGCCAATAGAATGCGAGCTCAATCTGATCGGCTGACTGGATCAGCCAATCGGATTGAACTTGAATCTGATTGGCTGATTCAATCAGCCAATCAGATTTTTCCTACCTTAATTCCGATTGGCTGATAGAATCCTATCAGCCAATCGGAATTGAAGGGGCGCCATCTTGGATGACATCCCTTAAAGGTGCCTTCATTCGTCGGTAGTCCGTCGGGAAAGAAGGATGTTCCGCGTCGGCGGGATGAAGATTGAAGACCCGGCTTGGAAGATGACATCGCCCGGATAGAAGACTTCTTCAGCGCCTCTTGGAAGATGACATCGCCCGGATGGAAGATTTCTTCAGCGCCGCTTGGAGGATCACTTCATCGGATGGAAGATTTCTTCAGCGCCCCTTGGATGATCACTTCTCCCGCTCCTGATGTCCTCTTCGGTTCCATCGCTGCTCGGTTGAGTGAAGACGACTCAAGGTAGGATGATCTTCAGGGGATTAGTGTTAGGTTATTTTAAGGGGGGTTTGGGTTAGATTAGGGGTATGTGGGTGGTGGGTTTTAATGTTGGGGGGGGGTTGTATTTTTCTTTTACAGGCAAAAGAGCTGAATTCTTTGGGGCATGCCCCACAAAAGGTTCTTTTAAGGGCTGGTAAGGTAAAAGAGCTTTGAACTTTTTTAATTTAGAATAGGGTAGGGCATTTTTTTATTTTGGGGGGCTTTGTTATTTTATTAGGGGTCTTAGATTACGTGTAATTAGCTTAAAATTGTTGTAATATTTTTAAAATGTTTGTAACTTATTTTTTTATTTTTTGTAACTTAGCTTTTTTTATTTTTTGTACTTTAGTTAGTTTATGTAATTTTATTTAATTGTAGTTAATTTATTTAATTTATTTAATGATAGTGTAGTGTTAGGTTTAATTGTAACTTAGGTTAGGATTTATTTTACAGGTAATTTTGTATTTCTTTTAGCTAGGTAGTTATTAAATAGTTAATAACTATTTAATAACTATTCTAACTAGCTAAAATAAATACAAATTTACCTGTAAAATAAATATAAATACTAAGATAGCTACAATGTAATTATTAATTATATTGTAGCTATCTTAATGTTTATTTTACAGGTAAGTATTTAGTTTTAAATAGGAATAATTTATTTAAGTATAGTGTAGTGTTAGGTGTAATTGTAACTTAGGTTTGTTTTTAGTTTACAGGTACATTTCTCTTTATTTTAGCTAGGTAAGCTATTAAATAGTTAATAACTATTTAATAGCTATTGTACCTAATTAAAATAAATTGAAAGTTGCCTGTAAAATAAAAATAAATCCTAAGATAGCTACAATATAATTATTATTTATATTGTAGGTATATTAGGGTTTATTTTAAAGGTAAGTATTTAGTTTTAAATAGGATTAATTTAGTTCATAATAGAAATATTATTTAGATTTATTTAATTAATATTTAAGTTAAGGGGGTGTTAGGGTTAGTGTTAGACTTAGGTTTAGAGGTTAATAATTTTATTACAGTGGCGGCGGTGTAGTGGGGGCAGGATAGGGGTTAATAAATGTATTATAGGTGGCGACGGTGTAGGGGGGGCAGATTAGGGGTTAATAAATTTAATATAGGTTGCGGCAGGGTCAGGGAGCGGCGGTTTAGGGGTTAAACTATTTATTTATTTGCGGCGAGGTGCGGGATCGGCAGGATAGGGGTTAATAACTTTATTATAGAGGGCGGCGGTATAGGGGGGCAGGATAAGGGGTTACTAGGTATAATGTAGGTGGCGGTGGGCTCCTGGAGCAGCGGTTTAGGGGTTAATATGTATAGAGTAGCTTGCGGGGGGACAGATTAGAGGTGTTTAGACTCGGGGTACATGTTAGGGTGTTAGGTGTAGACAGCTCCCATAGGAATGAATGGGATGTCTGGCAGCAGCGAACTTGTACTTTCGCTATGGTCAGACTCACATTGATTCCTATGGAATCCGCCGCCTCCAGGGTGGCGGTTTGAAAACCAGGTACGCTGGGCCGTAAAAGTGCTGAACGTACCTGCTAGTTTTTTGATAACTAGCAAAAGTAGTCAGATTGTGCCGCACTTGTGTGCGGAACATCTGGAGTGACGTAAGAATCGATCTGTGTCGGACTGAGTCCGGCGGATCAAAGTTTACGTCACAAAATTCTACTTTTGCCGGGATCTAGCCTTTGATACCTAAGGCGAATCAGCCTCGCCACAAATACGCTGCGGAATTCCAGCGTATTTGAGGTTGACGACTTGATAACTACCCCCCAATGTCTCCATTCTTCCAAAGCCATCTTAATAGCTAACAGTTCCTTGTTACCGACGTCATAATTCTGTTCAGAAGTATTAAACTTCTTGGAGAAAAATCCCACAGGAAGGATCTTGCTAGTAACAGGATTTCGCTGAGATAGTACAGCCCCGGCAGCGATCAGAGAAGCATCCACTTCAAGGATGAATTGGAGACTCAGAACTGGATGGCAAGGAATGGGAGCCAAAGTAAATGCAGACTTCAAAGAATCAAATGCCTGTAAGGCTTAATCAGACCAATGCTTGCAATCCTGACCCATCTTAGTAAGAGCTGTAAGGGGTTCCAAGATGTTAGCAAAGTCTTTTATGGATTTACGGTAGTAATTGGCAAACCCCAGGAACCTTTGAAGAGATTTTAAGGAAGTTGGTCTAGGCCGATCTATAATAGCCGACAGTTTGTCAGAATCCATCTTGAATCCAGACGGTGAAATAATGTAACCCAGGAAATGAATAGATTCTTGATGAAAAGAGCACTTTTCAAGCTTGGCAAAGAGAGAATTTTCACGTAATCTCTGGAGTACTAGTGTAACATGATGAACGTGATCCTGTAAAGTCCGGGAATAAATCTAAATATCATCAAGATAGATAAGAACGAAATGATTAAGATAGTCTCTGAATATTTCATTAACAAAATGTTGAAAAACTGCAGGGGCATTGCATAACCCAAAAGACATAACTAAATATTCATAGTGCCCAAACCTAGTGTTGAAGGCTGTTTTCCACTCGTCCCCTTTACGAATCCTGACCAAATTATATGCCCCACGAAGATCCAATTTGGTAAAGATGGAAGCACCCTGGAGACGATCAAATAATTTGGGAATGAGAGGAAGTGGATAACAATTCTTGATTGCAATTTGATTATGAGCACGATAGTCAATGCAAGGACGAAGACCTCCATCTTTTTTTTCCACAAAGAAAAAACCTGCTCCTACTGGAGAGGAAGAAGGGCGAATAAAACCTCGGGCCAAATTATCCTTGATGTATTCCTCAAGTGAAACATTTTCTTGACGAGAAAGTGGGTATGTTTTACCCTTAGGAAGAGGTGCTCCTGGTAATAGGTCAATGGGACAATCAAAGGTCCGGTGTGGAGGTAATATTTCAGCATCCTTTTTAGAAAAGACATCACAAAAAGAATGATAATGTTCAGGCAAGGAATCAGGAATGTCCAAAACTGCCACAACTGTACTAGAAGTTTTGGGAGTATTCTGAAGACACTGTTTGAAACAAGAAGATCCCCAAGCAACAAGTTCTCCTTTAGACCAGGAAAAAACTGGATCATGTAGTTGAAGCCAAGGGATTCCCAAAATGAGAGGAAACTGTGGGGAAGAGATGATGTCAAAACAAATGGTTTTGGAATGAAGTACTCCTACAGACATGAGAAGTGGTATAGTAGAATATTGAATGAATCCAGAACCTAAGGGTTGACCACTGACAGTAGGGACCTTAATTACTTGGCTCTTGGAAAGCAAAGGAATCCGAAAGGCATTGACAAAATCCGAATCCATAAACATTCCTGCAGCTCCAGAATCGATGAGTGCTTGAGCCTGGAATTTGGTGTTGCCAAAGTGGAAAGTGACTGGAACAAACAGCTTGGGATTGAGGGTAGAAAAAGATCTTTGGCTTAACTCAGTCCCTCTTTCTGGAGTTAAGCCCTGGCTTTTACTGGACGAGTTGGACAATCTTTTAACATATGCTCTTTAATACCACAGTAAAGACATAGTCCAGGATTACGCCTTCTGAGACGTTCAGCTTCGGATAATTTGATTGCACCAACCTCCATGGGTTCACTTGACTCAGAGATAGAAGTATTTGGAGTAGGAAGGTTTGGTGAACGAGGCATAGGACGGAAAGAAGATCTGAAAAAGGATCTTCTGTTACGTTCACGTTGATGGAGACGCTCAGAGTAACGAGCATCTAGCTTGATACATAAGTTGATAAGTTCTTCTAGAGAATCAAGAAGATCCCTATAAATCAGATCGTCTTTGAAACGATCACAAAGACCTTTACGAAACGCTGCACGCAGGGCCCCATGATTCCACATAGTTTCAGCAGCTAAAGTCCAGAATTCTATAGCGTATTGTGCTACAGAAAGAGATCCCTGCCTTAAATCTAAAAGTCCTGCTTCTGCAGCCGCTGATCTACCAGGTTTATCAAACACAGAAGAAAATATGGATACAAAAGTGTCAATATCATGGAGCAAAGGATCATCCTTTTCCAACAGTGGAGAAACCCAAGCCAAGGCTTTACCCTTCATAAGAGAAATTAAAAAGGTGATCTTGGAGGAAGAGGAAACAAACATCTGAGGATTATTTCTGAAGTGAAGGCGGCACTGATTAAGAAATCCTCGACAGTCTTCAGGATTGCCGTCATATTTATCCGGTAGCGGAATTCTGGGAATAAACTGTTCTGCAGGTTGTGGCGGATTAAATGCTGGGTTAGAACTGGCCGCAGGAACAACAGGTGTTGCAGAGACTTGTGAAGGTGGAGAGAGATTATGCAAAAGAGCAGTAATTTGATCCAACTTAGAATCCAGGGATTGCAGGTGTGCAGAGTGGGTTCCAAGAAGCTGTCCCTGTAGAGCCACAGCTCTGGATAACTCACCAGGGTCCATTATATGGCCTGTTTGTAATGTCAGGATAGGTTAAGTCCAGAGTTAGACCCAAATGCTAGAATGAAGTTTGAATAACACCCTAGCACTGTGAGTATATTCCAGGACCTGACCCTGCGACAGCTGCAATAATATACTCACTGAAATAAACTGGAAGTTGGTACAGCAGGGTCAGGAGAAGAAACTTCGGGTAGATAGGGTTAACCAAAAGAGTAATCCATCAAGCAATAACCGGCAACTTGAAATCAGGCAGGTAGGGGTTAACCAGAAGAATTTGTCAAACAAGCAAAGTCCAGCAACGTGTTATCAGGCAGATTGGGGTTAAACAGTAGAATTGTCTAGCAAGCAAAGTTCCAGCAACGTGTAATCAGGCAATTTGGTGTTAACCAGTAGAATAGTCAAACAAGCAAAGTCCAGCAATGTGTAATCAGGCAGTTTGGGGTTAACCAGTAGTATAGTCTAACAAGCAAAGTCCAGCAACGTATTATCAAGCAGTTTGGGATTAAACAGTGAAATATTCAAACAAGCAGAGTCCAGTTATCAGGAATCAGGCTGGAAGGGTTAAGCAGGGTAAGAGTAAAACAAGCCAGCAATTCTAATCAAACTAGAGATTCAGAAAGTACTCACAAGCCAGGAATTAGAACAAACAGGCACCGAGGAGAGGAGACGCCGGAATAAGAAGACCTTCTGACGTCAGCAGAAGGAGCCGGAGAGAAACAGGGTTGCTAGGCAACCAAGGAAGCGCTACCGCGCTGACAGAAGAAAAGAAGAAAGCGATCAGCAGCAGAGCAATCGCGACAGTCTCAATAACTTTCACAGAAAAACCTTATCTGGACAATACTAAGGGGCAAATTTATAAATGTCTGTCCGACATGATACGCTGTAACGTATCATGTCCGACAGACATAGCTGAATGCCGACAGCATACGCTGTCGCATTTAAAATTGCACAAGCATTTCACCAGAACTGCTTGTGCAATGTCGCCCCCTGCAGATTTGAGATAGATCGTATAAGATCATGCGGATTGCAGACCGCAGCCTCAGAGGCAGCGAACCAGTTATCGAGCAGCAGTCTTAAGACTGAAGTGAGCCTGAAGTGAGCCTGAAGGCCCGCACGGAAACAGGGGCTTCAAGCTCCATTCAGAGCTTAATAATTTGGCCCCTAAGCATTCAATCTCCAAGCAGTTAACTTCAGAGAGACTAAGTTCGGATGGAGGAAGGGACCCTGAATTAGAAGATCCTTCCTCAGAGGCAATTTCCACGGGGAAATGATAACATCCTCACTAGGTCTGCAAACAAAGTTCTGTGAGGCCATGCTGGAGCTATTAGAGCTACCAAAGCTTGATTATATTTGATACAAGCTATCAACTGAGGAAGGAGGGCAACCGGAGGAACAGATAAATTAGCCCGGAATCCAATGGCGCTGCCAGGGCGTCTACCAGAGCTGCTTGAGAATTTCTTGATCTTGCTCTGTATCTTGGAAGCTTGGTGTTTAGATGAGATGCCATCAAATCCAACTGCAGAACTCCCCACTTGAGGGTTAACATCGAGAAAACTCCCGGAGAGCCCAGCCCTGCCTGCTCAGATAGTCCACTTCCCAGTTGTCCACCCCAGGGATATGAATGGCAGAGAGATGACAATTGTGAGACTCTGCCCACTAAAGAATGCAAGTCACCTCCTTCATAGCTAACAAGCTCTGAGTTCCTACTTGGTGGTTGATATACGCCACCAAAGAAATGTTGTCCGATTGAAATCTGATAAACCGGACTAAACTCAGTTGAGGCCAAGCTGATAGAGCATTGAGAATTTCTCTCAATTCTAGGATATTTATAGTGAGAGCAGACACCTCCTGAGTCCAAAGTCCCTGAGCTCTTAGGGACCCCTAAACTGCTTCCCAGCCTAACAGACTTGCATCCGTGATCACAATCTCCCAAGAAGGTCTCAGGAAACAAGTGCTCTGAGACAAATGATCCTGGGAGATTTACCAAGACAGAGACATCCTTGTCTGAGAGTCTAAAACTATCCACTGAGAGAGATCCGAGTGGTCTCCGTTCCACTTGATTGAGCATACATAACTGTAGAGGTCTCAGATGGAAGCAAGCAAGTGTAATAATGTCTATGGATGCCACCATGAGACCAATTACTTCCATGCATACAGCCACCAATGGATGAACAGAGGACTGAAGAGAATGACAGGCCTCCAGAGGCTTGAATTTTCTAATCTCTGTCAAAAAAACTTCATAGATACTGAGTCTATGATTGTCTCCAGAAAACATACCCTGGTACTTGGCACCAAGGAACTTTTCGCTAGATTCACCTTCCACCCATGAAAGTGGAGAATAGCTAACAGAAAATCTATATGGGATATTTCTAACTGAAATATGGCTCCTGGACCAAGATATCGTCCAGGTAAGGAGCCACCGCAATCCCTAGAGATCTGGCCACAGATAAAAGAGTCCCTAGAACCTTCATAAAGATTTGAGGAGCAGTGGCAAGGCTGAAAGGCAGGGCTACAAATTGGAAAAGTTAATCCAAAATAGTGAACCTCAGGAACTTGAAATGTTCCCTGTGGAAAGGCACATGAAGACACGCATCCTTTAGGTCTTTAGTGGTCATAAACTGATCCTCCTGAATTAGAGGAAGAATAGAACGAACAGTCTACATTTTGAAGGACATAGAGAAACTTGTTGAGAGACTAAGTCTAGAATGGGTCGAAAGGTTCCCTCCTTTTTAGGAACTACAAAAATACTTAAATAAAATCCCTGACCCTGTTCTGCTAAAGGAACTGGGATAATTACTCAAAGAGAGGACAAATCTCTTTCACAGTTTAAGAAGGCCTCTCTCTTTACCTGGTTTACAGATAATCTTGATAATAGGAATCTGCCCCTGGGGGACAAATTCTTTATCTAAATGAAATATAACAAAAGTCTGAATGGTATCCCTTTAAGGCTTATCTTGCAATGCTGTATGCAAAGCCTGGGGATAAGATATCTTCTTGTTACTTTATAAAGGTGTTAAGTATTTCAGATGGTAGCTAACAGGTTAAATTTCGTGTGTATATAATTAGTGTTGGAGTAAACTCTGTTGCTATTGTCCTTAGACTAACACTTGTAAAAACCCTAATAATGTGTTATTTGCTAATATAGGTATGTAGCAAAATATTCTGTCATGTTGTAAGTAACTGAAGAAAAATGAAAAAGCAAATGCTGCTGTCTCAACACTGTTGTTTCACTGGGAAAATCACATGCTTCCTTGGCAATCGTGTATCACAAACATCTTGAGGAGTAATCCAAGTGGATAGGTGATATCCCTTGTTTTTTTGAAAGTGCAAACTACAAACATACACCTAGATTACTGTCCCAATGCTGCTTTTTAACGGCCACTGGTATTACGAGTCTTGCAGGTACATGTCAACTGCTCACTTTTTTGGCCAGACTTGGAAATACCGCAAATCCACTTACGTAAATTGCGTATCCTCTTTTTTCAATGGGACTTGCATAGCGCCGGTATTGCGAGTCTGCCAAAAAGTGAGCGGTAGACCCTCTCCTGTCAAGACTGGTACCGCATTTTAAAATCAGTAGTTAAGAGTTTTACACTACAACGCCGTAGCATAAAACTCTTAACTAAAGTGCTAAAACGTACACTAACACCCATAAACTACCTATTAACCCCTAAACCAAGGCCCTCCCACATCGCAAAAACTAAAATAAAATTTATAACCCCTAATCTGCCGAACCGGACATCGCCCCCACTATAATAAATATATTAACCCCTAAACCGTTGCACTCCCGCCTCGCAAACATTAGTTAAATATTATTGAACCCTAATCTGCCTTCCCTAACATCGCCGACACCTACCTACATTTATTAACCCCTAATCTGCTGCCCCAATGTCGCCGCCACTATACTTAAGTTATTAACCCCTAAATCTAAGTCTAACCCTAACCCCCCCTAACTTAATAATAATTTAAATAAATCAAAATAAAATTACTATAATTAACTAAATTATTCATATTTAAAACTAAATACTTACCTGTAAAATAAACCCTAAGCTAGCTACAATATAACTAATAGTTACATTGTACCTAGCTTAGGGTTTATTTTTATTTTACAGGCAACTTTGTATTTATTTTAACTAGGTAGAATAGTTATTAAATAGTTATTTACTATTTAATAAACTACCTAGCTAAAATAAAGACAAATTTGTAAAATAAAACCTAACCTAAGTTACACTAACACCAAACACTACGCTATAATTAAATTAATTCCCTAAACTAAATACAATTAAATACAATTAAATAAAATTAGCTAAAGTACAAAAACAAACAAACACTAAATTACAGAAAATAATAAACAAATTACAAGCTTTGTAAACTAATTACACCTAATCTAATCCCCCTAACAAAATAAAAAAGCCCCCCCAAAATAAAAAAGCCTTACCCTACACTAAATTACAAATAGCCCTTAAAAGGGTCTTTTGCTGGGCATTGCCCCAAAGTAATCAGCTCTTTTACCTGTAAAAAAATTACAAATCCGCCCAACATTTAAACCCACCACCCACACAACCAACTCTACTCTAAAACCCACCCAATACCCTCTTAAAAAAAACTAACACTAACCCCTTGAAGATCACCTTACCGGGAGAAGTCTTCATCCATACGGACTGAAGTCCTCAACAAATCTGGCAGAAGTAATCCTCCAGATGGGCAGAAGTGGTCCTCCAGACGGGCAGAAGTCTTCATCCAGATGGCATCTTCTATCTTCATCCATTCGGCGCGGAGCGGGTCCATCTTCAAGACATCCGACGCGGAGCATCCTCTTCTTTCCACGGTGACTGAAGAATGAAGGTTCCTTTAAGTGACGTCATCCAAGATCGCGTCCCTTAGATTCCGTTTGGCTGATAGAATTCTATTAGCATAACGGAATTAAGGTAGGAAAAATCCTATTGGCTGATGCAATCAGCCAATAGGATTGAACTTCAATCCTATTGGCTGATCCAATCAGCCAATAGGATTGAGCTGGCATTCTATTGGCTGTTCCAATTGGCTTTTTTTATTTTTGGGGGGGCTTTTTTATTTTGTTAGGGGGATTAGATTAGGTGTAATTAGTTTAAAAATCTTGTAATTTGTTTATTATTTCCTGTAATTTAGTGTTTTTTTTTGTACTTTAGCTAATTTTAATTTAATTGTATTTAATTGTATTTAATTATTAGTTATATTGTAGCTAGCTTAGGGTTTATTTTATAGGTAAGTATTTAGTTTTAAATAGGAATAATTTTGTTCATTATAGTAATTTTATTTAGATTTTTTTTAAATTATATTTAAGTTGGGGGGGTTAGGGTTAGACTTAGGTTTAGGGGTTAATAAATTTAATATAGTGGCAGCGACGTTGGGGGCGGCCGATTAGGGGTTAATAAGTGTAGGTAGGTTGCGTTGACATTTGGGGGCGGCAGATTAGGGGTTAATAAATATAATGTAGGTGTCGGCGATGTTGGGGGCAGCAGATTAGGGGTTCATAAGTATAATGTAGGTGGCGGCAGTGTCCGGAGCGGCAGATTAGGGGTTAATAATATAATGCAGGTGGCGGCGATGTCGGGGGCAGCATATTAGGGGTTAATAAGTGTAAGTTTATGGGTGTTTAGACTCGGGGTTCATGTTAGGGTGTTAGGTGTAAACATAAATTTTATTTCCCCATATGAATCAATGGGGCTGCGTTAGGAGCTAAACGCTGCTTTTTTGCCAGTGTTAGACTTTTTTTCAGCCGACTCTCGAGTATGTTACACCAGCTCACCGCTGACTTAAGCAGCGCTGGTATTGGAGTGCGGTAAGGAGCAAAATTTTGCTCAACGCTCACTTCTTGTCTTTTAACAACGGTTTTGTAAAAACTCGTAATACCAGCGTTGCATGTAAGTAAGCGGTGAGGGAAAACTGCTCGTTAGCACCGCATAGCCTCTAACGCAAAACTCGTAATCTAGGTGATAGTTTTTGCGCCTAGCTAGATTGTGTTAGAAAAATATATATGTGATATCATTTAGGGGGTGTACATGAAATTAATAGACACCGTGAAAAATAGTAATAACACAGTCAATTTTTTCCTGTGATATTAATAAAAGTTATTTTTTATTTATACTTAACTCGGCCCATTATCTGCTGGACTCTTTTCCCTTCAGTGTAACTATGTTTGTAGTCATATCCTGTATCTCTGGGAGACTACATCCACTGCCCAAGGATCTGGGACATCGGGAATCCAAGCCTGCTGAAAAAAGGAAAGCCTGCCCCTGGATCGGAGGCGGCCCCTTCATGCTGATTTAACTTCAGCAGAAGGCTTTCTGGATTGCTTAACCTTTATCCAGGGCTGGCTAGCTCTCCAAGATGTCTTGGCTTGCTCAGATTTAGAAGACAAGGAAGATCTCTGTCCCTTGAAGTTAAGGAACGAAAATTAGAAGTCTGACGACCCTTGGGTCTATTCTTCTTATCCTATGGTAAAAAAAACTCACCTTTTCTACCAGTAACTGTGGAAATGATCTCTGCCAGACCAGGACCAAATAAAGTCTAACACTTAAAAGGTAGAGAGAGGGGGGCGGAGCCATCTACCGAAGCGCCAAGACATACTTTTATAGAGCTTCTGATGTTTAACTATTAAGCCTTCGCTTTTTGCCGTTTTGAGTGCTTATAAATATTTTCCCTACATTGCCCTAAGGATGCAGGAGCTCCCTGCATATTTTATCTCTTTATTGGAAGACCTGATTGTTAGAGCAGACAGTCAGTTTTGCAGCTTGAGGTCTACAATATCGGAGATACGCAACAAAGATGGCGTCTCTGACCTCCACAGCTATGGCACTCTTGTTAAGACTCAGACGGCAGACTCACCACTTCTGCAATATTCTATTGCCCAACCGCCGGAACAGCTATCTAGACAGAGCTCAACTTGCATCTCTCCTAGACCTGTAGGCAGTGTGCCAAAGCTACTAAGCACAGCCGACCTAAGCCACATACAAGCCGCTGCTACAATGGAGCCTGTGAGACCGGAGTTGACACCCTCTACCCCAGCCACAGAATCTTATGACCTGCTATGGAACGAGTCAAAGCGGAGCACTATGCATCACACTCATAACTTGCCAGCCCAGTGCGGAGTGGTACCGCTGTTTGTTGCCATGAGGGAGGATATGTCTGCCTACTCTCTGAAGATCGGAAGGTTGTCAGCCCCACAGCGCAGAGCTATGTGCCAGCTTTGGTATGGAGCGGTCCTTTCTCATGGTGCCTACCGGAGCAGATGCAAACTCTCTGATTGTCACCATTGGTTCCAGTTTAGATCTAGATCCTGCGGACTCATGAACTGCTGCTCCGATGCCCAGACTAGATGCAGATGTGGAATAGGGTAAAAACTGGTCACCGCTGTCCCTGTCCAGACATCCCCATCACTATAGTCTGCTCTTGAACTTGTCCTTACTCAGTTATGTTAAATGTATTCATCAGTTGCCCTTTATTCACTAAACGTCTAGTATAGAAATTGTTTGTGCTACAACACCCCTTCTCTTAAAAGTGGTCCTAAGAGTCTTTATTTTGATTGCAACACCGCAAAGGACTACACTCTGATGGACATAACTTTTTTTTTTTTTTTTATTTCCAGTAACTTCTTGAACTCTCTATCTGCCGTTTTAATGTGCACTATCTGTGGATACCTCTGATTGACACTATACATTAACAGTTATATAGGGACCCGGTTTATGAGTGTTGCCTCTGTGTCACAATTCATCGTTCAGGACTTTGAACACTGGTCCTATTTTATGTCCTAATAATGCTTTCACCACTTTAAACTAACCCCAGTTAGTAGCCTTTATCTAATTTAACCTAGTTTATTCAGAAGAGTAATCTATGTTTGGGCCCTCTGTTGCACGGTATATATTCAGAACTGTTTAATGTATTTAAGCCTAAAGTAGATGTCCTTGATGTGAATGTGAATATAGTTGGCAGGCAAATAGTGGCCATTCAGTGTAGAAGTTTTGATGACTTTATTATACAGGTTACAAAGCATATAGGCTATATAGGCACCCCTACTCTACTATCCCTTAAAAGGTCTTTTACATCCCTTCTGCCCACATAGTAACTGATATGAACTAATTCCATGGAAATATCTATTTCATATAGGTGCCCTAGGTACTGTTCAGCCTCCTGGTATATTACCCTGGTAGTATATTAAATTCTACAATAGTGAGACACTAATTGACCATATAGAACTTTTTTATATACAAAAGGGAGTATGTTAGTTTACTCTAACCAAAAGACAATAGCTTCATTATCAAATGTACACTGTACATTCTTAATAGACAGCAGATTGCTCAGTTATACAACATAAGTCTCCTCACAGATCACAGCTCCTCAGTGTTTCCTGACATGATGTTGCTCTTCATTTCATATACTTCTCAGCAGTGTTGGGGGACGGCATGAGTCTTGAAATACTGATTCCTGATGTCTCTAACATACTACTGACACCACTCATTTGTACTAAGCCATTGCATACACTATTTAGAGACCTTAATTAAGTAGTTGAAATAGCAGATACGCTTAGGGACCCAAAATTGACCTAGAAAAAGAGTCTATATTATTTTCTACCATATAGGCTAGTATCTTGTCCAGAGCGACTACCATTGATATTTTGTTATGTTTTTGGCATTTTCAAGCTTTTACTATGTGTTCATGTATCTTATTTAGGGTGGGTCTATCACTCTTTAGACACGCTAAATACTATTGCACAATCTCCTCTACCAAAGTATTGATGTTGCACTGGGGTCACCGATTGGTTACTGCTGACACCTCTGGGTCTTATTTACATCTTTATTTACACATGTTTGGCTACTATCTCTACACTCAAAGTTCAGAGGCCCAAAAGTATTCAATAGTCTCCCACCCAAACTGGGCAGCCCTCCTCCTCCCCTCTTTTCACAACTTACTTGTTCAGGGATGTGTCTACTAATCACAGGTTCAGTAGGACATATTCGCCTATTACTTTCTTTGTTGTTAATTCTTGTACAATGCATGTGTTTTTAAGTCATATTTCTAGGTCTGAATGTGACAGGTTTAGATGTTTACCTATTAGTGTTTTAGAGTAAGCAGACTAAGTGATCGCTGCTACCTTACATAAAGGCACATAAGTGCATGAGCTTATTTGTGCATGCAGGAATGTTCATTTCTATCTCTCTGATTAGACCAGCTCTAATATTCACTCAAATAGAGTGGTTAGTCTACTTCTTGCAGTGGTAGTTTCCAGTACTTGTCAGCTAATCTTTTACTCCCCCTACCCCCATATAGCATTACAAACTATTAGGTTTGTTTAATTCACAGATGCCTGTTTTCTCTTCCATATTATTCTTACCTTAATTTTATACGCAAGATAACCTCATATATTAGCAGAGATGATGTGCTGGAACCTAACCTAGAGTACATTGTATATGCTAACTAAGAAAGTTTACACTTAATTTTTTATAAATTGACCTGCAAACAGTTTATACTTATATCCCTCAATGATTGCAATACAACCAGGTTTAAATTTGTTCCTATCCATGCTAACTGGCCCCGCCCCCCCTACTCTATTTTGAGCGGCTCTCGCCCGCTGCATTCCCTTCCCCCCAAAAATATAAAAGCTAACCTCCTCTTGCTTCCCTTTTCTTTACTTTTTAGAACAAACACCTTAATAAACATTTATATAGCAATGAGGAGATCATATTTCTTTGCCATATCATATAAAAATGAGGCTCTATTAAACTCTATATATCATTGTTCTGTGCAAATTGGTACATACTATCTCAGACCAATATCCTTACTCATTGACCCCCCCCCCCGATATTATATAGATCGATATGTTAATAATTTGGGCTATATAATGCATTGACAGAACACGTCATCTGGTCTAGAGTACTATAGATGGTATGTCTAGAGTTATCGTTGTTTAATACTTGTACTATGTTCCTCTTTCTTACTAAGAGTGTACTTTATACCACACTGTTATTTTTTGTTTATCTGCAAATACCTGTTGTAATATTTGCTCACAGCCTCAATAAAAATATATTATTAAAAAAAAAAAAAAAAAAAAAGGTAGAGAGAGAAGCTTGG
The DNA here is from genome assembly GCF_027579735.1 of Bombina bombina. Taxonomy (NCBI): domain Eukaryota; kingdom Metazoa; phylum Chordata; class Amphibia; order Anura; family Bombinatoridae; genus Bombina; species Bombina bombina. The sequence continues at coordinate 141,610,790 of NC_069501.1, read as the reverse complement.
ATTTAGAAGTCACATCCGCAGATCAAGTCTTTAACCAAAGGGCTCTGCGGGCTAGTATCCCAAAAATAGAAATCTTGGCTCCCAGCCTAACAACTTGCATACTGGCATCACAGATAAAATTATAAGCCAGCTTTAGAGCCTTGATTCTATTCTGGATCTCCTCTTATAGAAGTCTCCTCTGAAATTAGATCAGACAAAGAGTCACACCAATAAGAAGCTGCACCAGCAACTGTCGCAATACTAGCAACAGGTTGCCACTGCAAACCCTGATGAAGAAATATCTATATTAAATAACCCCCCAGTTTCTTATCCATAGGGTCTCTAAAAGAAGGGAGAATTAATAGTTCTTTTGTCTAAGGTAGATATAGCCCCCTTTACTCTAGGAACAGTGCACCACAGATATCACATTGAATCAGCCACAGGAAACATCTTTTTTAAAAAAGTAGACAGGTTAAAAGGAGCAACCGGCTTCTCCCATTCCTGTGATATAATGTCAGACATGCGATCTAGAACAGGAACAACCTCCACAGATTTAGGTTTGACATCAAAAACTCTATTCTGTTTATTAGCCTTTTTAGGAGCCTCTGCAAAAGTTTCAGAGTCATCCAATGTAGCTAAAACCTCCTTCAAAAGTAAACGGAGAAGCTCCAGTTTAAATCTAAAATGAACCTCCTCAGAATCTATTGTACTAAGAACTGCAGATTCTGAATCAGAGATGTCACCCTCAGAAGCTGCAGAGGAATGATCCTCACTAGATAAATGAGAAAGACTAACCAAATCAGTCTTGGAGGAATCAGAACCCATAGAAATGTTCTTAGATTTCCTCTTCCCTTTACCAGAACTAGGTAAAGCACTTAGAGCTGCAGAAACGGAAGAACTCAACAGCACAGCAAAATCGTTAGACAAACAAACACTCCCAGAGACTGACTGTGAGGAACCACAGGGCACTGCACGTCTTTCAAAGACTGGGACATGTTAACATAAGGCTGAGACAACCCCTGAACAGCATTATCCTGAGAAAGAGAAGGCTCAGATAAGGAATCATTATCCTTAGATAATAAAACCTTATTAAGGCAAGGGGAACAAAAATTGCACAGGAGGTATAACCTGGGCATCTGCACAATAAAGACATTTATCAAATGACAGAGAATGCTTAAGATTGGCTTCCATAGTAAATAAAAAGCCCTTTATTTCCCTTATACTCTAATTGCAATATAAAAAAATGTGAATACAATTCTAAGCATAGATAAATAATTATTAAAACCGGCCCCAGCCATGCTGAAGAGACTCGCCCAACCAGTAACCAGGAATCCAATCCCCACCAGCAGATCCTAGAAAGCTGCAAACATCAGACAGAAGCATCAGGCAGGAAAAATAATCTAATGCTAGAAAATCCGGTCTGTCTCCAGCTTCCAAACAGCCAGCTAGAAACTAACTGTTCAGCACTCAGGAAGTAACAGAGTAGTCACATGTTGACAAATTTAAAAGTAAGGTGTGGTCCAACAACTTTCTTAAAGAGATATTACCCAAACTAAATAAAAGGTAAACTTTGTTTAAACAAATCCCAATAGCCAAAATAAAAAAAAGCCTTTACATGACAGATCAGTACCCTGAACTGCTGCCCAATAAATCCCCAACCTTTAAAAGGGATATTCAGTCCCTTAAGGATCCACCTTGTTCGTAAGTATCCTTTTTTTTTTTAACAAGGAACTCCTAAGTGCTGCATCCTTCTCACCTAAAAGGGAAAAACACTTACCTGTGGATCCACTGTAGGGCAGGTACAGCAAACAGGTGTGACAGAATCCTCACTGACATAGACTTGTAGATAAATAAAAAATAGAGTAAGCAACCCTGGTTTTCTATATAGGGGTAGCAAAAATGTTGGAAGGTAAGCAAAGACCCTCTCACCGTCTTCCAACTGCTAAAAGCCACTATTATTTTTACTAAAGAGAATTACATGGACACAGCTTAACCCAATCCTTGTTTGCAGGGAAAAGTACCTATTAAAGGATTAACAATTTGATTTCTTTAGACACCTTCTTCGCACATCACCTACAATGTTACACAGGCAAAGAATGACTGGGGATTGTGGGTAATGGGAGGATACTTGAAGATTTGCTGGGGTATTCTTTGCCTCCACCTGGGGGTCAGGAGTTCAATTTACACTAGTAATTGAATTGCTTTGTGGACTCTCCATGCTATTGGAAAGAAACATCTTTCATTTTGACATAGAAATGTTCAGGTGATATTTGCTAGTTAGCTTTTTACAGCTATGCTGCATCACTTTCAAGTCTTTCAACATTTGGGTATCATGGCCCTTTAAAAAGAAATACTTGAAATAGCATGATTCTTCACATTATAACACACACATATATGTATGTATATATTAGAGATGTGCAGGGAAGAGCTTTTAGTTTCTGCCAAAATTTTCATTTTTGATATTTAGAGACATTTGTTTCCATGGATAGTTGTTGCCTGCACTATTCAGTTTTTATTTTGGTTAAAACAAAATAAAAATTAAATTGTCATTAAACATTTACATTAGTTGTCGTTAAAATGAATGTAAATATTTCAAAATTACTGGTTAAAAGTTTACCTATAGCTTCAATACTTACTTTAGTGTGCTCTCCAGAGTATTCTTTAGGATTTTCATGAAGAATTGAAAAATGTGAATTAATCAATAGAATCATAGCTACAATGACCAAACAGACAAAGGAAATTAAATAAGCTGCTCGGCCTGCAGAAAACCAGGGGAGCACCCAGAGCAGGACCTTAGGATGATGATGCCCCCTGAAGGGTGGAGTTATTAAATAATAATTCTGGACTTTCCAAAAAATGTGGCTTGACTTACCCTGTCCGCACCAAGATTCTAACCCTATCTAAACAGATATAGCTATTCTAATGCTGCCAACAAAGGGTGGGGAGGGAGGGTGAAGCTCCATAGCATCCAGAAGGGGAAAGAGGGCCGGAAGCCTCAAGATTCTTCTTTTAACTGTAAGTTAAAACCCACCCCCAATACTGCAACATAGTTGCAAACCCTGAATGCCTCACACATATTCACTCCGCCTTTTAAGGTCCTTAACCCTTAATTTGCTCCAGGCTATGCTCAGCCGTTATTTATGAGCAAACTCTGAAATCAGCATCTTTTAAAAGAAAAAGACATCTTTAAAATACAAAAGAAAAAAATATTAATTCATACTAACTTTTATTTTGGTGAATCTCTTCCAGATTAGTAATTTAGAATGACAAATGCAAAGACATATAAAAAAGGAAACTCCATATTATAAAGGAATATTCCTTGAAATTACTTCATGCAAGGTTACAATGAAATTACTTTAGCAAGATGTTATTTAGATTCCTTGTAATTTTGTAATTTTTCCTCCTCTAGAAAATGAGAGTGGAGCCACTAAATCAGAAGGAACCATATTAAGGGTTAACATTCAAAGGACTAGATTACGAGTTGCCTGTTTACAAGCACACGTTAAATAGCCAGCCATTAAAAGTGGCTTGTTAATGGTCCCGCAAGCTCATGGTTTCACTTTGCACTTAGTGCAACTAATCAGAGGTCAGACCTTTGGTTAAAAGTTAAAATATGCCCAATTGACCCCAAATTACAGAGTACAGTGCCTTTACAAAAATGTCACCTGAAGTGTCATTACATGAAGGTGAATGGGGGACTGTGTTTTCACTTTTAAATCTATATGTATATGCTTATATTTATACATATATTTGTTGTTGTTAATATGTGTATATATACATATAAACACATAAATATATAGGCATACATATATAATATACATATATATCAATTCATTGCTGCCCAAAGCTGCGCAATTTGCACCCTACACTGCACTAGGTGGTTTGTCATGTCTATCGGCATGAGAATAAGGCTCCCACTGAAATCTATGAGTGCTTGGCTTCCAGGAAATGCAAATCGTGTTTGAATTGCGCCGTTATTGTAATACCATAACTCCAATTTACTCCAGACGGCAGTCATGTATGATTTTTCTATTGAAACTGTTGAGGAAAATGCATCAGTTACTTTTTGATGATTTCATACCTTTCAACTAAGCTTTAAAAGTTAATAGAAGTTAATAGAGTAGGGTGTTTTTTGTAATGGAGTTTTGGCAGTTTAGGTATTAATGCTATAGGGGGTATGTGGCCATTTAGGGCTTAGTAGCGTAGTGGGTATTTTTGAGATGGGTTTGGAGCAGTTTAAAGAATAATAGTTTATGATAGGTATTTTAGCAATGGGGTTGTGGCGTTTAGGGGTTAACAGTGTAGGGGTACTAGTGTGATAGGCATTGTTCCCTCTAAGGCCAATTTTGTGTGTGGTCCAGCAGTGAAACAGTTAATAAGCAAACCACACCTTTCAGTCTGCATTGCGTTTTTTCTAATTGCTCTAATCAACAGTTTCACTGCTGGATGGCACACAAAACTAGCCTTAGAGGGAACACTGGTGATAGGATGTGTGGCAGTTTAGTCCTTAATAGTGTAGGGGTATTTTTTTCCATGGTGATTAAGGCAGTTTAGGGGTTAATAGTGTAGGGTTTTTTGCAGTGGGGATTGAGAGGTATAGGGGTTAATAGTGTAAGGAGTAAATTTGCAATGGGGTAGTTCAACATTTTTTTTTGTGCTCACAAACTTATCACTGGGCACAGAAAATTAACCAACTACCTGATAATATGAGAACAAAAATGGAAACGGCAAGGACTGCATTTTAGCTATGTTAACCCACCTTAGCACGTGTATTTTTATGATCCACTTGTAATATAGCCCTCAGTGTTCCAAATCTATTTTTACATTTGTTATGGCAAGATTTCCTAAATTGCCCCTCTTTTTATAGTTTTAGGGCAGTGGGTAGATGTTTTATACAGGAAGGATGGGCATTTTGCACAAACGGATGGTTTTTAGCAGTGATGCTGAAATTACTGAGGTTCACTGGAGAAAAAATCTTTAAATTGTTAAGAGCTGGATACATTTATGAGAGGAATAAAGGACCGCTGCCCTGTGTATTTACAGTATTTATTTATAGTTGTAGCCATTCTAGAAGGATTTTTAATAGCCTCCATCTCTTGGGCTTTATGTTGCACATGAACTGATATATTAATATAATTGAATATAATTTTTAAATAATGTGTCTGTCTTGCTGTGGCTACCAGTGTGGGGGTAATATGTCTATACTCATAACGTTTTTACTTCATGGAGAATGCAGCTTCAGTTATACAGTCTTGAAAGTAAGTTATAAGGGCCGATTTACTAAATGTCGGATGGACATGAATGGCTGTAGTGGATCATGACCGTCCGACATTGTTAAATGCTGACAGCAAACGCTGTTGGCATTTAACATTGCACAAGCATTCCTATTAAAATGCTTGTGCAATGCCGCAGCATGCAGATTCACGGCCAACCGTCCGCCAGTAGGGGGTGTCAATCATCCCGATCGTATTCGATCGGGATGATTTCTATCCCACGCCTCAGAGGTGGCAGATGAGTTAAGGAGCAGTGATCTTGCGACCACTGCTTCTTAACTGTTGTTTCCAGTGATCTGAAAACTACGGGGGAAGATTGCAGCATCCGCTGCTTGTTAAATCTATCCCTTAGAGTGTTAGTGAGATATAGGTTCATTCTTGTTTTTATTATTTTTAAATTAGATAAACCACAAGTTTACTGGATAGAAGCTTAAACTTTAAACTTTAACTAAAAAAGGATACCCCATTTTTTCTATACAGCTGTTCCAGAAGAATCAGAGTTTTTCTCTCACGTTAGTCTACATTTTATGTAAAATTTCTTTGTTTGGCTCCCAAGCCTTAGAGTAAGTTTTAATAAATATTTGTAAATTTTGGGAGGTAAAATTTTAGATGCACACACGCTATTTATCTAACTAATGTTTATTGCTAATCCCGACCCCTCTTCACAGAACCCAGGGCCACGCTAAAAGAAAGTGCAGAGGATCCCATAAGGATTAGGATTAGCATGGCTCCCCAGTGTGCTATAGGTAACTGGTTTACCTTTTAAAGTTTAATTTAAAGGACATGAACATTTACTAATTAATTTTGTTAGTATATATTTGGTTTTTTTTTAAATTAGTATGTCCATTAGATTGGATAGTCTGTTCATAAAAGCAAAACTAGTATCCGTATTTTCGTTACCAATATGCATTCTTAATGAAAGTAATGCACATGTTTAATTTGTAATTGTGTATTTTGCTTTTTTTTATTTATTTTCAGGAATATGCTGTTTTTGGTTATATAAAAAGAATATGTAAAAAGAAGTCTGCAATATGCTTTAATTATTTATTTTGTCCCCTTTTCCTGTAATTCCATTCTGAAATTGTGAGCTTTCCAGTTCCTGTTAGAAATGGAAGTGCAGAACACTGTTATATTCCACACAGTCATTGGCTGCACACTCTAGTGACCTATTTACAACTATCCCTAATTGGCCACAGCAGAGAAGGTAACCTAAGTTACAACATGGCAGCTCCAATTGTTTTATAGACACTAAAACTTTACACTTATTTTATCAATATTTAAACAACCAATGAAACTAAAAAAAATATATCAACATGTTATTCTCAGACTAAACTTTTATTTGAATGCACCATTCTATCTAGCATTTGTTTAGTGTTTAATGTCCCTTTAATTTTGCCCTTTGTTCACTTACCTCTTTTCAGATGCTTTTTGCTACACTTGACTGGTTCTATAAATAATAAAGGGGCAGTAAACCTAGCAAATAATGTCATATACATCTGAAAATAGTGCAGAAATATATAACATTAGCTTAGTGCCAGCTTTCTAAAGCAAAGGGTTTGAGAGATATTTTACTGCGAAAACAGAACACCGCTCCTGGCTCTACTGAGTGGGTCTGTTTTTTTCTCCTAAGTGCATCGCGGGCACACCGTCTAATCACAGCGCGCACGATCGCGATATTAATCTCAATGTAGTTTGCTCCCACTCTGGTCTTGTAGCGGCAACAAGCTACTTTGAGTCTAATAGCGCGATCGGGCCAGCTGTGATTAGACAGCGTTCCGCGATGCGCTTAGGTGAAAAAAACAGATCCGCTCAGTAGACCCAGGAGCAGCGTTCTGTTTTCGTTGTAAAATATCTCTCTAACACTTTGCTTTAGAAAGCTGGCACTAAGCTAATGTTATATAATTCTGCACTATGTGCAGAATTATATAACATTATTTGCTAGGTTTACTGTCCCTTTAAGTATGTATTAGACCTAAATTAACTCTAATTTACCTTTGTAATGAAACTTTCTTCATAATGTTTTGAAGTTGCTTCTTCTTTTTTTGCATGTTTTATTTCTCTTAACAGTTCTTAGTATTTTATGTTTACTGTTTATAATGTCCCTTCTTAAATTTTTGCACATTTTTACTCATGCGCAGTTTGTTGGTACAGTGCAAATTCTGCTGTGTTTACTCCTCAGCTCAGCTTTTGCTCCTGGAATAAAGCTAAGTAAAGAATTACTATTGTGTATGCAGAGGGATATGGCGGTATCTTCAGGATGTATGTAAATATAGTTTTCTGAAAATTTCCTTTTCAATAAACTATAAAAAGTTGAAATGAATTGCTTAACCCTACCTCTGTGTTCAGGGACTGGAGGTTTGTGTAGTGTTCAATATACAGGTGGTTATTTAAAATCTTATTCCATGCACAGCTCCATATGATTGCACTACAGCAACAGCTACTCCGGAGTTTATACCCCAGGGGCAAGTGTGAGCATTTGCCTCTCTCAAAAGCTCTTATTAGCACATTAGAAGAAGGAACTGCAATACTTATATTTCACAAGGCAAATAAATATTTCATTAGCAGGTTTTACATGTGACTAGTAATGAGGATTGAGCTGAGAAAATCATATGAAACTTAGAATAAGAAGCATATCTCAGAAAAAGAGATGCACCTGTTCAAAGATAAAGGGGCGCATTTATCATTCTTCAGGGGGACAAGAATTATTGGTAGAAACCTGTCCACCTATGATTGTGAGCAGCAGTCAGTCCCTTTTACTTTGCCTTCTGCTCTCATGCAACTAATTACTCAAGAGCATGGCTTGTCAATTATTCCAGTTGGATCAGTCTCAATTTAATTTAATCCACCTCATCAGAGAAGGTTTAGGAAGCAGCAGTTCAAACCAATGCTTTACAAATCTCATTTGCAGGCTCTCAATAGTAAGCCTGAAATTGTAAGACGCATTCACACTTTTTTAAATCTGCCCCTATGTATCCTTATAAATTTACTTGAATAAGAGAAGTTACTGTGATGTCAGGATCTTGTAACTGCTTATTCTTTTTGGATAATTGATCTGATAAAAGTTGCTCATATGAGAGTTTGAGATCAATAATAAGTATTGCAATTGTGTTACATAGGAAACAAATGCATTTTTTGCAGGGGTACCTGTTACAAGAAGGTAAAGAAACACTGCTTTAGAACATTCTGCATGTCTTGTTACTAGAAAAATTGGGAAAGTATTAACATTTATTAAAAAAAATGCAAGTTCAAAAGACCTTATTTTGCGTTAGCGTTAACCTGAATATCACCAAAAACCTAACTTAATTTTCCACGTTTGTGTGCATGTATTCTCCCATAGAAATTAATGAAGAAAAAAAAAGTAGAAAAAATAACTAACACGCAAGATTGCGCAAACTCCACTGCATTTTTGCATTTCACATAGAAGTCAATGAAGAATTGTTGAAAAAAACACATTGTTGAAAGGAACCATCACGCAAACAACAAAGCATATTCGCATTAGCAAATGCAAAATATTTACAATAAATACAAAATTAAAATCTTTATTAAATATGAATATTGCATAAATATGTTTTATAATTTTTTCATCTAGTTAATGACAAAGGGCTATAATGCATTTATATATAGCACTAGTCGATAAGCATGCCCAGAGGGCAGTCTAATTATTTTTTAAACTACAGATGTAGAAACAACCTATTTTGTAACTCTTCTTTTATATAAATATTTAAGCTACAGGTGTAGCAATACTATAATTATAATGGACTACTGTCTTAAATATCACACTAAACATAATTAAACTAATAACCCCTAAACCACAAAACCCCCACATCGCAATAAACCTATTTACTCTATAAACCCCTAAAGCACAAAACTCCCACATCGCAATAAATCTAATTAACTTATTAACCCCTTAAACTGCCAAAACCCACAATGCAAATAACTATTTAAATAACTAAGCACCCTAACCTAACACCCCCTAACCTAACACCCCCTTAACTTAATCCAAATTACCTAAACTAATCAATTCTAAAGTTACAAAAAAAAAATAAGTTTACAAAAAATAAAAAATGCTAACATTACAGAAAATAAAAAATGAAATTACCAAATTTTACAAAATTAAACCTAATCCCTATGAAAATAAAAAAGCACCCCCAAAATAAAAACACCCCCTACTCTAAAAATAAACTACCAGTAGCCCTTAAAAGGGCTTTTTGCAGGGCACTGCCCCAAGATAATCAGCTCTTTTACAAATATTCACAAAGTCCCCGCTAACAGTAAACCCCTCTACCCACCAAACCCCCCAAAATAAAAGAACCTAACACTAAAAAACCTAAACTAACGATTGCATTTGTTTGGGCATTGCCCTTAAAAGGGCATTTAGCTCTTTTACTGCCCATCCGTAATCTAAATAACCCCACACACACACACACAAAAACCTTATAAAAACCTAAGTCGAATCCCCAGGTTGCTACTCACCGTTCCTGAAGTCCGGTGGAGAAGGTCCTATTCCAGGCGGTGAAGTCTTCTTCCATGCGGCGACCTCTGCTTTCTTCTTCCAGGAACAACTGGCGTGGAGCGGAGTTGAAGACCGATTACCATGGAGCTAAAGACCGTCGACCCTGGAACTGAAGATCGGCGACCCTGGAACTGAAGACCGGCAACCCTGGAACTAAAGACTGGCGACTGCAGAGCCATGAAGCATGGAGAATTCTCTTTGTACGATCTCCACCGTACACTGAATAGTGAATTCAAGATATGCAATTAAAGATGGCGTCCCTTGAATTCCTATTGGCTGATTTTATTCCTCAAATTAAAATCAGCCAATAGGATGAGAGCTACTGAAATCCTATTGGCTGATTAGGGGGGACATTTTTTGTAAAAGAGCTGATTATCTTGGGGCAATGCCCTGCAAAAAGAGTAGGGAGGTTTATTGTGGGGGGCTTTTTTATTTTCGGAGGGATTAAGTTTAATTTTGTAGAATATGGTAATTTGATTTTTTTATTTTCTGTAATGCTAGCCTTTTTCATTTTTTGTAAACTTAGTTTTTTTTTTTTTTTTTTTTTTTAGAATTTATTAGTTTAGATAATTTGGGTTAATTTAAGGGGGTGTTAGGTTAGGGGTGTTCGGTTAGGGGGTGTGAGGTTAGGGTATTTAGTTATTTAAATAGTTATTTGCGTTGTGGTTTTTGGAGGTTTAAGGGGTTAATAAGTTAATTAGGTTTATTGCAATGTGGGAGTTTTGCGGATTAGAGGTTAATAGGGTAAATAGGTTTATTGTGATGTAGGGTTTTTGCGGTTTAGGGGTTAATAGGATAATTAGGATTATTGCGATGTGGAGGTTTTGCAGTTTAGAGGTTAATAGGGTAATTAGGTGTATTCCGATGTGTGTGGTTGACGGTTAAGTGATTAAGGGGTTAATTACTTTATTATTTAGCGATGTGAAGGTTTACAGTGTATGTGTTAATACTTTGCGTAGGAGGTGTTTTTTTTGTTATATTTCGTGCTGGCATGTTTTTTTTTTTAATACTTGATGCGGGCGGTTAGTTGTTTTTTTTAATACTTGATGCGGGCACTATAAATGGCGATTTCACTCCACTTGTAATATCAGCACAATGAAAATGGCTCTCAAAAACATGATTACACCATTGCAAAACCATTTGTGCTTCACTGGAAATCTAGACCTATATATTAGGAAGATAACTGGGCTGTTTATATATAATTTTTTGCAATCACATTGTTTATATATTTGCTTGTTTTTTGTGATTATTTTTACTTATCACTAATTTTTTCACTTATCACCAATTTCACTTAGTGCTTTATATAGCAAAACAGCAGTTTTGTCTTCATAAAAAAGATTATAAACCTCCAAGGTTCTGAGGAAGGAAACTCCTTGGCAGCTGTTGTCTTTTAAATATGGTAGGTTAATGTGAGCGGCAACTCTCACATTCTATGATGGCATGGTACCTACAGAATTGGTAAGCAAATTACAGTCAGATTGAAAAACAGTTATGTACTCTATTCAATCAAAACTTGAAATTTGTACTTGAGGATTTGAAGGCATGAGATGGCACTCACAAATAATTTTGCCTTAAATATCGATTTTCAATTGCTTATAATTATTATAATAGATACAAACATTTAACTACAATTACTTGTTTCAGACAGGCTTTGACATCTGAAGTAATTTGATGTCACAATTCACTAATCTATTAACATTTCAGATTCAAATATGACCATTTGATGATTTTTACTCAAAACTGTAGCAAAAAAAAAATTAAAAAAAAAATGGTACAGTATGTATCTTCAAGACATTTGACATGGATATAGACCATATAGAACAATATATTTTTTTGTGTGGTGGAAAAAATTCTAAAACTGCACATGGTGACCAATGACCATCAATAGACAATACTATATCAAAATACAGTTTTTTTATATAAAGAATTTGTTTTGATAACTTTATCAAGCAATCTTTATTAAGTGATCATATTTTTAAGGTTTCGATTTTATAGTTATTTGAGATTATGCTTATATTGTCTTATATTGAATTTCTAATTGAATATTAGTATATTTGAAATATATAGTTTTTGTTACTGGCCTAGCCAGACTGGCAGACTAAATGACCATCTATAAGGGAATGAAGGAATTACCTTGTTGGGTAGCTGGAACCAAACTAGCAAGAAATGCAGTGAATATTAGTGTCTAGAACAGGCCAAGGTCATCCCTAGAACCAAGCTTCACCACTCATGGATAATCCAGAAGAATAATCAAAGACCAGACTCAAATTCAATACCAGAGTATCTGTCAGGAACCAAACTTCACAGCAGATGGAGCAGGCAAAAGAGTAATGAAAAGTTATGTTACTGTAGTCAGATGTCAGTAGATCAGTCCAAAATGCAGGGAACAGACAATGATAAATGTTGTGGCATTAGCCAGGATGTAAGCAGGTGTCAAATTCAGGAAAGCAGGTCAGAGACAAAAGTGCCAGGAATACACCAAAAGAACCCCAGGCTCATAGATGGTACTCAAATGCAATGTGATAAATAGGACCTGTAAATAATCTTGTGTAGACAGACCCACATTTCACAACTCACCCCAATGGAGAAGTCACGATCAATGGCTTCTTTCTGCCCTGCATATTTATTGTCTTTTCAAAGTTATGGCTCCCTGTGTATGCTTCCATCTCCTATCGTGTGTGTCTTTCTTAGCTCAGGAGATCCGTCGGTCGTGCAGTGTATGACCACATCCCACTCATTCAACTGAGTTCACTGGGTCATCTCTCGATGCTGGGCCAATCCTGTGAAGCCAGGATGAAGCACTGGCAAATCATTATCCGGCTCTCAAAGGGGGAGTGTGTCCATAATATGATCACTCAGAATGAACAGGTCCCAGGGAAAGTAAAAAAGGAGATAATCCAGAGTGAAAAACGTCCAGTGACCAGAAGTCATGCTGAAGGATGCCCACAGGCTGAAATATTTAAATGAGATGACTCTAGAGTCATTCACTGACTGTTCATGCTTGTGAAGTAATCAGTAATATTTTTTACTAATCATTCTGTAGTTATCACCCAGAATTTTTTACCTTAGCCAATGACTTTACAAGCCTGATGATATCTGATGTTGTACAAATGACAAATGAAGAAAGGGTCACTCTAGCTCAACAAGTGCAGTAAAACAAACCTTTATTGCTTCACGGTCCCAAGTACAAACAACAAACAACGTTTCAGACTTCTCACAAGTCCTTAGTCATGACATGACTAAGGACCTGTGAGAAGTCTGAAACGTTGTTTGTTGTTTGTACTTTGGACCATGACGCAATAAAGGTCTGTTTTATTGCACTTGTTGGGCTGGAGTGACCCTTTCTTCATTTATCTACTTTGAGGAGTTGGATGACCCTTTGCTCCGTGCCCACTGTTGGTTGCTGTTCCCTATTTTGGTTGTACAAATGATTCCAGGATTGTCTCTAAAGTAATCATGTTTGTCTTTTGACAGACTTCTATGTTATAAACATCTACAGAGATTTGCAGATACATTTTGAGGATGCTGTAAAGACAAACACAGCTTCATTGTATATCCTGAACATTTGCCCAAAATGATCGCGTGTGAACATCTTCTACATTTCCCTTGAGAGAATAGAAGTCAGCAATATTACTCCCTTCATTTCAAATTTGATTGAAAACTTTACCTCTTCTATTAATTTTCTTGCCATTGAAAGAAAAAAACACGAAACAAAAAAATGCATGTACGTACAGACATGTGCACAGATATAAACCCACAGATATAATTTAAAGTATATTTATATTTGTGTATCTCTTACACCTTACTCTGATATATTGTCAGTTTCTCTATAGCCTCTAGTGACTATGTGCTATTGTTTTCAATTAAGTCTTTGCAAGTCTTGTCATCTAGATTTTTCTTATTCGATCATACAGTTGTGTTTGAATACCATTAGTTTTCAACAATTTTCATTAAGAAAGCTGCAGACTAATTAACATTTTAATATAACAGCATTCTAATTAAATGCAAATGGATACAGTGGTAGAGATCTCTAATTAGCATTTTAAAAAAGCTTTCTAATTGCTCCTCGATGATTAGGATTTTTCAGTATTTAACATAACTGAGTATTATGGACATCTATTTAGAAAAATGATGCTTCTATCTGAAGAGGCAAATTCTTCAAATAAAGAATGTGCCTTTTGTTGCTGTTTCATTAGTAGTTAGAACTGTATTTGTTTTGATATGCCAAGGGACAATAAATATTTTTGAACCAATGATACATTTTCTGCTGTTCAAAATGTAATATATATGCAGATTTATTTCCAAGGCTTCAGATTCAATTCACACTTTATTTCATTTTGGCATGTTTATAAAACATAGTTCGAAATTTATTGGAAATATTCTCATAAAAACCAAATGATAAAACAGAATACTATAAGATACAAAATATCACTCCTAATAGACAAAAGCTATGCAGAACATTTTATAGTATTCTTTGTTCAATATAAAGACTATTTTTCTTTGGTATGTTATTTAATATATTCATTTTTTCTTTCAATATTTTATAACATTTTAATGCTTAAATAGAAAAAAATAATACAAGTCTTCAATAGAAACATGTAAAGAAAAAAAATTACATATGGGAAATATTAAAAATAGACATAAAGACACAAGAAAAATTAAAGGGACAGTCTACTCCAGAAATGTTATTGTTTAAAAAGATAGATAATCACTGTGCTACCCATTCCCCAGTTTTGCATAACCAACATAGTAATATACATTTTAATATTGCAGACTGCCTCCTTATTTCCGTTCTTTCTACAGACTTGCATTTTAGCTAATCAGTGCTGAATAAAAAAAAAAAATAACCTCACAGAAGTGAGCACAATGTTATCTCTATGGCAAACAGGAACTAGCACTCTCTAGCTTTGCAAAACCTGTGAAAATGCACTGAGATAAGAGGCGGCCTTCAAGGGCTTAGAAATTAGCATATTACCCTACCTAAGTTTAGCTTTCAACAAAGAATGCCAAGAGAGTAAAGCAAATTTGATGATACAAGTAAATTGGAATGTTGTTTAAAATTGCATGCCCTATATGAATCATTATCATTTCATTTTGACTAGATTGTGCCTTTAATGAATTGCTATGTTAACCACCCAAACCAGGAATGCTAACTAAATGTTAATTGTTTTCCTTCTACAAATCCAGGTCACTAATGCCTAGGTACCTGAAGAAGTAAGCTGCCCATTGCATGATCTGAAATGTGACATTGTAGGACTACATATAAAAAAAATGTTATGATATGTTCTTTAGAAAGCAGTTTCTTATAGCAGAGAAGCATACAATAATTTTTTACCAGATCATTGTACAGCTTTTTCTGTGAATATATCACCATAATCCTATGCTAGGCTTTTTTTTTTAAAAACACTTTTGAGGCATGTCTACGTGCTAAATTGAGAATTCTGTGAATACATGTATTATAAACTGATAAATATGGCACTTATTAAAGGGACAGTCAAGTCCAAAAAAAACTTTCATGACTTAAATAATGTAATTTTAAACAACTTTCCATTTTACTTTCATCGCCAATTTTGCTTTGTTCTCTTGTTATTCATAGTTGAAAGCTAAATCTTGGAGGTTCATATGCTAATCTCTTAGACCTTGAAGGCCGCCTCTAATCTGTGTTTCACATAGATAACATTGAGCTCACGCATGTGAATTTACCAAGGAGTGAGCACTGATTGTCTAAAATTCAAGTCTGTCAAAAGAAATGAAATAAGGGGGCAGTCTGCAGTGGCTTAGATACAAGGTAATTACAGAGGTAAAACGTTTATTATTATAACTGTGTTGGTTATGCAAGACTGGGAAATGGGTAATAAAAGGATTATCTATCTGTTTAAACAACAACAATTCTGGTGTTGACTGTCCCTTTAAGTTAGGATTTGAGATATATCACAAAAAATGATCAAATGTAGGAGAGGCATTTCAAAATATCCATGACATATTTGTAAGGTAAAGTCACCTTGAGAAATTATTTATATTAAGGATAAGATGTTTTAGTGCAACAATCTTATGAGATTTTTTATTGTTATCTTGAGACTTTGGCACCATTGTGTCTATTCTTTTATAAACATTTACATTTATTTTTTTTATTTGGAATCTTTACACATTTTATGCATGTGAGCGATGCTCAGTAATGCATTTCAAATTCTCTTTGGAGCACTGTAGTCATCTAATTAGATCTGATTTTTACGTCCTGTAAGAATTTTTTAGCCAAAAACTAAATTTTGGGCCAGATCACAAGTGGAGCACTATCGTTAGCAATCGCGAGATCGCAGTGTTCTTTATGCTCAAATCCATATTACAAGTGGCACACAGTTCAAATTACCGCAAATTAATTTGTGCAAACTTGTGATAGTTTATGCTACTCATATTTTATATGGGTAGCGTTGAGCGGTAATGTGCGCTCGTATTACAAGTTGAAAGTAATGCCATCTCTCAAACGCAATCGCATTTCAAACTTTTTATGCGACCTGAAATGTCAAGTAAAGACTTTGTCCGGATTAAACAGTTTCACTAAACTTCACTATAAACCCCTAGAACACCGCACCCCCACCGCAAGGTAATCTTCTACACTATTAACCCCTATAAAAAAAACTAGCTACCTTTAAAAAAAATAAAAACTTGCCTGAAATATATATAAAACAATCTAACCTTACCTTTAAAAAACAGCAACCTAACATTACTGTTAAAAAAAAAAAAACTTAAACCCTAACATTACAAAAAAAAAAACTAACATTACCATAAAAAACCATAACCGCCGCCGGGGTGAAGATGGAGCACTGCCTCCATCATCATCGGTGAGTACCATCTTGGGGTTTAGTGGAAGTTTGTTTTTGTTTCCTCATGCCCTTTTCAGGGCCCTTTTTAGATTTTTTATTATTTAGATAGTTTTTTTAGTTTTTTTGGGGGGGTGGAGGGTGGAGCTGTTAATGCTAGTGTTTTTTTATTTTAACAAAAGAGCTGGATCATTTTAGGGCAATGCCCTACAAAATGCCCTTTTAAAGACTATTTGTAGTTGTAATTTATGGTGCATTTTATATGTTGGGGAATTTGTTTGTTGTAAGGTTAGTGATTTTTATTTTTCTAATTATATCTTTTTTAACTGCAATGTTATTTTTGTTATTTTACTGTAATGGAAGTTTTTTATTGTAATGTTAGTTTTTTTTATTGTAGTTTTAGGTTTTTTTAACAGTAATAGTAGGTTTATTTGTTGTTTGTGGGTTTAGATGTTAGTGGATTATTTTGTGTTGGGAGCTGGCAGTTTAGGGATTAATAGTGTAGTGCAGACTTTGCAATATGGGGGGCTGAGTATAGAGGGGTTAATAGTGTAGTGGGGACTTTGCGGTGGGCTATGTGGTGGTTTAGTGGCTATTAGAGTAGATGTCTTATGGTGATTCAGGTTAGCGCGTTACAGATTAAGTTCAGATTTTTGTGTAAATCTGGTTAGCACTGGAGCGATTAGTTTTTACTTTTAACTCGTAATTCCAGCGCAACTCCACACAAAAGGTTTACTACTAGCGCTTCACAGATTACAAGTGGTGCACTAATGAAAATGTGGGTTGCGATAAGCTGCATCGTTGGACCGCGCTAACATAAGCACACTTGGTATTACGAGTCCATGGTAATTTTTTTTTTTTAAATATTTTTTTATTGAGGTTATGTAGATACATACAAAAGATAAAGAATACCTCACAACAGAAACAACAACAACATAGTCAGAATTACAGTAGTTATTTTTATGCATGAAATAACAATAGTATTGTGCTAGGTATATATTAAGAACCTCTATTTTCATATTATATTCTTTACTTATTTCCTCAGAGATAACATCCGGACACTTTTGGGTCCAAAGAAAAAACAAAAACAAATGTAAAGTGGAGGAAAAATAGTATGACATTTTTAGCTTCAGAAATATAAGGGGAGGAGGAGATTCAGCGGGTAAGCACCGCTATTCAAATATGGGGGAGTGTGGAGGGGCGGAGCCTTATAGGAGGGCAATCGAAGAGATATGAAGGGGCTTGTAGGATATATATTGGAGAGTTAGGAATATATCTAAGAAACAGCTTAGGTCATATGACATTTAGCCTCTAGTATTGTACAGTAACCCAAGAGAAACCGCAGGTTCAGGGGGTCATTACTTCGTGCTCAAGCAGTTGGTTGGAGGGATTATGGGTTAAGTAACTATGATACATTTACAAGGCACACTGTTAGCTATATCATTTGCGTTTAGACCTCAATGACACTAATGGGGACAGACAGGGCACAAAGTATATTTAAAGCATACGTAAGGTACAATATAACATATAACATCAACATATTTCTAAAGGACTTTTAATGTCCTTCTGATGACAAACACTCAAACCTTAGATTACAAACTTTATCTGTAATGGTTTGTCTTTAAAACCTGCTCCGACCCTATAGGGCTGAATACTGAAATACAAAAGCAACGCATCTTTTATCATTCTATATCAATGATTAAATGTCAGCCAGAAAAGTATACCTAAATAGATAAACAGCAACTTATAAGCTATCTGTAGAACTATAGCAGTTTGAGTATGACTATATGCATAGGATCTAGCTTACCAGTTAGTGGTGTTACTGCAATATATTATAGAGACATGCAAAGATAGCAGGTGTCAATGGGCTAATATAAGGTATGCCAAATATATCATACGAGCAATGAGTAAGCCTATGCAGTAGAGTAAAATTTCTCAAAGGGCAGACTAATTGCACAGCTTCTAAATACCTGCTTAATGTAAAATAGAGCTCTATTAAGATAGTTGTGGGGAGCTTAGTTAGGGAAGAAGGTATAAGGACCCATTATATGAGAAAGCGTTCTGGTCCTAAGTTTCTAAAGGTAAAAAACTCAAACATCATATTGCAAACTCTATCTGTATTATTTTGTCTTTAATACATACTCTGGCCTCATAAGGCCGGGTACTGAAATATAAGAGCAATGCTATTTTAACCATTTTATATCAAGGTCTCATAGCATCAGCTAGAGGAGTATACCCAAGTGTATAAGAAGTAGCTTAGGAGCTATCAGTGAAGATATAGTAGTTTTATTTGGTTATATGTGCAGCTTCCATATTCCATCCCAATTTGAGATTATACAGTAAAACAGTGTAAAGGGATAACAGTCCCTCAGGCACAATACAATTCCTAGGGTTTTTTTTTTTGTCTTTTTTTTTAAGACACTACATGAGTTGCATAGAACAAGTTAATGAAAGCAAGCGATTCAGGTTAAATATAGGGAAATATAGGAATCAGCTATAATGGCTTTGCAGACCCTATATCTTTTTTTGTATGTAATATAACAGGTTAATATCTAAGTGCCAATATATTCTAGAAGGGGATCATTAAATAGAGTATTCACATGTTTAAAGTAGTAATTAGGTAGTAATAATATCTCAGACACCCCTTAGTAGACAAGGAGATAAGATGTGATACTATCTTAGGTGCCTCTGTATAGGCTAAGTGTGGTCATAGGGAAACTAAAGATAGCAATCTCTCATATACTCTGGCAAATAATTATAAAAATGTACCTATATAACCCTGATCCTTAGGGTTTTCTGATTATAACAGATTTAGTAGGGTACAAATAAACTAGTGCTATTTGATAGTTTTATAGGAAACCTAAAACAGGCTATTGCAATGTAACTGATATTTCACTGCCCTCTAACAACACCATTCCTCCCACTATAACAGTTATACCCTGGAAGGTTAGGACAATATAACTAAGCAATGGTACCATTGCAATACTCATCACAAAATGCCTCCTTTTATAATTAATCAGGATCCAGAGCAAATTGTAAATAAGTAAAGGACAAATTTCACCCACAACAGAAACATATCAGAGCAGAGTAATACATTAACTAAAATAACTTTTTATATCACTACATTGACCCAGGAAAAACTAACACAGCCATTTAGCAAATGTGCCATTTCACATTACAGATACACAGAGAACCTCCATGATCCTATATGAAGCAGAGTCACTAGATTAGCCTACTCCAACTGCCGGCAATTGGAATATGGCAGTAGCGAGGAGCATGATAGCAGTAGGCATGATTACCAGTCTGACAGTGCGGGCAGCAACTGCTCCTGACGGGGATAGACTCTAGGCATTGTCAGTATAGTAATGGAGGGTTGCCGCTGTTCGTTCCATGCAGGGGTCTAATTGCGCTGTAGATCCACCATTCGCGACGTTACTTGAGGGTAAATGCAATTGGCCCAAGTGTCCCAGGCCTGCCTCTCACCACATCCTCTGCCCGGCATAAAGTAAATCCGGCCACCCGGATCGTAAGGGCGTTTCAGAGTGTTGCTGCGGGCATGTTATCCACACTGTGGGTTTCTTGTGAGAGATTGTTTTGAGGAAGCTGCAGACCGTAATCTTCTAGAGGGTAAGCATTAAGACCGATATAGAGGGAGTCTTTCCCAGCCATCCAAAATGACAGGTAGAAGTTCTCCCTGGGATGTACACAAGGATCCGCCACGTCGACTGGTGCCTCAGGCATGTTGGGTAATGGCAATCTGTGGAGGCTTAAGTGAGGAGAAAAGGGGGGCCGTAAGCACTGTGTAGCTGTAATCCAGGGATATCTCACAACCCCTAATACACCGACCTCCAAACAGCCCGGGCTGGTAGTGCATATTTGCTCCGGGTCCGCACATGTATGTCTGGGCAGGAGATTATTCAGACCACATCCAGGCTGCCTTTCTTGCGGTCTCTCAATAATGTGCAGAGTAGGCAATGGGGCTGCCGCTCGGACAGCCATGTGGGTATCAGAGCTGGGGAGGTGAAAATCGCCATCTTGTCTACATGATGATAGAGTGTAGATCATAATAATATCTGTCAGATTTCTCAAGCAGGTTTTCCAGCATAAAAGTGAGGTATGTGAAGGATTCCCCCATTCTGATAGCGTGGTACAGGAATAAATATAAGTTTCTAAACTTCCATAATTAAAAGTTTTAACGGCTCAGTTTCAGGAGCTCTATACTAAAGCACCTCTACTCTTCGGCAGTTGGCTCCGCCCCCAGTCCATTGTAAATTTAATTTATTTGTGATGGGTTAGTGTGGCTGGCATCATTTTAGCACAACCTATATCTTCAATGGATATTATGAACACTGGTATTACAAGTTGAAAGTTATAGGTTGTGCTTGAGCAAAAGCTGAAAATGCTCTAGAATGTTAAAGGGCCACTGTAAGTAAATATTTTCTATGCCTGTTACTAACTAACTACCCCAAATACGCTTTTTATCAATAGCATTTCATTAACATATCTCTACCGTATATCAGAAATCTTGTCTGCAAATTTAATTGTTTCCAAACCCACTCTGTGGGTATCCTTTGCTCTGTACCAATCCGTTTACAATACCTAGGTTTCAAAATGGCGCTTTAAACACAAAGTTATTGGTTTAAGTATTTTTATCATGCAGTGCTGAAAGTAGTGGGCAGGATAACGTGACATCATCGGCGAATAAAAGATATAACTTTTAGAACGTTATGAAACTTCGTTTTGGAGAAAATATAGGTCAGTAGGTTTTAATTAATGTGTATTAACTTTAATATGTTAGTTGTTTAGCTTAAAAATTATAACAGAAGGGGGCGGAGCTTAGCCATTCAGGAGAATGGCTGGTTTTTGCTAGAGCTCCCGAGCCGACAGCTAGCCCTAATAATTTCAATGCCATAAACTAGGCTGCAACTATCCCAATTTTCATTCCCACGACCGGGGACCCCTTATTGCACTTTACCCTCTCAGACTGTGAGCAGTAGCGAACATTTTACCCTATAGAAGAGAGTGCTGGCGTGGCTGGGCCGCAGACCTTGCTAGAGGTATAACCGGAACGTGCCTCATACCTTGCTCTGTGCTGGACCTACATTTGCCCAATACCTCTCTCATCCTTTGCGCAACTCCCGGTGTATACCGGCTGAAGCCCGACACTGAGAGACACCTCTGATCAGACCGGGAGCGGAGTCGCCACGTGGTCCCGGCTTGGAGTGCGGCTTTGATTGACGGGCTCACGGCCGATCACTAACGAACCCTGCAGACTCTCCGGCGAAGTAAGCAACACAGCCGCGGGTCTCTGCCGCACATTGAAGAGCATACCGGTGTTTTCCTTGCTGTGGCCCATATTGAGAGGAAGCTTGATCACGGGCCGGGCGTGGTTACGCTACACTGTTCTTAACCTGGAAGGAGTCAGAGGCTATCAGGTAAGCGGCGGGCCCGTATAGCCCTACCCCCCACTGAGTACTTAAGCAGTGAGAGCCTTTAACATATCCTAGGCTAATAATTAAGCCGCATGCCATTAACCGGTGATCCTGCCTAACCACATCACACCCGGCATAGGCCGCACATAATAACTGCCTGGAGCCAAACTCTGGAAGCCTCAGTACTGGGCCCCTGTTTGTAAGACCAAGACCCCGTGCCACCAGCCTTATAATACCAACCTGTGGAAAGGTTTTTCAGTACAAAACTCACAGCTGATATTAGAGACAGTTACAAACAAGGTACACTCTTAGCAAACTTTAAAGCAACAGTAATACTTGACATCAATATGGCGCAGAAGAAAAATAATTTGCCAGACAAGGGAGCTAAAACTAGAAATATGGTACATTATCTTAAGGGCATAGACTCCCCTATGAATGAGGACAGCAACTCTAACAGTGAACTTAGAACGGATGAATCAGGCTGTAATCAGGCAAACTCTCAGCAATTGAGTTATGTCACTAAACCTCTCACAAAAGGTTACCGCTATAGAGCACTCGCAAGACATATTGCAAGAGAAAGTTAAACAGACTGTCACTAAAATTCAATATAACTCAGATATGGGGCAGAGCATGCTGGAACGTATAGAGGACCTTGATAACCGGAGTCGCCGGAACAATCTCCGTATTAGGGGAATTCCGGAGTCTGTGAATCCTACCGCTCTCCTGGGATATCTACAGGATCTGTTTCGAGTGATCAAGGGGACCCCCATGTCCCCCGAGGTGATAATTGAAAGGGCCCACAGAGCCCTCCGCCCAAAGCCTTCTCCGAAAGCCCCACCAAGGGATGTCATCCTACGCATACTAAATTACAAAGAGAAGGAAGAGATTCTGCGCCATAGCAGGAATAAACACCCCCTTACATATGCCAGCACTACCCTGCAAGTTTTTTCCGACATCTGTCCTACAACACTGCAGAAGCGCAGGGAGCTAAAATTCCTTACTACAGCACTACAGGAGAACAAAATACCATATCGTTGGGGTTTTCCAACTTGTCTTATTGCCACTTTGGGAGATTAAACTGCTTTGTTTCGAACTATGGAGGACATGGAGTCATTCTGTTCCACATTGCACATTGCTGTGCCTAACCAAGAAACCCCACCGCCCACTGCTTTGGGTAGTGATGCTGCCGGCCCCTCATCCTAACATTCTTGTTAAAGGACTTACTTAGGTCACAAGAGCTGGATCCTAACCAGTGACATGGCCCTGGCTCTACGGGCAGCTGTCATGCTTCACTAGGGCATCATCCTTGCCCTTTCAGGTTTGACTTATTATAAGTTATCTGACATGTTGTGTAATGTTGATATTTGTTCCTACTTCTTACTTGTTATGTTACATTTTGGGTGGGAGTGTTCCTTGAAACATATATGCTGGACTCTATCCGAAGGAGTGCTCTGGACTTTAAGGACAGATGATGTGTGTCTCTAGGATATAATCGTCTCTCTTTGGCCTAGACATAACATAAGACACCTGTCTTGTCACATGCTGTTAAAACATTCATTTATATTATGTCTGTCAAGTACTCATTGCATTTCACCTTACTCTGAGTGTTTTAGGAATGCTCCTCTACATCCTTCATTAACCAGGCCCGTAATACTTATACCTACTGGTAAAGTTGCAAATTCCCCCCCCCCTCACCCCTTCCATCCCCCTCCCCCCCTCCTTCCCCCTTCCTTCCTTTCTTCCTCCTTCCTCCCTTCCTCCCCCCTTCCCCCCCTTATTTTCTTCCCCCTCCCCTCTCTTCCCCCTTCCCCCCCTTTCTTCCACCTCCCCTTTCTTCCCCCCTCCTCCCTTTCTTTCACCTTCCCCCCCTTCTTCCCCCTCCCCCCTTTTCTTCCCCCTCCCCCCCTTTTCTTCCCCCTCCCTCCCTTTCTTCCTCCTTCTTCCCTTTCTTCCTTCTCCCCTCCCTTCCCCCCTTCCTCCCTCGTTTCCCTCCCTTTCCCTTTCTTTTTCCACCCCCCTCCTCCCTCCCCCTTTTCCCTCCCTCCTTCCCTTCTCCTCCCTCCCCCCCTCTTCCTCTTCCTCCCTCCCTCTCTTCCCCGTTCTCTTCCTCCCTTCCTCTTTCTCCCCCCCCCCCCTTCTTCTCCTACTCCCCTCTTCTCTAACCCTCTCTTTCTTTTACTTTCCTCCCTCCCTTCGACATGATTTATTAGGACATTATTTTTACCCCCCCAGGATTGACTTAGTAATGGTTGATTGACATGTCATGTATGGTTAATGCTTGTATCTGTGTTATCCTTATTATATGGCACTCTGGACCGGAGTCTTCCTCAGACCACGTGCGCTGGACTCTATCTAAAGAAGCGCACATCACAAGGATAGTTGGTATGTGTCACTAGGACCTAATCCTCTCCCTTCGGGATGGGAATAATATAAGATACTCGTTCTGTCACATGTTATTGAAAGTGCACTTATATTCTATTTGCTATGTTTCATCGTAATTAATCCTATTCCTAATTTTTCAGAGATGTTCCATTACCTCTCATTGACCAGGTCTGTGATATTGTTATTTACATGTCAATTTGCAATTTTCTAATGTTTGTATTTTTTCTACTGTTTGTACTTGCTTTCTGTTCACAAGATTTAAGGAAGCCGATCTGGCCCCCTCCCCTTTGCCCCCTCCTCCCCCCCTCCCTCCTCTTTTCCATCCTTCTCCCCCTTCTCCCCCTCTCCCTCCTTTCCCCCTCTTTTTTCTCCCCCTCCTTTCCCACTCCTACTTCTCCCTCCCCTCTCTTCTATCATCAGCTTTTTCACTCTCCTCCTACTTCCTTTCCCTTCTCACCCCCCCCCTAACTCCCCGGTCCATATATAATATATAATAACTTACAAAGCACTGTTAATAGTGCTCATATATCACTCTTGCTATAATAGTATTCACAATTCTATTGTTACAATGTTATAAATTACTATGTTTACAGTTATGTCATTATTGATTGGGATGGTATAGTTTGGCCTACACTTTACATTCCACCTCTTAGGGCAGCTTATAGGCATATACCCTCTCAAGCGACTAGTTTAGCTTTGGCTGCTGGTTCAGCTGTCTAGAACCAAACCTTCAGAACTTCTTTTTCCCTTCTGGTACAGAAGGAACCTTTAATTTTATCCCACTTTTTTTTTTCTTTCCCTCTCCCATGAGGGCCAGGGGCGGAGGCCTAACGCCAACTTGTTTGCATCCATTGTTACCCGGGGGGCGGGGGTCTATTGTGGCCGGTTTTTCTTTTTTCTTCCTTTTTTCTCATCTCCCTGCCATTTTTTGATCTCCAATTGGACGTAACAATGATCCCCCCACAGTACCTGGCCACTAACCACCCCCTCAAACTTGTCACAATAAACGCGAAGGGATTAAACAATCCCGGGAAAAGATCTATTGTCACCAGGGAATTACGACAACTGCAGGGAGATATAATCTTCTTGCAGGAAACCCATTTTAAGAAAACTTGCGAACCAAAGTGGCACAATCCTACATACCCCACAGCTTTCTTTGCCTCGGGGCCCACTAAACACAATGGAGTTGGCATCCTAGGGTCCATTTCCAGCTTGCGAACCAAAGTGGCACAATCCTACATACCCCACAGCTTTCTTTGCCTCGGGGCCCACTAAACACAATGGAGTTGGCATCATAGGGTCCATTTCCAGCCGCGGGAGGTCGAGAGAGATAGAGAGGGCAGGCTGATTATATTAGTTGGCCTCTTGTATGGTAGGGAGGTCACCCTGTCCAATATATACGCTCCCAATACAGCACAATATGTTTTTTTTAAAACTGTCTCTAACAAGCTCTCAGAGTTGTCCAGGGGAGTGGTAATCCTAGGGGGAGATTTTAACGTCCCGATGTGCCCAAAACTGGACACCTCTAACGGGGTGTCCAGTGTCTCCAGCATCGTTCTGAAACGGGTTGCCACGGTCTTGAAAAAACATCTTTTGCATGACGTTTGGCGCACTTGGCATCTGACTGACTTAGACTACACATACTACTCCAGCCCCCACAAAAAGTATTCGCGCATTGACTATTTCTACACAGACTCACAGGTCATTGCATATGTCAGGCAAAGTGACATCTCCTCTATCACATGGTCTGACCACGCAGCAGTGTCCTGCGAGATGGTTTGGCCTGACAAACCAGACACCCCGTCATTTGGCGGCTAGACAATGCGCTTCTGAGTAACCAACTAATCACTGACGATATAGAGACATCGCTAAAAGAATACTTTACTCTAAATGCGACGCAGGTTGTCGCACAAACTACAACCTGGGAGGCACACAAGTGTGTGATGAGGGGGCATTTCATTAAGCACAAGGCCAGATTAGTGAAACAGAGTCGTGAAAAATACAACCAACTCCTACGGAACATTTCTAGCTTAGAGACCCAACATAAACAAAGACCACACAACCTCGACCTTGAAATGCAACTGACTCAGGCCAGACTTGACTTCAAGCATCTCTTGCAAGAAGACGATCAGCGGAAAGCCTTTTGTCTCAAGCAAAAGTACTATGAGGGAGGCGACAAGGCGGGGAAATTGTTAGCACGGGCACTACGCAGAGCACAACTTAAATCACACGTGCACACTATAGTAGACAGTGACAATAACACTCACAGAGATAGCCCTAAAATAGCGAAGGCCTTCAGGTCTTACTATAGCACATTGTACAACCTGAAAGCGTCACTGTCTAACAACCCAGGTGAGTGCCATGGCTATAGGTCCGGCGCTCAAAGCTATTTGCAACAAACACACCTACCAAGACTAGAGAGCGATGCTTCAGATTTTTTGGAGTCCCCCTTGTCCTTGGAGGAGGTGCAGAGAGCTTTAGCTGACTTGCCTAATGGCAAGTGCCCTGGCCCTGATGGATTTGGGGCTAAATACTACAAATCATTCTCGACTATACTGTTGCCACATCTCCAAAAGCTAATCAATGAGCTGCCTGAGACGGGAGCTCTGCCGGCTTCCATGCTCGCGACACACATACCAGTTATACCAAAGACAGGAAAACCTGCCAACAGACAGCAGAGTTATCGCCCAATCTCACTTCTCAATACGGACGTCAAGATCATAGCAAAAGTCCTGGCCATTAGAGTAAATAGATTCCTCCCCTCGCTGATCTCACTAGATCAAGTGGGGTTCGTACCTGGGAGGGAGGCAAGAGATAATACCATCAAAATTCTGCAAATTATGTTGTACGCCTCAAGTAATAAAACCCCTCTAGCTCTGCTATCGACGGATGCCGAAAAGGCGTTCGATAGGGTGAATTGGCAATTCCTCAAACACACACTGGAGGGGATGGGCTTCGGCGATAACTTTGTGAAGACGGTCTTTGCCTTATACTCCGCGCCTACAGCACAAATCAGAGTCAATAATATTCTCTCTGAACCTTTTTCCATTACAAATGGTACTTGGCAGGGGTGCCCGCTGTCGCCCCTGCTGTTTGCCATCTCAATAGAAGCATTGGCTGGCAATATCTGAGCAAATGGCTTGATAAAGGGGCTGATACTGGGGCCGAGGGAGCATAAAATTGCTATGTATGCTGACGATTTGTTGTTTACACTGACAGAAGCAGGCCTTCTGGACGAATTCAAACGGTATGGAGAGGTCTCCCACTTTCTTCTGAACAACACTAAATCGGAACTGTTGGGAATTGCTATGCCTACTGCAGCCATGACTTGGTTACATAATCACTGCCCCTTTGTGATAAAGCCAAAATCCCTGAAATACCTAGGTGTAACCATTACGGCGTCCCTATCTGATTTATTCGAAGCAAACTATGTACCTCTCAGAGCAGAAATCTCGCGTGATCTCTCAGCCTGGAGGCATAAAACGATCTCCTGGCTAGGAAGAATAAATGTGGTAAAGATGAATATCCTGCCCAGGATTCTGTACCTCTTTCAAACGATTCCGACAGCTGATTGAGGAGTATGTCTGGAAGGACATCAGACCCAGAGTGAATAGAATGACGATGTACCTGCCTAGAGAGAGTGGCGGACTGGGACTCCCCAGCCTGTGCCTATATAGGAGAGCTGTCCTGCTCCAAAGAGCGGTGGAGTGGTGCCAGAGTAATGCACAAAAGGACTGGATATGCATTGATTCCTCCATTCTTGGTACTGGGGGCTTGGCTGCCCTCCTGTGGGGGGCCGAGCCACACAGGCCAAAATGCATTTCCAAATTTCCTCTTATAGAGGAGCTGTTTCGAGAGTGGGACAAAGTGACTCGGACTGAGTCACACATCACCACTAACTACTCCCCGCTGACACCGGTTTACGGAAACCCGTACATTCCTCTGCAAATTAGGGCCTCCAATTTGGCAGAACCCCTGAACAGTAACTATATTTACACTTTTTTTGATAACAAGAGACTTATGGCGAGGCAGGAGGTGTTGGAGTCTTACCCAGACCGCCCACTGTCCTGGTATATGTATCTACAGATACGCCATTTCATATCCACTCACAGACATAACCGACAATTTCTTAGGGAACTTACCCCTTTCGAGTCTTTATGCACGCAGCCAACTACTCCACGACACCTGACTTCTAAGATCTACAAACTGCTCCTACTCCCCAGGGACAGTCCACCCCCGACTTTTGTTGGAATGTGGCATAGAGAACTAGGCACTGAACTGACATCGGAAGACTGGCAGAGTATGTTTAGGGCAGCCCGGACGGTCTCTGTCTCTGCTCATGCCCAGGAATCACACTACAAGCTGCTCTGCAGGTGGTATCTTACACCGACCCGACTCAAGGCAATATACCCGACCGTCTCTGACCGGTGCTGGAGGGGTTGTGGGGGGGTGGGTTCGATTCTGCATATCTGGTGGGACTGCCCCCTTATTGAAAATTTTGAGAGAGATGTCTGGGAAAAAATGACACAAATTCTAGAGATGGATATCCCCAGGGCCCCGGAGTCCTTGCTCTTTCACTTCCCATGCAAAATACAGAACCCAATAAAAAAGACCCTACTTATGTATATGCTGATGGGTGCGAAAACTCTGATCCCTGCCCATTGGAAATCGACAGTGGTGCCCTCAGTGGGCGACTGGAAACAGAAAGTTTGTGACCTCCTGCGGCTGGAGAGATACCATTACATGCTTACAGCAAAACTTGATGTACATGAGACCTTACTCCAGATGTGGAATGGGGGAGCACGTTCCCTCTAGCTGAGTGCCTGGCCCCTTCGGACTTGCACCGAGAGATCCTCTGCCGGCCCCATTCCCCCCCTTCCCCTGTTTTTTGGATGGCCCCTCCCCTGAATGCTCGACAAGTGGGGCCCTGCCCCTGGCCTGATTTGTTAATTTGTTTTTCTATTGATATCTATATAACTATACTAAATGTCGCATTAATTCTATAATAGCTACTAAATACATACATCTCCAGATTTAGCGGAATGTAAAGTGGAGGAAAAAACTGGAAAAGATAGAGCTTACACTTTTATCATTATCTTGCACCATGGCAAACAAACTTGGCTAATACTCAGGTTATTTCATATCTGTCTTCTACCCGTGTGTGGATTTATTCCCTACTTTATGTAATCACGTATTGAATGTAATGGTGGAAACTGTATACTTTGAATTGGCACCTGCGGTGCATGTACCTCTGTTCATGTTTGTTTTCAAATAAAGCTCTTAAAAATTTTTTTAAAAAATTATAACAGAAAGTAATCCTTTAAGTGTGACTGGAGAACCTAAAGTAAGGTGTAAGGTAAGGGTTAAACAAAATTATCACAAACCCCATCAAAAACACATTCAAATTAAGTATTACACTCATATACACTTTTTAATAAAAAATATATAATTTAAATATTAATAAAAAAGTTTTTAAAAGGGTTAAAATGGATATGATATAGATAGTTATAGATATATATTTTACAAAATAGGAGATATCAGCACTACCTTAAAATGGAAAATAAATAATAAAACAACGCTTATGTTAAAAACAATAAGAAATTATATTAAAGAATTCAAATATTGGTATCATAATTTTGGGGATATGATCAATGTGTAGTCACCTGTTTAGACCATATTTTAAAGCCTATGGTCACTAAAACGAGAGCATATGAAGACAGTAACTTTGAAAAAGAGAATTTATAGATCAAATGAACATGCAAATTAATATTCCACACAATAAAAGAATCAGAGCCATTAGAAATCAATCTACACTTCATTGTTCCCCCTATATCTCAGACCTTGTCTCCGCATACTCTCACTCCCGTCCCCTTCGCTCTGCTCACAATCTCCTACTCTTCTCCTCTCTTGTTACCTCCTCACATTCCCATTTACAGGACTTTTCCAGACTGGAACACTCTGCCTCACTCCTTTCCCCTGGTTTTGTAAGCTCCAAACGCTCCCTAAATACGTACTATTGAGTGATGCATACAACCTAAACTAACCCTTCCTAACTATTATTATTTAATGCTCCTGCTTGAGTTTTAATTGCGCTAGAAGTAAGCTTTTTGCATGCATCAGATTGTGATCGTATTACTAGATGAAAGTAAACTGATTTTCGTTCACGTGCTAACTTGACGCATAAAAAGACGAACTTCCAAAATTGCGTGCGTTAATCTACTCTCCCATAGAAGTCAATGGAGCCAAAAAAGTAATAAAAACCTAACACCCTACTCGTGCGCAAACCCAAACGCATATTCTCAAATGCGCTAACCCGACATGAAAATATGAAAATGTCACATTCCAATGTTCTTTCCATAGAAGAATAGTTTTTTTTTTGTCATAAATGCACATATCTGCATATGATGGTATTTTGGTACAAAATATATATATAACTAAATAAATAATTATATATATATATATATACAGCATGTTTATATATAGGTATAGATATATACAGAGATATATATATATATATATATATATATATATATATATATATATATAAATATCTATTTATAAATACTAACGGCTAGATTTAGAGTTTTGTCGGTAACGACCCGCGTATCTAACGCTGGCTTTTTTCTGGCCGCACCTTTAAAATAACTCTGGTATTGAGAGTCCACAGAATGGCTGCGTTAGGCTCCAAAAAAGGAGCGTAGAGCATATTTAACGCAACTTCAACTCTCGATACCAGAGTTGCTTACGGACGCGGCCAGCCTCAAAAACGTGCTCGTGCACGATTCCCCCATAGGAAACAATAGGCTGTTTGAGCTGAAAAAAAAACCTAACACCTGCAAAAAAGCCGCGTTCAGCTCCTAACGCAGCACCATTGTTTCCTATGGGGAAACACTTCCTACGTCTGCACCTAACACCCTAACATGTACCCCGAGTCTAAACACCCCTAACCTTACACTTATTAACCCCTATTCTGCCGCCCCCGCTATCGCTGACCCCTGTATATTATTTTTAACCCCTAATCTGCCGCTCCGTAAACTGCCGCTACTTACATTATCCCTATGTACCCCTAATCTGCTGTCCCTAACACCGCCGACCCCTATATTATATTTATTAACCGCTAATCTGCCCCCCACAACGTCGCCTCCACCTGCCTACACATATTAACCCCTAATCTACCGAGCGGACCGCACCGCTATTATAATAAAGTTATTAACCCCTAATCCGCCTCACTAACCCTATAATAAATAGTATTAACCCCTAATCTGCCCTCCCTAACATCGCCGACACCTAACTTCAATTAGTGACCCCTAATCTGCCGACTGGAGCTCACCGCTATTCTAATAAATGTATTAACCCCTAAAGCTAAGTCTAACCCTAACACTAACAACCCCCTAAATTAAATATAATTTTAATCTAACGAAATTAACTCTTCTTAAATAAATTATTCCTATTTAAAGCTAAATACTTACCTGTAAAATAAATCCTAATATATCTACAATATAAATTATATTTATATTATAGCTATTTTAGGATTAATATTTATTTTACAGGTAACTTTGTATTTATTTTAACCAGGTACAATAGCTATTAAATAGTTAAGAACTATTTAATAGCTAAAATAGTTAAAATAATTACAAATTTACCTTTAAAATAAATCCTAACCTAAGTTACAATTAAACCTAACACTACACTATCAATAAATAAATTAAATAAAATACCTATAATTATCTACAATTAAACCTAACACTACACTATCAATAAATAAATTAAAAACAATTCCTACAAATAAATACAATGAAATAAACTAACTAAAGTACAAAAAATAAAAAAGAACTAAGTTACAAAAAATCAAAAAATATTTACAAACATTAGAAAAATATTACAAAAAATGTAAACTAATTACACCTACTCTAAGCCCCCTAATAAAATAAAAAATCCCCCCAAAATAAAAAAATGCCCTACCCTATTCTAAATTACTAAAGTTCAAAGCTCTTTTACCTTAACAGCCCTGAACAGGGCCCTTTGCGGGGCATGCCCCAAGAAGTTCAGCTCTTTTGCCTGTAAAAAAAACATACAATAACCCCCCCAACATTACAACCCACCACCCACATACCCCTAATCTAACCCAAACCCCCCTTAAATAAACCTAACACTAAGCCCCTGAAGATCTTCCTACCTTATCTTCACCATACCAGGTTCACCGATCGATCCAGAAGTGCTCCTCCGATGTCCTGATCCAAGCCCAAGCGGGGGGCTGAAGAGGTCCATGATCCGGCTGAAGTCTTCATCCAAGCGGGAGCTGAAGAGGTCCATGATCCGGATGAAGTCTTCTATCAACGGCATCTTCAATCTTCTTTCTTCGGGAGCCATCATCTTCCATCCGACGCGGAACATCCTCTTCTCCCGACGCCTACTAGCTGAATGATGGTTCCTTTAAATGACGTCATCCAAGATGGCGTCCCTCGAATTCCGATTGGCTGATAGGATTCTATCAGCCAATCGGAATTAAGGTAGGAATATTCTGATTGGCTGATGGAATCAGCCAATCAGAATCAAGTTCAATCCGATTCGCTGATTCAATCAGCCAATCAGATTGAGCTCGCATTCTATTGGCTGTTCCGATCAGCCAATAGAATGCGAGCTCAATCTGATTGGCTGATCGGATCAGAATTTTCCTACCTTAATTCCGATTGGCTGATAGAATCCTATCAGCCAATCGGAATTCGAGGGACGCCATCTTGGATGACGTCATTTAAAGGAACCATCATTCGGCTAGTTGGGGTCGGGAGAAGAGGATGTTCCGCGTCGGATGGAAGATGATGGCTCCCGAAGAAAGAAGATGCCGTTGATAGAAGACTTCATCCGGATCATGGACCTCTTCAGCTCCCGCTTGGATGAAGACTTCAGCCGGATCATGGACCTCTTCAGCTCCCGCTTGGATGAAGACTTCAGCCGGATCATGGACCTCTTCAGCCCCCCGCTTGGGCTTGGATCAGGACATCGGAGGAGCTCTTCTGGATCGATCGGTGAACCTGGTATGGTGAAGATAAGGTAGGAAGATCTTCAGGGGCTTAGTGTTAGGTTTATTTAAGGGGGGTTTGGGTTAGATTAGGGGTATGTGGGTGGTGGGTTGTAATGTTGGGGGGGGTCTTGTATGTTTTTTTTTACAGGCAAAAGAGCTGAACTTCTTGGGGCATGCCCCGCAAAGGGCCCTGTTCAGGGCTGGTAAGGTAAAAGAGCTTTGAACTTTAGTAATTTAGAATAGGGTAGGGCATTTTTTTTATTTTGGGGGGATTTGTTATTTTATTAGGGGCCTTAGAGTAGGTGTAATTAGTTTAAAATTGTTGTAATATTTTTCTAATGTTTGTAAATATTTTTTTATTTTTTGTAACTTAGTTCTTTTTTATTTTTTGTACTTTAGTTAGTTTATTTCATTGTATTTATTTGTAGGAATTGTATTTAATTTATTTATTGATAGTGTAATGTTAGGTTTAATTGTAGATAATTATAGGTATTTTATTTAATTTATTTATTGATAGTGTAGTGTTAGGTTTAGTTGTAACTTAGGTTAGGATTTATTTTAAAGGTAAATTTGTAATTATTTTAACTATTTTAGCTATTAAATAGTTCTTAAAATAAATACAAAGTTACCTGTAAAATAAATATTAATCCTAAAATAGCTATAATATAATTATAATTTATATTGTAGCTATATTAGGATTTATTTTACAGGTAAGTATTTAGCTTTAAATAGGAATAATTTATTTAATAAGAGTTAATTAATTTCGTTAGATTAAAATTATATTTAACTTAGGGGGGTGTTAGTGTTAGGGTTAGACTTAGCTTTAGGGGTTAATACATTTATTAGAATAGCGGTGAGCTCCGGTCGGCAGATTAGGGGTTAATGTTTGAAGTTAGGTGTCGGCGATGTTAGGGAGGGCAGATTAGGGGTTAATACTATTTATTATAGGGTTAGTGAGGCGGATTAGGGGTTAATAACTTTATTATAATAGCGGTGCGGTTCGGTCGGCAGATTAGGGGTTAATAAGTGTAGGCAGGTGGAGGCGACGTTGTGGGGGGCAGATTAGGGGTTAATAAATATAATATAGGGGTTGGCGGTGTTAGGGGCAGCAGATTAGGGGTACATAGGGATAATGTAAGTAGTGGCGGTTTACGGAGCGGCAGATTAGGGGTTAAAAATAATATACAGGGGCAGATTAGGGGTTAATACTATTTATTATAGGGTTAGTGAGGCGGATTAGGGGTTAATAACTTTATTATAATAGCGGTGCGGTTCGGTCAGCAGATTAGGGGTTAATAAGTGTAGGCAGGTGGAGGCGACGTTGAGGGCGGCAGATTAGGGGTTAATAAATATAAAATAGGGGTCGGCGGTGTTAGGGGCAGCAGATTAGGGGTACATAGCTATAATGTAGGTGGCGGCGCTTTGCGGTCAGCAGATTAAGGGTTAATTATTGTAGGTAGCTGGCGGCGACGTTGTGGGGGGCAGGTTAGGGGTTAATAAATATAATACAGGGCTCAGCGGTGTTAGGGGCAGCAGATTAGGGGTACATAAGTATAACGTAGGTGGCGGTCGGCAGATTAGGGGTTAAAAAAATGTAATCGAGTGTCGGCGATGTGGGGGGACCTCGGTTTAGGGGTACATAGGTAGTTTATGGGTGTTAGTGTACTTTAGAGCACAGTAGTTAAGAGCTTTATGAACCGGCGTTAGCCCAGAAAGCTCTTAACTACTGACTTTTTTCTGCGGCTGGAGTTTTGTCGTTAGATTTCTAACGCTCACTTCAGACACGACTCTAAATACCGGAGTTAGAAAGATCCCATTGAAAAGATAGGATACGCAAATGACGTAAGGGGATCTGCGGTATGGAAAAGTCGCGGCTGAAAAGTGAGCGTTAGACCCTTTTTTGACTGACTCCAAAAGCGTTAGAGGCTCCTAACTCCAAATCTAGGCCTTAGAACATATTCTGCGATGTTCAGAACATTGGAATGTAAAATATTTACAGTAAATACATACTTTTTAACACCTTTATTAAATATGAATATTGTATAAATCATTATGAGTGTAATTTACTTTGTAATGTATTTTTTATGTGTTTTGTGACACTTTTTTGTTTCACAAAACAGTTAACCAAAACTCTGAGGTTGCGCTAACCCGTTTCTCTTTAACTATAATTACACTCAATCAATCTTGTTTACTTTCAACTTGTAATATGAGCAAAAAACTGATGCACACAAATAGCCGCGATAAACCCCTTATCGCTTGCACATAACGCACCACTCATAATCTGTTAACGCACCACTCATAATCTAGCTAATACTGTGAACTCTTGTGCAAACTTCATAGAAGTTGTTGCTACAGAAAGTGTGCTGAAAAAACAAACTATACTGGAAGTAAATTAGCAATATTTTCTTTTTAAATTGTTTGCTGTGTGGCTTAGCTAGCATAAGGTCTAACAAGTTGCATCCCTCTTGAGTTCTGTCCTATGCAAGTTATTTAATTAATATTTTTCTGCTGTTGTCAACTTGTTGTCAACAACTGTGCAGCACCTTACCATTGAGTGGGGGTAGGGGCATATTAAGGCATAGGCCAACACGTCCTGTGCCTAGGGTGGCAGATTGGAGGGGGCGGCAATTTGGAGGGGGCCTGGTGGCAGATAGCGGAAGCGTGGCAGTACTTTTGTGTTTTAAGTCAGTGTGTGATTAGTCACATGGGCTCTGTCGCAACTCACAATCAAGGCTGGTTTGTCCCACCAGGCCAATGGTACAAACTGTACACCACAGCAGCCAGTCAGCAGTGAACAGCTGGGAGGGAGGGGGTGAGCCAAGGGCCCGAGGCTGTGACGGAGCGTCCTGCACACCCGGAGTGACTAGTCACATGGGCTCTGTTGCAGCTCACAATCAGGGCCGGTTTGTCCCACCAGGCCAATGGTACAGACTGTACAACACAGCAGCCAGCCAGCAATGAGCAGCTGGGAGGGAGGGAGTGAGCCGAGGCTGTGATGGAGCGTCCTGCAAACGTGGAGCTGTGACCATGCCAAGTAAGTTAGTACTGTATTGAGGGTTGGGGTCAATCGGCTGCTGCCTGCTGCCCGGGCTTGTTATATCTATGTGACTGCAACCAATTTACAAGTGACACACAGTACACAGACTCACTTGCCACTCTCACTCACTTCAAGTGAATGAGTCTCAAGTGACTGTGGGTCTGTGTACTGTGTATCTGACTTAGAAAATGCCACTCATCTCCAAGGCACTAGCAGTGGCACTGTGGCAGCCAATATACATATACACTGCTGGTTGTTGTATAAAATATACCATATCCTGTATTAGGTGCCATATAAAATATATTGTGTTCCTGCAGAAGGTGCTATATAAAAATATTTTATGTACCTGCATTAGGTGCTATATAAAATATATTGTGTCCCTGCTTTAGGTGCCATATAAAATATATTGTGTCCCTGCTTTAAGTCCTATATCAATTATATTGTGCCCCTGCTTTAGGTGCTATATAAAATATATTGTGTCCCTGATTTAGATGTTATGAAAAAAATATAGTGTCCCTGCCTTTGTTAATGTATGAAATATACTGTGTCCCTGCAGTGGGTGTTGTATAAAATATACTGTGTTCCTGCAGTGGGTCCTAAAAATAAATTGATGTGTGTGTTTACCAGTGTATGTGTGTATATATGTATATAGTTCTGTGTATATGTATGTGTGTATATATATATATTTCTGTGTATATGTATGTGTGTATATATATATATATTTCTGTGTATATGTATGTGTGTATATATATATATATATATATTTCTGTGTATATGTATGTGTGTATCCATGTATAAATGTATGTGTATGTGTGTATATATATTTCTGTGTATATGTATGTGTATATATATATATTTCTGTGTATATGTATGTGTATATATATATTTCTGTGTATATGTATGTGTATATATATATTTCTGTGTATATGTATGTGTATATATATATTTCTGTGTATATGTATGTGTGTATATATATATTTCTGTGTATATGTATGTGTGTATATATATATTTCTGTGTATATGTATGTGTGTATATATATTTCTGTGTATATGTATGTGTATATATATATATATTTCTGTGTATATGTATGTGTGTATATATATTTCTGTGTATATGTATGTGTGTATATATATTTCTGTGTATATGTATGTGTGTATATATATTTCTGTGTATATGTATGTGTGTATATATATTTCTGTGTATATGTATGTGTGTATATATATATATTTCTGTGTATATGTATGTGTGTATATATATTTCTGTGTATATGTATGTGTGTATATATATATTTCTGTGTATATGTATGTGTGTATATATATATTTCTGTGTATATGTATGTGTGTATATATATATATTTCTGTGTATATGTATGTGTGTATATATATTTCTGTGTATATGTATGTGTGTATATATATATATTTCTGTGTATATGTATGTGTGTATATATATTTCTGTGTATATGTATGTGTGTATCCATGTATAAATGTATGTGTATGTGTGTGTGCAAGTCTTTTGCAAGCCCTGGTGAACATTTACTTTAGAAATGCCATGAAAATAAATAAAACATGTTACTCCCCCAGCAAAAAATATTATGGCCAAAAATGGCCTAAAACAGGGAGGGGGCAGCAGAATTCTGAGTATCTAGGGCAGCACACAACCAAAATATGCCACTGAGTGTTGGATACTTTTCTTTGGCCTTTATGCCCTGCTCGGCCATGAAAACTAGAGATCTGACCTGCAGGAGACCCATCTCCACAGTAATGTTTGGAGTGGAAAAAGTATATTTACAAGCTCATACACCCTTCCTGAGACACTCACACTCTAGTAATCAATTGAGGCTAAGTTCACATCTCAAGACCCTCTGCTCAGTAAGGCCTGGATCAACTAAGGGACTGAGGGATCACTCATTTGGTACTAGAATTAAAGTGGCATGAAACACCATATTGGGTTCAACTTGTAATACAAGTGCGAGAATAGTAGTGCTATTGATTTAACCTGAGTGGTGTTAGCACTCATTAGAGCTAATATTTTTGTGCTTCACTTGTAATCTAGCCTTTAATATTCTTAAATCACAATAAATAAAATCAAGCTTGGTTCTGTTCTCAAATTCTCT
Organism: Bombina bombina; assembly: GCF_027579735.1. NCBI lineage: Eukaryota > Metazoa > Chordata > Amphibia > Anura > Bombinatoridae > Bombina > Bombina bombina. Next base: position 141,572,220 of record NC_069501.1, on the reverse strand, counting down.
TTTTTGTTTATTGCTCATCTATTTGTAACATTGCTATATGCTACATTTCTTGCTTTTTATCTCTGGATATGTTTCATGCATTTTTAGCAATTGAGGTTACATAAACTCTACTTTATGACATTTTTTTTCCAGCCAATTATTTTAGTACAGTATTCTTAGAGATGTGCACTAGTGAATTTTTTTTCTGCTCAAAACATTTGTTTCAGATGTTTAGTTCGGATAAATGTCTTTCATGTGGGCATTTATTTTAGCCAAATATATACAACTAATTTTTACAAAGATCTTGCATTATAGAATTTAAAACATCAAAAAACTATCTTTTAATGCTAACAGAACATATAACTTGACGATTGAATTTGAGTCAATGGCTACCTCACAGAGACACATAAGTTTCAAAACTGTATGTCCCAAAAGCTCTAATCAAAGTGATTGAAAATACCAAGCTACACCTAGTCTCTCACCTCCTTATGATACGTAAAGACTTGATTAGACAAACCTGTATGACTACAATCCAACTTTAGTGGCTGTCCATTACATTGATCATCAGTAATACATGATTGGAAAAGGGACAATAGGCACATGAATGGTTAGACCATCTGTACATCATTACAAGCAAGGAGCTGATTAGCAAACCAAAATAGCTCCAACCCTTCTTGGACCTCCCTGCACCAAATGGCACAAATGAATAAACAAGTGTGTTTGGTCAAGCAATTAATTCTTTGTTTTGTCTAATAATGCATTCAGCTGTTTGTGAATCATACGAATCACCAAGCTGGCATAATTTCTGATGAATTTGTATTTGTTTTAAGCTGAATGCACATGTCTATAGTTCTTAGCATTGTCCAAATTATTTTATTGAACAAACAGGCAGTAATCATTTTATATTTTATAAATAAGATGATCAAATTTAATTCCAGTTTTCAAGGTTGGCAAAATAGTTCTATTCTTATTTTAGCAATTTTCAGTCACTCAAGGGTTAAAACAAACGGAGGGTTAAAAAAATATTATTTAACCAAAATGTATTACTTAATTTAATAAATATTTAATTCATTTAAGTGTGTTGCGTTTTCAGTAATTAACTGTTTTAAATAATTGCATGAATCAACATAACCTGCATGACTGTATGCAACTATATTAAATAATAATAATTTATTATATACTTTATTTTGCGTATTATTTAAAATGATTTATAAAACTGTATTTATGAAATTAGTTCTTCTTTGAATATGTCCATTTGCTTTCTATTTTGTCATAGTAAGTTTACATATTGTGGGTTCAGATTGATTGAAACCCCTCACAATAAATGTGTACTAATACTGATTAAAATACATGCCAAAAAATATTACAAGTAAAAAGGGAATTACAAATAGCAGTGTTCATGTGCATGCAAAAGTAGCTATGAGGCACCAATAAAATATAAATTATCTTGACATTGAAGGCAGGAGTTATTTTGCAATCATATTTGGAAGAAATTCATAAAAGTTACTAATATTTTGTATAGCTACAGCTAAACTAAGCACCAGATGAGCTTGTCAGTTACAGTCACAAAAACAAAGTTCCAACTCTTCAGAAAATGTGAAATGATAAAGCAGATTCTGAAAATAGAAGGGGAAAACAACAGTCAAGGGTGGCTGCTTGCTTTAATCCTCTTGAAGCAATTTAGGATAAAGAGCAAAGCATTTTAAAAAATGTCAGCTTTCCCTAAATGATAACTAACTTTCATCTTATATTTAGCAGTGTTTCAAAAATCTACCTGTTTTAAAAATGTACCCCAATCTAAAAGATTTATATAAAATGCTCACAAAGGATCAGGAACATCACAAAAAATAAATACAGTTTACAAACTAATGTGTATATATATATATATATATATATATATATATATATATATATATATATATATATATATATATATATATATATATATATATATATACTCCAGTTAATGATTTTAATGAGTATATAAGACAGGTGAAGGTATGTGGAGTTAATGATTTTAATGGGTATATAAGACAAGTGGAGGTATGTTGTGTTATATGTTTTTTGGGTCTGTTTTTTGGAACTAATCCTGACATTTGACAAAGGTGTAATTGTACACCGAAACTTTCATCTTTTTATTGATGAATTGAATTAAATGTTATATTTTATGAAGACCAGCGAGTGCCTTTCTGTTATGGAATTCTGGATGTATTTATATAGTGCAACCTGGCAGCTGAATGACATTGTAAGATTGTGCTCATCCTTCCTTGGGGATTTGTTTGTCTATCTATTTGGATGATGCATTCCAGCTTTAATTTAAATAAGTTGTATTATCTGGTTTTACAAGGAACCTGAACTACAATTTGCACACTATTTGCACCTGACTTGCATTTGTATTTGTATAGACTTTTTCCAGCATGGCAACCATAGCACCGGACATAGATAATATGTATATGGATGAAGATTTGAATACTGAGCTGTTTATCTTCACTGATGAGGACGCAGAGAGAATTCAAGTTACGGATGTCTTGAGTAAGTTGAGGGGTGACACCCCAATGAATGTCTATCACAAGTTACTTAATTTACGTAGGAAAGAGATTGACTACCACCTTCATGCTGTTTACCTTTCAGGATACCATCATAAAAAATATATCCCTAGGGGTTTTAGAATAAAAAACATCCCCACCCTGGATAGACAGAATATGGAATTCTGCAGGAAGTGGTGTTCAATTTAAATAAATGCTCATATGACCTTGTGTTATTGGTCATTGAGGAAGTCAGCAGATTAGAATCAAAGATAAAATCTTTAATTGAAGCCACAAAACTGCAGAGTTACCAGACACTAGTTTAAGATAAATCACAGGATTTGGTGATTAAATTAGATAATATGGTCACAAAATATAGGAATGAGTTAATTGCCTTTAAGAACAAAAAAACTGAGTACAGTAGAAAGTGATTATATGGATAAACGCATTTACAGGTGGTTGTATGGCAAGGATGAAGCCCCTAATAGATGTAAACGTAGGAATACATGTGCTAGAAAGAATCTTAGCATAGTGGATACCAGTGGGGGTGAGTCATCTGGTAATGAGAATGCTAAACAACAGTAATAAGAGGTCATCAATTCAGTCACAGTCTTTTTTTGGGGTGGCCATGAGATTCATGGTCAAACCCCCGATACCTACAGATCAAAAAGAACTAGACGGCCGCATATCAGGAGAGGGGGACATAAACGGCAAAAAGCAACAGAAAAATAAATGAGTATTGTATTCAACTTAAGTAGTAAATCCTTTAATGATAAAAAAATTTCAGTTTTAAATAGAGGACTGTCATTTGTGATACCTTCAACACTTTTGTTGACATTCACTAGCTGCAAATGCAGCTCAAGTTAAAAGAACACTTTAGGGATAGTGTAACAATCACACCCTCTGTGTTTAAAAAATCATCGGCTTTTGAACCAACAAATACGAATCCATTAATAAAGGGTTTTACACGTATGATATGCCATGATGTAAAAAGCACACAATCCTTCGCCACTTACCCTAATTTAAATAAAGAGGAAAGAATGGCTATTAAAGGTCTAAGCAATGATAGCAGCATAATCATCCGCCTGGCTGACAAGGGGGGTTCCATTGTTATAGAGGACTATGCGACTACAGAACTGAAACCTTAAGATAGTTTTCAGATACCAAAGTTTATATAAAATTGAAAGTAAACACTACAGTGACCTTTAAAAGGGCTATTGATGAATATCTAGGGGCTAAGAGTCCAGTTTGTTATCTGAACTGGAGGTTGATTTTTTAACTATTGACCATCCAAAACTCCCATATTGAATTTACTACCTAAGGTACACAAGACCCTTAAGGATCCCACGGGCAGACTAATAGTGTCTGCCAGGGATTCCTTATTGTCTAGCCTGGCAATTTATATAGACCATCTACAGCCAGTGGTAAAGGGTACTCCTGCATATATTTAAAGGATTCACCTAGTTTAATCACAATTTTGATAGGTTATGAAGGTCTTCAGGCCAGTGATATCCTTATCAACATGGATGTGGACAGCCTATACACCTTGATTCCTCATGATGGAGGTGTTGAGGGACCCCCTATTGAGTTTCTCTGTGAGCTGTTAACTCTATGTCTTGAAAATAACAATTTTAGGTTCGAAAGAGATTACTATCTACAAATCTCTGGGACGGCCATGGGTTCAGACATGGCACCCACATATGCTAATCTTTACATGGCGAGGTACGAACAAGTGACCATTAAACTGTTTGCTCACCCCCAAATCAAATATTATGTATGCTACATTGATGATGTATTCAGTGGAAAATATTGAGCACTGAAGAATCACTTCCCTTCAGGGGAATGTGGATACCAAGAATAGGGTATAGACGGAGCAGATTGTTAAAGGATATATTACAACAAACTGACCCCACCCATTGCTATACAATGAGAACATGGCTAGAACAGGCCAAACCAGGATGTTATAAGTGTAGTGGATGCACCACTTGTAATGGGATGTCAGCTGGTCAATTCTTCCACCACCCAAGAAGCAGAAAGAAATACTTTCACAGACATAGGATGACCTGCACCACTAGTCACATGGTATACCTGCTGTACTGCCCATGTAGTTTATTCTACATGGGTAAGACTAGCGACAACCTAATAATTAGCATGGCCAACCATAGGAGCGCAATCTGCACAGCCATCAATAAACAAGAGTCGGAGCAGCTGGTGGCTCGCCACTTTTTTCAGAATGGACATAATGTATCTGACCTACGTTACACATTAAAAGATCATGTCCTCATTCCTCCTAGAGCAGATGATAGGAATAAAATCTTGCTGCAGAGAGAGGCAAGGTGGACATTTGAACTGAATACCCTGACACCAAAGGGTTTAAATGTTAAAATGGACTGGCACTGTTTTCTCTAGTCATGCTATAACAGTTATGTTTAGAATAGGATATACTTGTGACTATAATAGGTTAAAAGCCCTAAATGATGCTGAGTTAGACCAAATTCCTGCGTTTAGTCTAATAGCTGATAAGATATGTGACTTCCTAAGTATTTAAGTTTAGAGAAGTACCTTGAGTAAATTGTGTATAATAGTTTATTTAGAAGTAACATACTGTTTTCTATGGTTTTAAATTCACAGATGGGCTGTATCTCACTATGTCATATTGTTAGAATAAGAGGTTGCCTGGTAACAGACGGCATCCTTGATAACTCATGCAATGTGCCGGGTTATGATACTGTTTGCACATAGTGTTATTTGTCTCTGGCAGTGGGTTGCTAGGCAACAAATGGCAGCTCTGATGATGCTTGCTATGCGCCGGGTGGCTACCGCTGGAGCGTACAAGGTGGGATTACCGCTAACAAGGCACGTGGGGTAAGTAGGGTATATAAATTGGCAGATGCTACAATGCACTTTATGTAAGTCTGAAGACGGGGGTAAAACCCCGAAATGTCACGATTATGGATTAAACACATTGGTGTTAAAAACACAGAGAGTGCCTGCTTTTTTCTTTGGATGTTACTGTTATTGCTGAGCACCCCAGACACTGGAGTACTTGTGAGTGCTAAACCCTCTGGAACTTTATATATATATATATATATATATATATATATATATATATATATATATATATATATATATATATATATATATATATATATATATATAATTCCAACAGTTATCATATTTGTACTACAATTATTTTCTCATGTATTAAGCATAAGAGCCTGGTCCAAAACAACAAAAAAAGCAAGCAGAATCCCATCATTACATTTTTATGCCAATTTGTATTTATTGTTAAAACAGATGTATAGTGCACCAAGATTTAAGATTGTGTGCAGAGAGGAAAACCTGATATGAATGGTCTGTATTATATCAAACCAAAAAGTGAATGAGAACTACCATACAATGTGTAAAAAAATTCTAAATTTGATTTCTTATTAACAGCAAGCATGACCACTCATTTAATTCTAGGGGACAAAAAACATATCCATTAGCCTAAAATATACCAAAAGAAACAAATGCAACCCTATTCATAATTAAGCATAAAGGCAAATAGTTTAGAAAACATAGGATATAGGCAATCCATGTATAATCCATATATAAAACAAAACAACATGCAAATATTGTTGCAAGCAATTAAATTATTATATGAAACAATATGGTTTGTAAGTTTATACACTCTAATGTTTGAAATAGTATACGAAAATACACCTGTTTTTAGTATCTAGAGATTTGTGCCGTTAATTGATAATGGTCCATCAAAAATGATATTCTTCAAAATCTGTACCCATAAATACAGGGAGTGCAGAATTATTAGGCAAGTTGTATTTTTGAGGATTCATTTTATTATTGAACAACAACCATGTTCTCAATGAACCCAAAAAACTCATTAATATCAAAGCTGAATATTTTTGGAAGTAGTTTTTAGTTTGTTTTTAGTTATAGCTATTTTAGGGGGATATCTGTGTGTGCAGGTGACTATTACTGTGCATAATTATTAGGCAACTTAACAAAAACAAATATATACCCATTTAAATTATTTATTTTTACCAGTGAAACCAATATAGCATCTCAACATTCACAAATATACATTTCTGACATTCAAAAACAAAACAAAAACAAATCAGTGACCAATATAGCCACCTTTCTTTGCAAGGACACTCAAAAGCCTGCCATCCATGGATTCTGTCAGTGTTTTGATCTGTTCACCATCAACATTGCGTGCAGCAGCAACCACAGCCTCCCAGACACTGTTCAGAGAGGTGTACTGTTTTCCCTCCTTGTAAATCTCACATTTGATGATGGACCACAGGTTCTCAATGGGGTTCAGATCAGGTGAACAAGGAGGCCATGTCATTAGATTTTCTTCTTTTATACCCTTTCTTGCCAGCCACGCTGTGGAGTACTTGGACGCGTGTGATGGAGCATTGTCCTGCATGAAAATCATGTTTTTCTTGAAGGATGCAGACTTCTTCCTGTACCACTGCTTGAAGAAGGTGTCTTCCAGAAACTGGCAGTAGGACTGGGAGTTGAGCTTGACTCCATCCTCAACCTGAAAAGGCCCCACAAGCTCATCTTTGATGATATCAGCCCAAACCAGTACTCCACCTCCACCTTGCTGGCGTCTGAGTCGGACTGGAGCTCTCTGCCCTTTACCAATCCAGCCACGGGCCCATCCATCTGGCCCATCAAGACTCACTCTCATTTCATCAGTCCATAAAACCTTAGAAAAATCAGTCTTGAGATATTTCTTGGCCCAGTCTTGACATTTCAGCTTGTGTGTCTTGTTCAGTGGTAGTCGTCTTTCAGCCTTTCTTACCTTGGCCATGTCTCTGAGTATTGCACACCTTGTGCTTTTGGGCACTCCAGTGATGTTGCAGCTCTAAAATATGGCCAAACTGGTGGCAAGTGGCATCTTGGCAGCTGCACGCTTGACTTTTCTCAGTTCATGGGCAGTTATTTTGCGCCTTGGTTTTTCCACACGCTTCTTGCGACCCTGTTGACTATTTTGAATGAAACGCTTGATTGTTTGATAATCACGTTTCAGAAGCTTTGCAATTTTAAGAGTGCTGCATCCCTCTGCAAGATATCTCACTATTTTTGACTTTTCTGAGCCTGTCAAGTCCTTCTTTTGACCCATTTTGCCAAAGGAAAGGAAGTTGCCTAATAATTATGCACACCTGATATAGGGTGTTGATGTCATTAGACCACACCCCTTCTCATTAAAGAGATGCACATCACCTAATATGCTTAATTGGTAGTAGGCTTTCGAGCCTATACAGCTTGGAGTAAGACAACATGCATAAAGAGGATGATGTGGTCAAAATACTCATTTGCCTAATAATTCTGCACTCCCTGTATATATGACACCCTTAATTGTTATTCCTACCATAATTTAAACACATAACATAAACACATTTTTTAAAAAGTCAGTATTATTCCAAATTAAGGTAATAACAATATATTCATGGCCAGATATTCCTTAAAAGTAGTTGTTAATATAGTAAGAAATAACATGTCTTTATATTTAAACTAAAATGCAATTGAACGCACAACAAAAATGAAAGAAAACGAAAAATACTGATGAAATTCATCAGTATTCATTTGTTTCCTTAAAATGTTTTTAAATGTAAAATACCTACCTTAATGCACCGGAGAAAATAATAACCTGATCCTCTTCTTGCTAAATCCCTGGCCATGCTAACAGTAGGCTTAGCATGCTCGGTTCCCAAGATGTGCACTAAAGTGCAGGTCCTTAAAATCAAGAGCGTTAAGCCTATTAGCGCGGCCAGGCTCTGGCAAGAAGAGGATCGGGCTAGTGTTCTCTCCAGAGCATGTTAAGATAAGTATTTGTAGCTAAAGGTGAACTTTTAAAACATTTACATTTGATTAACAAAAATGAAGTTAAATGATTTCACTAAACGAAAACCGAAAAGTACATTATTCAGGGCAACACATTTCCTTAAATATCAGAAACAAAATGTTATGGCCTGTACATATCTAATTATTTTTTTTTATTGGCTTGCACAAATATCAATCAAATAATAAAGATAGCCTGGAAATACGAGTTTCCCTCCATATCTCATTTGAATAAAAGGTCAGCATTTTCACTGTTTGTGTGTAAGGATTCCAGTCCTGCTTTTACTTTTTGCCTCAACTTACCTACCTCACCTGTACTTAAGGCATCACCCCGCCCCAAACAAGTGCTTAGTTGTTGAGTATTGTTTGCTAAAACCAGTGCTCCCTTTCTTATAAGCTATATACTTATCAAAAGAAGTTTTACTTTTACTACTTTAACATTTGGATTTACAAATACCAGCTGCAGTTTGGTCACAAAGGGACTAATAACAACTAGTCTCATTCATCCTGAAGATTGCTATTCCAAGAAGTATTAAGTTATTCAACTCCTCATCTCTACAGGAATTGCTATCTAATTTCCAACAGGAGGATTCTACCAACTACTACTACGGTATTAGTATCAAATCTAATTTACCTTGGATGCCTTAGGTAACGGCTAATTTCAAATTTCATGTTTCCTTTTTGAACTTTTGTAAACTGACTTTGTCTCTCAGAAATTACTTTGATTGCAACGAATGTTTTATTTAATTCTATGAACTTCCTTTGAATACATTCTCATACCGGACAGTAACGGACTTTATGTGACGTCACACAGCCTCATACATCTCAGCTTGCCATACAGCTCCTTACAACTCAGCGTGTCTCACAGCTCCATTTACAATCACTAGTCTGTGTTCAGTTTTCCACGCTGCAAGCCTTACTCTGTGTGCTGTGTCTCGCAGCAGGTCACGCCCCTGTCAGCAGCTGCAGTCTGTGTGTCTCACATCTCTCATGCCTCAGTGATTATTACAATGAACACTATCTCTCACATTTGGGTTTGAGCACAATTATTGTCAAAAGTTGTTATTAATAATAATACTTATTTTCAGCCTCTAAATATTTATATGGTATAACGATATAATATAACCATATAAAGACTTACTGCCATTACTTATAAAAATCACTCTGAATAAAACAGTCTATGCTGATATAATAGCCTGTACTTCAGTTGTGAAACAAATATAATTTATTTAGACTCTGCAGTTGTGATTCAAATAACCAAGGAACCTGATATAACAACTAAGCCATAAAATATGGATCCAGCAGAGCTTCCTCAAATTGTTTATAATTTAACACAAAGAGTTGACCAACTTAGTCAAGCCTTTAGAGAGTTACAATTAGAAAATGAAACTTTAAGAAATGTAATAAAAGACACTGTCTCTATTAAACAGAGCCTTCCTGACAATGTGTCAGAACTATTTATTGCACCTCCAGATTTTTTCAATGGAGATAGGAATTTATACCGTCAATTCAAAAATGCTTGTCTGCTTAATTTCACCCTTAAACCTAAAACATACCCAAATGATAGGGTTAAAGTCCTTACAATGATAAGCTATTTAAGAGGTGAACCTCGCATTTGGGCAGACACTCTCTTTGAGACAAATAATGCTGTTCTTTCATCTTTTTCATCTTTTCTGGATATCCTGGATGAATTATATTATGATTCTAACCTACAGTATACTGCTGAGAAAAAGATGAGGAACTTAAAACAAGGTAACAAACCTGTTGAATCTTACATAACAGTATTCAAGCAATATTCTATTGACTCTCAGTGGAACGCCATTGCTTTAAAAAACCAGTTCAGGCTTGGACTCTCTGACGCAGTAAAAGATGAATTAGCCCGAACTGAGTTACCTGAAACATTGGAAGGCCTTATGAAGCTCAGCAGGCAAATTGATAGGAGATTACGTGAAAGAAGATTTGAACGTCAATACCCTGAAATTGTTTATAAGAAGGATAAGGTTCTAAACCATCCTACTTCTAACAGTCCTCATACTGGTTCAACTGGTGCTGAAGCAATGGATATAAGTTTTTTTAGAGGACCTCTAACTCCTGAAGAACGTATCAGAAGGAAGACTAGAGGCCTCTGCATGTATTGCGCATCCTCATCTCATACCTTAAAGGATTGCCCATCTTTGCCACAGAACAAGAAGAGTAAGTACCATACCAATCTTTCTCTCCAGTCAAAGCATAACAACCCTCTTCATTGTTCTTTACTTCTTTCACTACAGTGGGCAAATAAACAACTGACCATTCCAGCCATCTTGGATACAGGAGCACAAGGAAACTACATTGACAGTTCTCTGGTTTCTAAAAATAAAATACCATTGATAAAAAAGTTGTCTCCTATTTTCCTTCGTGTGGTTGATGGCTCTGAGATATCATCAGGGCCAATTACACATCACACCATCCCGCTCTCTGTCACTACATTAAAAACACATCATGAACATCTCACTTTTGATGTAATCACTTCTCCATTATTCCCAATAGTACTTGGGCTAGCTTGGTTACAGCTACACGAACCTGATATTAATTGGAAATCCTTAAAAGTTCAACTAAATTCTGATTTCTGTCAACAGACTTGCCATAGAATTTCTTTTCACAGTTTATCCTCCACATCAGAAACTCTGATACCAGAAATGTACAAGCAGTTCTCTGAAGTCTTCAGTAAGAAGGAAGCAGATACCCTTCCCCCACACAGAATCTACGACTGCCCTATTGAACTGAAACCTGGAACAACGCCACCTATTGGACATTTATACCCACTTTGTCAACCGGAACTGGATCATCTAAAAACTTACCTAGATGAAAATCTAAAGAAAGGCTTTATCCGTCCTTCAGTTTCTCCTGCTGGTGCAGGAATGTTCTTTGTGCGGAACAAAGACCAATCTCTTCGGCCTATCATTGACTTCAGACAATTGAACAAAATAACCATAAAAAACCGATACCCTCTCCCCCTCATTCCTGAACTTATAGAAAGACTCAGGCATGCTCAGATTTTTACTAAATAAGATTTGAGAGGGGCGTACAATTTAGTGCGTATCCGTGAGGGGGATGAGTGGCTTACCGCTTTTAGAACTAGGTATGGGTTGTTTGAATATCTAGTTATGCCTTTCGGCTTAACTAACGCACCCGCAACTTTCCAGTTCTTTATTAATGACATTTTCCATGATCTCCTTGACACATGTGTTGTTGTCTACCTAGATGACATTTTAATCTATTCCACAAATCTAGAAGAACATATCAAACATGTTAGTTGGGTTTTAGCAAGACTCCAAGTCCATCGGCTATATGCCAAATTGGAAAAATGTATTTTCCACACCAACAAAATAGAGTTCCTGGGTTACTCCATCAGCCCAAATGGGATTCAAATGCAAGATAACAAAGTGGAAGCAGTAAAATCATGGCCCACACCTTCAACACGGAAAGAACTACAAAAGTTTCTTGGTTTCAGTAACTATTACAGAAAGTTCATTCGCAATTTTTCTAAAATTGCAAAACCTCTGACTAAATTAACTAGTGCTAATTGTTCTTTCCAGTGGACTAAAGAACAGGATGATGCGTTCAACTTCCTAAAGAATTCCTTTTCATCTGCCCCCATTCTGAAATATCCTGATCCAAACCTTCAATATACCCTAGAGGTGGATTCTTCAGATTATGCTCTTGGCGCTGTCCTCTCCCAAAGACAGTCTCCTACAGAACCACTACACCCAGTTGGGTTCTATTCAAAGATTATGACTCCAGCAGAGATCAATTATTCCATTGGGGACAAGGAACTTCTAGCCATTAAAAGAGCCTTCGAATTCTGGAGACATCTCCTTGAAGGTACCTCCCTACCTATAGTGATTTATACGGATCACCGGAATTTGGAATATCTACAAAATAATAAAACTTTATCTGGACGTCAAGTGAGATGGAGTCTCTACTTTAGTCGTTTCAATTTCCAAATCATGTACAGGCCGGGTTCAAAAAATGGGAAGGCAGATGCACTCTCTCGACGAGATCCAAGACCTATACAGGAAGACTCTCCTACTAGCATTCTTCCCCCTACTCGATTCCTTGCTATCCTATCTCAACAGGATAAGGAATATCAATCTGATCTTTCTTCAGAAGACCAAACCCTACTAGATAGACTAACCCTCCAGGATGGTTTTTACTTCCATGGTTCTAAACTTTATATTCCAGAACGTTTCAGACAGAAAATAATCAAAGATCATCATGACCCTCCACTAATTGGTCATCCAGGAATCAAACGTACACATGAGCTCATCTCCAGAAGTTACTGGTGGCCATCGATGAAAACCAGTATAAAGGAATATATACAACATTGTACAACCTGTACAGAATCAAAACCAGAAAGGAGACCTCCCTATGGCTATTTAATTCCTTTGGAAGTACCGGAATCTCCTTGGTCTCATTTGGGAATGGATTTTATAGTTGATCTACCACCTAGTTCTGGACAAACCACCATTTTAGTTGTTACCGATCATTTTACTAAAATGGCACATTTTATTCCTTTTCATAAGTTACCCACTTCCATTGAAACAGCATATTTATTTCTAAACCACATTGTACGATACCATGGGTTACCATCCATTTTAACTACTGATAGAGGAACCCAATTCACCTCACGCTTCTGGAAAGCACTCACTAAAGCACTTCAAATCGATCAAAGGTTAAGCACAGCCTTCCACCCTCAGACTAATGGCCAAACTGAGAGACTCAATCAGTGGCTTGAGCAATATCTACGATGCTATTGCTCATATCATCAAAATAAATGGACTTCCTTTCTCTCCATGGCTGAATTTGCCTATAACAATACCATTAACAGCACTACAAATTATTCTCCCTTTTTCGCCAACTATGGTTTTAATCCAAGATTCACTATCCAAACGACTTCTACACATGACTCACCATCTGTTGATGTGCTAACACAAAACATAGCTGAAAATTTCCTGCATTTACGAGATAACATCAAACAAGCTCAGGCGTCTCAGAAGAAATTTTATGATTTACGTCGTAGAGCTTCTCCGAAATATTCTATAGGGGACTATGTTTGGTTATCTTCCAAAAACATTAAAATGCACTTACCAAGTAAAAAATTGGCTGGGTTGTTCCTTGGCCCATTCAAAATTCTACACATCATCAATGAAAATGCCGTCAGGCTTGATCTACCTGATTCTTTACCCATCCACCCAACTTTCCATGTATCATTATTGAAACCCTACTTGGGAGATAAACCTGATGTACCTCTTCTACCCCCTTCTCCTATTCAATTGGGCACTGATGTCTATGAAGTTTATGATCTTTTGGACTCAAGATTTTATAATGGGGAATTACAGTATCTGGTCCGATGGAAAGGGTTCGCCCCAGAGGATGATACTTGGGAACCTCATGCACACATTAATGCTCCAAAGCTTATTGCTCGTTTTCATAGAAGATATCCAAACAGACCTAAATTCCAACCCGTGGTCGGCTTGCTTGAGGGGGGGGATCTGTAAGGATTCCAGTCCTGCTTTTACTTTTTGCCTCAACTTACCTTCCTCACCTGTACTTAAGGCATCACCCCGCCCCAAACAAGTGCTTAGTTGTTGAGTATTGTTTGCTGAAACCAGTGCTCCCTTTCTTATAAGCTATATACTTATCAAAAGAAGTTTTACTTTTACTACTTTAACATTTGGATTTACAAATACCAGCTGCAGTTTGGTCACAAAGGGACTAATAACAACTAGTCTCATTCATCCTGAAGATTGCTATTCCAAGAAGTATTAAGTTATTCAACTCCTCATCTCTACAGGAATTGCTATCTAATTTCCAACAGGAGGATTCTACCAACTACTACTACGGTATTAGTATCAAATCTAATTTACCTTGGATGCCTTAGGTAACGGCTAATTTCAAATTTCATGTTTCCTTTTTGAACTTTTGTAAACTGACTTTGTCTCTCAGAAATTACTTTGATTGCAACGAATGTTTTATTTAATTCTATGAACTTCCTTTGAATACATTCTCATACCGGACAGTAACGGACTTTATGTGACGTCACACAGCCTCATACATCTCAGCTTGCCATACAGCTCCTTACAACTCAGCGTGTCTCACAGCTCCATTTACAATCACTAGTCTGTGTTCAGTTTTCCACGCTGCAAGCCTTACTCTGTGTGCTGTGTCTCGCAGCAGGTCACGCCCCTGTCAGCAGCTGCAGTCTGTGTGTCTCACATCTCTCATGCCTCAGTGATTATTACAATGAACACTATCTCTCACATTTGGGTTTGAGCACAATTATTGTCAAAAGTTGTTATTAATAATAATACTTATTTTCAGCCTCTAAATATTTATATGGTATAACGATATAATATAACCATATAAAGACTTACTGCCATTACTTATAAAAATCACTCTGAATAAAACAGTCTATGCTGATATAATAGCCTGTACTTCAGTTGTGAAACAAATATAATTTATTTAGACTCTGCAGTTGTGATTCAAATAACCAAGGAACCTGATATTGTGATTGTGTCCTACACTTTAAAAGTGATGGAATTACTGGAAAAATTCTGTCTGTCCTCTTTGCATTACACCCCCTTTACTAAGATACATTACCCACTGACTGATTTACTGGCTAATGATTATTGGAACTGACTCTGATTATTATTATTATCGGTTATTTGTAGAGCGCCAACAGATTCTGCAGCGCTATAATGTCTCATTCTTCTACTCTGATGCCTGGTTTTGGATTACTGTTCTGATATTTGACGCCTGGCTTGTTAACAGATTCTTCTTTTATCTCTCTGATGAGTTCTTGCAGAGCACCTTCTGTTAAATTGCTATTTAACATATGTACTGTATATAGTAATATTATAATATTATATATGGTTAGCAAAGGTAAGTTACAAGGATAGATTGTCATAGAAGAATTCTTCATATATCTTGGTAGTCTTTTTTTGCTTCAAAATTGTTATTTGATCATTCTATATGCTTGGCTCAAAGATTCTCTGGTTCTTCAGATATATTCCTAAGGCTTTTGCCCCTTCTAAGGTAATACATAGAAAGTCATTTAAGGTTCTGTTGTTTTTAAAATTTAAAAAGTTTAATGAAATATGAAATGAATGATCTATTTCAAAGATTTCAATCATGCTCAAATCTAAATTGATTTGTAAATGCACACAGGTTTATAATACATTTGAGAAAAAAAATTGCATGAACTTTTTGATGTTGTTAGGTAAACAAAATAATTCTTATTTTAAAAATTAAAGGGTCAGATTACAAGTGGCATATTATTTGGCCCCCTCAAACACCACTGGAAGTACACTTTTAACACGCGTCAGTTAGCACACATATTACCAGTTGAAAGTAAAGTATTTGGGTGCAAGCGAAACTCAATGCTTGCTAAGTTCAGGACTTCTGATGTCATGTCTGCACTAACTTCTTCTTCCCATGCACTTTAATGGTGCATGCTATTTAAAAATATCTAACACTCATCACTCAAAAGCTATCCTGACACTTTGTTAGACCTACAGCACGAAAACCCGAAGGTAGTTATGGACATTTTACAATTCATTGTTATTCCCACAGAAAAATATGTTCTATTTATTTTTAAATATGTATTTCTATATATCTGATTATATAAAAGAAAAAAGATTTCTATACCTATATATCTATATGAATATATATATATATATATATATATATATAAGTATATATAAGTATATATAAGTATATATATATATATATATATATATATATATATATATATATATATATATATATATATATATATATAAATATCTATATATAGGAATATATATTTAAAAATAGTAAGAACATTAAAATTGAACAAAAATTATTTTTCATGTTTTAAGGCATTTGAGTGGAAAGGCCTTCAAAGTGTATAAATGTATGTACATGGGTATATAAGTTTGTATGTACATATATATATATACACAATTAAATACAAATGTGTGTATCTATACTATTATTGCGTTTGTTGCCATCGCCAGTTGCGCACGCATCCTCAAAGGAATGTTGGCAGGGTGATGAAAAAATCGAAGGTGGATTCTTTCACCACCCTGCCATTTTTGGAATCCACCTGGATGCAGCGTAGGCAAACCCGAAGCCTTAAAAAAAAACACCCAAACGCCCGCACAAAATAGCTAAAAATCTGGTAACCACCTGCAAGAAATAAAAATAAAAACACGTAACCACCCACACGAAGTATAACAAAAAAAAATAACCTCCCGCACAAAGTATTAACACACTTAAACCGTCAACCCCCACATCCCAAAACAATAAAGTAATTAACTCCTAAACTGCATATAACATAATTAAAATATTAACCCCTTAATCGTCAACAACCCACACCGCAATAAACCTAATTAACCTATTAAACCCTAAACTGCAAAACCCCCACATCGCAATAAACCTATTTAACCTATTAAATCTCAAACCGCAAACCCCAACATCACAATTATTGTTATTATCAGGTATTTGTAGAGCGCCAACAGATTCCGCAGCGCTGTAAACATAGTCAGTGTACAGGATAGCTTTGTAGGGGTCAAGTGGGTAGAGGGCCCTGCCAAGAGTTTCACTGTTGTAGTCGGCTCTTATGAAGCGATCTGTAAACAGCTGGGCCCATAGGCTTACAATCTAAGGGGTTCAAGGGGAAAGCAATGGTGTTAGGAAAGGTTAGTGTTCTAATTAAGCTATTAACCCCTAAACGGCCATACACCCACATCGCAATAAACCTAATTAATCTATAAACCTCTAAACCACCAAAACCCCCACAACGCAAATAACTAACGGTTAGATTACGAGTTTTGCAGTAAGCTGAAAAAGCAGCATTAGATCCTAATGCTGCTTTTTCACTACCGCTGCTATTACAAGTCTTGCAGGTTTAGGAGCCCCGCACACTTTTTTGGCCTTACCGCAAACCGACTTACGTAAACTTCGTAAACCCTTTTTCTATGGGACTTCCATAGCGCCAGTATTATGAGTCTGTCCTGGGAGGCCAAAAAGTGAGCGGAACACCCTGTACCTCCAAGATTCCTAACGCATTCTAAAGTCAATAGTTAAGAGTTTTATGGTACAACGCCGTAACATAAAACTCATAACTAAAGTGCTAAAAAGTACACTAACACCCATAAACTACCTATTAACCCCTAAACCGAGGCCCTCCTGCATCGCAAGCAGTATAATAAAAATTTTAACCCCTAATCTGCCGCTCCGGACATCGCTGCCACTAGAATAAATGTATTAACCCCTAAACCGCCTAACTCCTGCCTTGCAAACACTAGTTAAATATTATAACCTCTATTCTGCTGCTCCTAACATCGCCACCACTTAAATTATACTTATTAACCCCTAATCTGCCGTCCCAACGTCACTGCCACTATATTAAATGTATGAACCCCTAAATCTAAGTCTAACCCTAACCCTAATACCCCCTAACTTAAATATAATTTAAATAAATCTAAAGAAAATTACTATAATTAACTAAATTATTCCTATTTAAAACTAATTATTTACCTATAAAATAAACCCTAAGCTAGCTACAATATAACTAATAGTTACATTGTAGCTAGCTTAGGGTTTATTTTTATTTTACAGGCAAGTTTGTATTTGTTTTAACTAGGTAGAATAGTTAATATTTAATAACTACCTAACTAAAATAAAAATAAATTTACCGGTAAAATAAAACCTAACCTAAGTTACACTAACACCTAACACTACACTATAATTAAATAAATCCCCTACATTAAATACAATTAAATAAATTAAATTAAATTAGCTTACAAAAACCCCCCACTAAATTATAGAAAATAAAAAACAAATTACAGATCTTGAAACTAATTACACCTAATCTAATAGCCCTATCAAAATAAAAAAAGCCCCCCCAAAATAAAAAAAACCCTAGCCTAAACTAAACTATCAATAGCCGTTAAAAGGGCTTTTTGCGGGGCATTGCCCCAAAGTAAGCAGCTCTTTTACCTGTAAAAAAAAATACAAACAACCCCCCCAACAGTAAAATCCACCACCCACACAACCAACCCCCCAAATAAAATACTAACTAAAAAACCTAAGCTCCCCATTGCCCTGAAAAGGGTATTTGGATGGGCATTGCCCTTAAAAGGGCATTTAGCTCTCTTTGCAGGCCCAAAGACCTAACCTTAAAAAATAAACCCACCCAATACACCCTTAAAAAAATCCTAACACTAACCATCGAAGATTCACTTATCGGGATAAGTCTTCATCCAAGCGGCAAGATGTCCTCAAGGAAGCAGGCAGAAGTGGTCCTTCAGACGGGCAGAAGTGGTCCTCCAGATGGGCAGAAGTCTTCATCCAGACGGCATCTTCTATCGTCTTCATCCGACGCTGAGCATCTTCTTCAAATGACAGCTTCTTCGTAATGAAAATCTCTTTAAGTGACGTCATCCAAATATGGCGTCCCTTAGATTCTGATTTACTGATAGAATTCTATCAGCCAATCGGAATTAAGGTAGAAAAATTCCTATTGGCTGATGCAATTAGCCAATAGGATTGAGCTGGCATTCTATTAGCTGTTCCAATCAGCCAATAGAATGCAAGCTCAATCCTATTGGATGATCCAATCAGCCAATAGGATTTTTTTCTACCTTAATACCGATTGGCTGATAGAATTCTATCAGCCAATCAGAATCTAAGGGATGCCATCTTGGATGACGTCTCTTAAAGAGATATTCAATACGAAGAAGCCGTCGTTTGAAGAGGATGCTCTGCGTCGGATGTCTTGAAGATGGACCCGCTCCGCGCCGGAAGGATGAAGATAGAAGATGCCATCAAGGTGAAGACTTCTGCCCATCTGGAGGACCACTTCTGCCCATCTGGAGGACCACTTCTGTGGGCGTCATTGAAGACATCTTGCCGATTGGATAAAGACTTCTCCCGGTAAGTGAATCTTTGGGGGTGTTAGGATTTTTTAAGGGTTTATTGGGTGGGTTTATTTTTTAGGTTAGGGCTTTGGGCCTGCAAAAGAGCTAAATGCCCTTTTTAGGGCAATGCCCATCCAATTGCCCTTTTCAGGGCAATGGGGAGCTTAGGTTTTTTTAGTTAGTATTTTATTTGGGGGGTTGGTTGTGTGGGTGGTGGGTTTTACTGTTGGGGGGGTTGTTTGTAAAAAAATTTACTGGTAAAAGAGCTGATTACTTTGAAGCAATGAACTGCAGAAGGCCCTTTTAACCTCTTAAGGACATATGACAGAATTTTTCTGTCATAAAACAATTGAGCAAACTGAAAGCTGTGTCCTTAAAGGGTTAAGGGCTATTGATAGTTTAGGCTAGGGCTTTTTTATTTTGGGGGGCTTTTTATTTTGATAGGGCTATTAGATTAGGTGTAATTAGTTTAAAAATCTGTAATTTGTTTTTTATTTCCTGTAATTTAGGTTTTTTTTGTGATTTAGCTAATTTAATTTATTTAATTGTATTTAATTTAGTTAATTTATTTAATTGTATTTAATTTAGTTAATTTAATTTATTTAATTGTATTGTAGGTGTTATCGTAACTTAGGTTAGGTTTTATTTTACAGGTCAATTTGTATTTATTTTAGCTAGGTAGTTAGCTAGGTAGTTATTAAATAGTTCATAACTATTTAATAACTATTCTACCTAGTTAAAATAAATACAAACTTGTCTGTAAAATAAAAATAAACCCTAAGCTAGCTAAAATGTAACTATGAGTTATAATGTAGCTAGCTTAGGGTTTATTTTATAGGTAAGTATTTAGTTTTCAATAGAAATAATGTAGTTAATGATAGTAATTTTATTTAGATTTATTTTAATTATATTTCAATTAGGGGGTGTTAGGGTTAGGGTTAGACTTAAGTTTACAGGTTAATAAATTTAATAGTGGTGGCGACGTTGGGGGCGGCAGATTAGGGGTTAATAAGTGTAGGTACATTCCGGCGACATTGGGGGTGGAAAATTAGGGGTTAATAAATATAATGTAGGTGGCGGCGATTTTGGGGGCAGCAGATTAGGAAATAATAAGTATAATGTAGGTGGCGGCGATTTCTGGAGCGGAAGATTAGGCGTTAATAATAAGAATAATGTAGGTGTCGGCGATGTCGGGGGTGGCAGATTATGGGTTAATAAGTGTAAGATTAGGGGTGTTTAGAGCTCGGGGTTCTTGTTAGGGTGTTAGGTGTAAACATAAAATGTGTTTCCCCATAGTAATCAATGGGGCTGCGTTACTGAGTTTTACGCTGCTTTTTGGCAGGTGTTAGAATTTTTCTCAGCTGGCTTTCCCCATTGATGTCTATGGGGAAATCGTGCACAAGCACGTATGACCAGCTCATCGCTGACTTAGGCAATGCTGGTATTGGAGTGCGGTATGGAGCAAAATTTTGCTCTATGCTCACTTCTTGTTTTTTAACGCCAGGTTTGTAAAAACCTGTAATACCAGTGCTGCAGGTTAGTGAGTGGTGAGAAAAAACTGCTCGTTAGCACCGCATAGCTCCTAACGCAAAACTCGTAATCTCGCCGTAATTTAATTACTAAGCCCCCTAACCTAACACCTAAATTAACCCCAATTACAACTAAATTACAATTGAATTAAAAAAATAACATTAAATTACAAAAAATAAAAAAGTCTAACATTACAGAAAAAATAAACAAAATGATCAAAAATACATTTTTTATACCTAATCCCTATGAAAATAAAAAAGCCCCCCTAAAATAAAAACACCCCCTAATCTAAACTACCAATAGTCTTTAAAGGGGCCTTTTGTAGGGCATTGCCCTAAGTTAAACAGCTCTTTTACCTCTAAAAATACTATACATCCCTAACAGTAAATCCCCAACCACCAAACTCTGCAAAATAAAAAAAAAACTAACACTAAAAAAAGCTAAACTATCCATTGCCCCTAAAGGTGCATTTGTATGGGCATTCAGCTGTTGTACTGCCCAAAAAACCCTAATCTAAAAAAAGCACCAAAAAAATTGAAATAAAAATGCATAAACCTAAACCCCAAATAGGTACTCACTGTTCCTGAAGGTCCTCTTCCAGATGTCTCCATCATCTTCTATCTTCATTATCTTCTATCTTCATCCAGAGCGAAGTTGGAGCGGAGGTGCGGAGCTGTTTTCCCGATGCTTGGATCCTCAGTGGTGGTCCTTGGCGGCGGTGGTCCTCAGCAGCATGGAGGCTCCTCTTCATGCAATCATCCTTCGCACACTGAAAATTGAATGCAAGGTACCCCATATTTATTGGGGTACCTTGCATTCCTATTGGCTGAAATTTTGAAATCAGCCAATAGGATGAGAGCTACTGAAATCTTAATTTATCCTCCTTCAAACTAAATCTAATGCATATAGAAGTCCTAAAGAAAGGGCTTTCATTTTGTCCCACAAACTCCTTTGATAAGTTTAACTTTATCAAAGATTTACATTTATTTGCGCGTCGGGTAGTACTGTCACAGATTATGAAAGGAAAGAGTAGACACCTAGTTGAAGATGTCTCCTTGGGTAGGGAAGATTCATCGAGCAAATACAACCTTCAAAGTCTGCTGGCAGACAATGAAGGTAGTCAGTATATCCCCTCCCAAGTGGGTGATTTCACCCAACAAGACAAATTTCCCTCAAACTTCAAGGCGAAATCGAAGTACATGCCACAGCTGTCCATGGTACCAGCCGCAAACATCTTTGTTAGAGAAGTTGAAAAAGAGATAGCAAATTTATCCTTTACAGGATTGGCTAATGACAACTTAACTAAATCAGAAAGAAAGGCACTAAATCAACTGATGAATGCCAAGGGTTTTGTAATTAAACCCACGGACAAGGGTGGTAACCTTGTCCTTTGGGATGAGAGAATGTATGTTCTTGAGGTCAAACGTCAGCTATTGGAAAAAAGGTTCTATAAAAGTTTGATAATTAACCCTATCCCTGCACTGCAATTTACTCTTTTCAACATCCTCAAAGAGGAAAAAAGCAAAGATATTATAACTTCTACAGAATGTAAATATCTTTATCCAGAATATCCGGTGATGCCTGTATTTTACTGCATCCCAAAGATTCACAAGAACGCCAACCATCCACCAGGCCGGCCAATCGTTGCAGGTATTGGCAGCCTAACTGCAAATCTGGGCAACTACGTAGACTCCTTTTTAAGACCAGCTCTTAATACCCTACCCTCTTTTATTATGGATACTGCCGACTTCCTAAGAAAGATTGATGGACTTGTTGTCCCAAAAGATGCCATTCTGGTCACTTTAGATGTGGAGGGATTGTATTCATCAATCCCTCATGAGGTGGGCATAAGGGCATGTAAACACTTCCTCTTGATGAGAGGCATGAATTGCCATGCAACACACAGACTTTGTAATAGAACTATTAAGGTTTACACTTAGTAACAATGTGTTTATGTTCAACAAAAAAATATGTACCCAAAAGCAAGGAACAGCAATGGGGGCAACCTGTGCTCCCACATTTGCGTGCTTCCACTTGGGGATATGGGAGATGGAAGAAGTGTATCAGAACCCTCTTTTTGAGGAAAATATCCACATATGGCTCAGATATGTGGATGACATTTTCCTCATTTGGGAGGGTTCTGAGCTCAGTTTCAAAGAATTTGTAGACTGTTTGAATATCAATCAGAGTAACATCTCTCTAACCTTACAGTTTAGTAGGGAAGAAATATCCTTTTTGGATATAACTGTGAAGATCAAAAGGGGATGTCTAGTAACAGAGAACTTTCGCAAAAGTACTGCTACCAATAGCCTACTTCTCGCATCTAGTTACCACCCCAGCCACCTCAAAAAAGATATTCCCAAGGGACAATTTCTTAGGCTACGCCGAAATTGTTCTACAAAAGGAAAATACTACCAACATGCAGCAGAAATGGAAAAACGCTTTCTAAATAGAGGCTATTCGAAAAAAATAGTCAAAGGGGCCCTAAATGGTGCTGCCCACTTAAATCGAGATAGCCTTCTTGTGCCAAAGGAGAAGGCCAGTGAATCTAAAATTGGATTAATCACTGAATATAACTGCCATTGGACATCACTAAAACAGATACTTGCAAAAAATTGGCATATCCTTCTTAGTGATGAAGGGCTATCTCGGGATGTCAGCGATTTTTCCAATGTCACAGGCAAAAGGGCGCCCAATTTAAAAGACAAATTGCTATGAAGCCAATATGTGTACAGAAACAACAAGATTGGCTCACAAAACATAGATCTTATGGCAACCATCCTTGTGGCAAATGTGTTGCATGCAAATTTATGGTTAAAACCAAACACTTTGCTACACACACAGGTAAAACGTATACCTTGAAACACTTCGTGAACTGCAACACTGAGGGGGTTATTTACCTCCTTTCCTGTAATTGCCCACAATTTTACGTGGGCAAAACAAGAAGGGCCATTAAGGACCCGATAACAGAGCATCGGGATGATGTTAAGTACAAGAATCCAAAAAGCAATGTTGCCAAGCATTATGAGCAATCCTGACTCTCTCTCTTTTATTGGAATAGATAGGGGCATCACTAACAATAGAGGAGGGGACAATGACAGAGTCCTCCTTCAGAAGGAATGCAGGTGGATCTCAATTTTGGAAACAAAATTACCTGTAGGCCTTAATGATATAATAGATATGGCCTGCTTTATGTAATGATTTATATCCAAAGTCTTGTATATAAAAAAATAACACCTAATTAGAATAGTTGCAACATATACCTACAATTTTTAAGTATCCTTTATTGTATATATATATATAAAGATCACGCAGTTATGTGTCTTTTAGCTATACCTTAGTATGTTAATGTCCTTAAGTATGGACAAATCATTCAAACACTTCACTTTGTATAATTAGGTTCTGTATAACTGTTTGATATATCAGAGCTATTTGCAATATTTTCACCCGTCTGTAGAGGCGCTTATCACAACTTGTATAAATTAGGACGTAAGGATTCCCTCAGTATTATGCCCTGACGAAGCCCGATGTTAATCATGGACGCACGGGTGAAATGCGCGTTGGCATAGGTCCAGCCGACTGGATCATGTGATGTGCGTGTTTGTGCCCTGGTGAAAGCAACTTCCAGCACGTCTCCACGGTTCCTTTTCAGGCATTCTAAAGAAACTTGGAATTACTCTTGGTAATATTCGCCGTGGCTACAAAGAAACTTAGCACGGCTGAATGAGTATCTGGACACTGACTGTACTTTTCAGGTCGTATGGTTCCTTATTATTACATTTGCTCTAAACTGTGCTAATCAGCTTTAACATTGCGCACTAATACTTGGCAAACGTTGCTCTGTCGAGAGGGTGTTTTGATTTATTCAGTAATAATAAAGGACTTAAAAGTAAAGAACAGAAACCCAAGCCTGCATATAAATGAATGGATTTACTGAAAGCACTAATATGCTTGCTTGCTCTAACTGCATGTGCCTATACCATCGCTTGAAATTTACTGTTCTAATTTATATATATGACCGCTTACAGTATTGCATCCAGATTGTGTGTGATGAATTGTACATATTATATGTGAAATTGATTGCTATGCTCACACACTATTGTGCATATCCTGAGGGCTTGTCGGCATTGATCACTTAGATCCCACTTTTAAAACCTGCCCGGCAATATATACCTCAGCCTATGAGGTGTCGGTAGCAGCTGGGTGTAGTTGGTCTTTGCAGTGCATTTTCCCTCTGTATATAAGATTCCATTTGTACACAGTTATCTTGCATGCCTGACATTATTCTACTGTATCCTAAAGACAGTGATTTCTTTCTTAGATCCCACTTTTCATTTACCTGCCCAGCTGTGACCTCTTACATGGGGTGCTGTGTGCAGCAGGGTGTAGAAAGAATGACTTGCTTTATTTTATCCATGTTGCCATTTCCTTACTTGTTGATATAAACATTTCTCAAGTATTTTTACTCGCACATCCCCTGACTGGGGTTTAGTGTATTAGATTTGATACAGCTAATACTACTATTATGATATATTTATGTTGCAATTGTTTTGAATAATCGTTCTGCATATATTCCACTTTACACATTGTGTGGGGGGACGGGCCCTCCATGCCAACTCCTTTGTTATCTATCTCTACTATTGTGCTAGTAAATAATACTTTTCAAAAAGAGTGCTGAAATCCCTGTCTTTTTTCATCCTGGTTGATCTACTCTGGATGATTTCTCTTGTTAATAAAAACATTTCATATTTCTATAAGGGTTTGCACCATCAATTTAAAGCTTGGCAAGGTATAGCCATTTAGGCCACCTTTGGACTACTAGCCTAAAGCAAATGCATCCCTCCTGTATATATTTTTTGATATATATATATATATATATATATATATATATATATATATATATATATATATATATAGATATAGATATACAGGGAGTGCAGAATTATTAGGCAAATTAGTATTTTGACCATCTAGGAAAGTATCCCCGGGTCTAGTAGTGAAACAGCTGCCCAATAGTGATTTTTGTATTTGCTACACTTACCCTATCAGGGGGGTGCTGAGTGTTAACACAGTATTTGAAGCAAAAAGCCTGAGATGTTTGCAAATCTAATTTACATATCTTACCCAGAATCCTCTTGTGCATTTGTAACAATGTTTATGGAGTCTTACTGGGTAAAGGCAAGCGGGGATACTTGCCTAGATGTGCTAATTGCCTGTCCAATAATTTCTATTGATTTACTTTTGCGATATGGAGGATTTTAATCTCATGCTTTTATCTCCACCATAATATTAATGAATATATATATATATATATATATATATATATATATATATACACACACACATTTACTTGTGAATGTATATCTGTATCTTTCTGTAAAAGTCTAAAAGAAAGCTGTTGGAACAGAAATGTTTCTGACTTTCCAGTACAGAACACTGAGGAATAACAGCACATAATGAGTTGTTTTTTTTAGAAATGTGTGTCACTTTCTAATGATATGTACAGCAAATATTAATGTTATGACATTTAAAATGATGTGGTACTGTATACTTTATATACACAAAAAATCTCATTTTTATTTCATGTGTGTAATGCAAATACGAGAACTGGCTGTGCAAACAATGTTTCATCAAAATCAAGCTGAGTGCATTAAAACTGTTCATCAAAAACTTTTATTAGTTATTAATGCCTGGTTTGGAAAGCCTACAAAAGCATTCAAGCTTTACTTGTTCTTTTGTAAATTCTAATTCTCAACATCTTTCATACTGCTATTGATAAATGTGCCTCGGTTTCTCTCAGTGACATCTAAGAATAATTTGTTTTTTATTTTTAGTGCAATAACTAGTGTTGTTTCTATGGATTTGGGATTTAGCCATTAGCTGAGGTTTCATATCCTTGTTACATTAGGTGGCTATTCCAGGTACATAGTTCAGATTAAAATTTAAGTCAGATATTTGGTCTGATACTGGAAAAAATTGGATAAAGGGAAAAAAAATAAGCAAAATCTAGTTACAAAGGTGAACGTATTAATTCTATGGTTAATTGTACTGGGGGAGGAAACATTTTGCTTATCATTATTATTATTTTTATTATTATTATCATATATTTGTATAATCCTTTAGATTTCCGTAACGTCTATCATTTCTTGGTAAATATATTACAGTAAATACATTTATGTTACCTTTGCTCTTTATGTTAAAAATCTTTTTTAGATGCTTATCATTTTTAAGCAATTTACACATTTACAGTAAATTAAGAAGTTTTGTTTTCCATCCTAAACAATATAACCACTATAAATTTGACATTATGCATCTCAGCATGATAAATACAAATTTTTAGGGAGAAGCAGGAAAACATTTAGAGAAGACTACATCCATATCAATTAAAATAATACTATATGAAAGGCACATAATAAAAAATCTGTGATGTCAAAAAAGCTTATGAATTTTGGCTACTGATGTAGGCATGGCTAAATTCAATACTAGTGCATTATTATTCATATAACTTGGCAAGAACGTAGATTCATGGGGTACAATAGACCTTGCTTGTTTTTGGGCACATTTTGATCAGTTGAGCTCCATGTAAAAAAAAAAAAGAATAAAAAATGTCATTAATACATGCAAAATCAGCTGTGTTTTTCAATACCAGATCATATTTATATTTATAGCAATTTTCACATTATGGATTTGATCCCAATTCTTTCTTTACTTATTATTTGCAGTTTTTGAGCTCTCTATGCTTCTCAAGTTTTGAGTGATCACAATCCAAGCAATAGCACCATTTCCCTAACAGAAAAAGTTTGTATAGGATCTGACCTCATAGTTGGAAAATAAGACATATACACTGGCCTCTATTTATCAAGCTGTCAGCCGCAAATACGCTGTAATTCCACAGCGTATTTGTGGCGAGCCTGATTCGCTGTAGTTATCAAACCCTACAGACCGGCAAAAGTAGAATATAGTGATGTAACATACGATCCAGCGGACTCAGTCCGACACAGATCGATGCTTACGTCACTACAGATGTTCCGAACGCAAGTTCGGCACAATCTGACTACTTTTGGTAGTTATCAAATACCTACCAGGTATGCTCACCACTATTCCAGCCCAGCGTACCTGGTTTTCAATCCGCCGCCCTGGAGGCGGCAGATGTTATAGGAATCAATGGGAGTCTGACAGCAGCGAAAGCTCATGTTCGCTGCTGCCTGATATCCCATTGATTCCTAGGGGAACGTCTACACCTAACACCCTAACATGTACCCCAAGTCTAAACACCCCTAATCTGCCCCCCCTACACCGCCGCCACCTACATTATACATATTAACCCCTAAACCGCCGCTCCTGGAGCCCACCGCAACTCTATTAAAGTGTTTAACCTCTAAACCGCCGCTCCCGGACCCCGCCGCAACTCTAATAAATGTATTAACCCCTAAACCGCCGCTCACGGAGCTCACTGCCGCCTACATTATACCTATTAACCCCTAATCTGCCGCCTCCTATACCCCCGCCACCTACATAAAGTTATTAACCCCTATTCTGCCGCTCCCAGACTCCGCTCCAATGAAATAAATTGTTTAGCCCCTAAACTGCCGCTCTCGGAGCCCACTGCCACCTACATTATATTTATTAACCACTAATCTGCTCCCCCTACACCGCCGCCACTATATTAAATTTATTAACCCCTAAATCTAAGTCTAACTCTAACCCTAACACCCCCTAACTTAACTATAATTTAAAAAATTCTAAATAAAAATCCTATAATTAACTAAATTATTGCTATTTAAAACTAAATAATTACCTGTAAAATAAACCCTAAGCTAGCTACAATGTAACTAATAGTTACATTGTAGCTAGCTTAGGGTTTATTTTTATTTTACAGGAAAGTTTGTATTTATTTTAACTAGGAAGAAAATAAATAACAAATATACCTGTAAAATAAAACCTAAACTAAGTTACAATTACACCTAACACTACACTATCATTAAATAAATTAAATAAATTAACTACAATTAACTACAATTAATTAAAATTAAATAATTACACTAAAGTACAAAAAACCCACTAAATTACAGAAAATAAAAAAATAATTACAAGAATTTTAAACTAATTACACTTAATCGAATACCCCTAATAAAATCAAAAAGCCCCCCAACATAATAAAAATCCCTACCCTATGCTAAATTACAAATAGCCCTTAAAGGGCTTTTTGCGGGGCATTGCCCCAAAGTAATCAGCTCTATTACCTGTACCAAAAAAATACAATACCCCCCCAACATTACAACCCACCACCCACACAACCAACCCTACTTTAAAACCCACCCAATCCCCCCTTAATAAAACCTAACACTAACCCCTTGAAGATCACCCCATCTTGAGATGTCTTCACCCAACCGGGCCTAAGTCCTCAACGAAGCCGGGCAAAGTCTTCATCCAACCAGGCAGAAGTCTTCATCCAGCCGGGCAGAAGAGGTCCTCCAGACAGGCAGAAGTCTTCATCCAGGCGGCATCTTCTATCTTCATCCATCCAATGAGGAGCGGCTCCATCTTGAAGACATCCGACGCGGAGAATCCATCCAGACCGACGACTACCCAACGAATGACTGGTCCTTTAAATGATGTCATCCAAGATGGCGTCCCTTGAATTGTCAATAGGATTTTTCCTACCTTTATTCCGATTGGCTTATAGAATTCTATCAGCCAATTGGAATTCAAGGGATGCCATCTTGGATAATGTAATTTAAAGGACCAGTCATTCATCGGGTAGTCGTCGGTCTGGATGGATGCTCCACGTCGGATGTCTTCAAGATGGAGCTGCTCTTCGTCGGATGGATGAAGATAGAAGATGCATCTTGATGAAGACTTCTGCCCATCTGGAGGACCTCTTCTGCCCGGTTGGATGAAGACTTTGCACGGCTTCATTGAGGACTTAGGCCCGGTTGGGTGAAGACGTCTCAAGGTAGGGTGATCTTCAGGGGTTTAGTGTTAGATTTTATTAAGGGGGATTGGGTGGGTTTTAGAGTAGGGTTGGGTGTGTGGGTGGTGGGTTGTAAATGTTGGGGGGGTATTGTATTTTTTTTACAGATAAAAGAGCTGATTACTTCGGGGCAATGCCCTGCAAAAGCCCTTTTAAGGGCTATTTGTAATTTAGTATAGGGTAGGGATTTTTATTATTTTGGGGGCTTTTTTATTTTATTAGGGGGATTAGATTAGGTGTAATTAGTTTAAAATTCTTGTAATTATGTTTTGATTTTCTGTAATTAAGTGTGGGGGTGTACTTTAGTTAATTTTATTTAATTTTAATTAATTGTAGTTAATTTATTTAATTTATTTAATGATAGTTTAGTGTTAGGTGTAATTGTAACTTAGGTTAGGTTTTATTTTACAGGTACTTTTGTATTTATTTTAACTAGGAAGTTATTAAATAGTTAATAACTACTTAATAACTAATGTACCTAGTTAAAATAAATACAAACTTGTAAAATAAAAATAAATCCTAAAATAGCTACAATGTAACTATTAGTTATATTGTAGCTATCTTAGGGTTTATTTTATAGGTAAGTATTTAGTTTTAAATAGGAATAATTTATTTAGATTAATTTAAATTCTATTTAAGTTAGTGGGTGTTAGGGTTAATGTTAGACTTAGGTTTAGGAGTTAATAAATTTAATATATTGGCGGCGACATTGGGGGCGGGAGATTAGGGGTTAATAAATTTAATGTAGGTGGCGGCGGTGTAGGGGGGTTAGATTAGTGGTTAATAAATTTAATGTAGGTGGCGGCGGTGTAGGGGGGTCAGATTAGGGGTTAATAAATTTAATTTAATTTATATTATATATGAGCAAATGTCCTGAGTAACTTTTATATGGATTCTTATCTATGTATAAATTATATCCACTTTTCATACATGTTTAGTATAGTATTTTTATATTTTGAATATGTATATTTTTAAGAGACTAATGAATTTCCTGTTACATCCCTTTTAATAGATAAGTTTTTAAGTATGAGATTTAATTTATCGGTTAGATATATATATATATATTTTAACTATTGGATTTTAGGATACACATTTTAAAGATATGAGTATTATTTAATATTATTATATATTTTTTATATATGCATTAATTTGATGTATAGTTTGAGTAAAATTTTTAAGTATGGTTGCCAAAATATAGGTCTGCCAATACCACCTTACTAAACTGTTTTAAATCACCTTATCTAATTTCATTTAACCAATGAGAGATTGGGAACACCTTTAAAAAGGTGCAGCTGTGGCAACATCTTCATCTTGAGAAAGACCTGTATAGAGAGAAACACGTTGTGGTATTCTGAGCTTCGTATTTAAGTAAACAAGTATTTGCACATTGGTTATAAAGGTTAGCTCTAAAATTAGAGCTTGTTGCTCTTTTTTGTAGTAATCAGAAAACAACTTCTATGTAGCCTGATTAAACAATATGAGACATTTAATATATGATGAATTTGTATATTAACTACTGACTTAAGTGTTAATAAATATAAGGAATATTTAATATAATATATATCTTATGTTCAAGATATATATATATAACCGGAGGCCACAGATGAAAAAGAAATACTGACAAGCTCAGAATCTGAATTGGTAGAAACAAATGATTCTTCTTACTTCACGCAATCACACACAGCCTAAAATATTTACAAGTTCAGACATTCCACAGACATACAATGTTTGTTCATATTGGATGTTGCAGGTAATAGGATATGCCCAATAATTCAGTATGGTAACAAAAAACAAGCAGATAAGAAGTTTAAAGGCTTTAGCATTGTTCGTATACGTTACCACCTTGAGGACCGTGATATTTCTGTTACCGCATTGGAAGATCCGTGTTTGGAGAGGCAGCGTGTGTGAATGCGGCTTACTTCCGGGTAGCGGTGAAAAAGTAGATCCGGCCGTTGAATGATCCAAAGTCGGTAATGACAAAGTAACGATTTGAGCATAAGAGATTCAAGACGCAGCTAGAGTAAACAAAGTAAACCACCTTGCACAGGATACAAGCAATAGGAGACCTGAGATAAGGAAAGCTACACCAGAGTAGCTAAGACTTCAATAATCAGGCAGTCAATGAGTGTTACAGGTAGTCCTTATATAGGGTGGAGACCAAATAGGAGGGGTTATAGTTAAAGGTATACCACATCTCCCCCCCTTCAAGGAAGCACCCCAGGGGTTTCCAAACTAGGCTTCTCAGGATAGCGGCGATGAAAATTTCGTAGAAGACGGGGAGTGCGAAGATCAGAATGAAGCTGCCAAGAGTTATCCTCCGAACCATAACCTTTCCATTTCACAAGATACTCTAACCTCTTCCTATGGATCCTAGAATCCAATACAGCTTCAACTTCATACTCCTCTCGATCATCAACGAGTATTGGAGGTGGTCGAGACAAGGAGAGAGACTGAGGTGGAGGAAGATATGGCTTCAACAGAGAGACATGAAAAGAGGGGTGAATCTTAAAATCCTGGGGAAGCTCTAATCTCACAGCATTGAGGTTGATTATTTTAGAAATCTTAAAAGGACCCAAATATTGATTTGCTAACTTTTTGCTAGGAACTGACAGTTTGAGATTCTTTGTCGAGAGTAGTACCAAATCTCCAATCTGATAAGCCGGGCTAGCAGTGTGATGGGTATCATATAACCTTTTTTGATAATCTTTAGCTTCCGAAAGATGTTTTTTCAGGATGTTAAGTCTTTCTTGTAGGGTAGTTGCGAAATCCAATGCTGAGGGAGAGTTCACTTGTTGAGAGGACAATGAAATAGTAGTAGGATGATATCCATAAGTAACGAAGAATGGGGATAGTTTAGTAGATGTAGAAGTAGTATTGTTATAACAGAATTCAGCCAAAGGTAAATAGGATGACCAGTCATCCTGCAGATGAGATATATAACAACGAAGATATTGCTCAAGGGTTTGGTTGAGTCGTTCTGTAAGGCCATTTGTCTGAGGGTGAAAAGCAGTCGAGTATCTAGAATCAATTTTGATTAACTTACATAGGGATCTCCAAAAATTAGAGGTAAACTGTGTACCACGATCAGTTATTATAACTTTGGGCAGTCCATGTAAGCAAACTATGTTGTCTAGGAAAACGTGAGCTGTAGTGAAAGCTGTAGGGAGACCTTTTAGGGGAATGTAATGAGCCAGTCTTGTTAAATGATCAATGACAACTAAAATAGTATTGTAATGGTGGGATTCAGGTAACTCGACAATAAAGTCCATTGATATGGTACTCCAGGGTTTGTCAGGAATAGGCAGAGGAGATAAAAGACCTGATGGTCTTTTGTGTGTTAACTTGTTTCTGGCACAGGTATCACAATGTTTTACATAGTTTGTAATATAGGTATCCATGAGTGGCCACCAATAATTTCTCCTGGTTAGGTCTATAGTTTTAGAAATACCTGGATGGCCTGCTAGTGTCCCGTCATGGGTTTGTTTAAGAATAGAAGATCTAATTTGTTTGGGGATATATAGTTTAGAATTATGATAGAAAAGACCCGTCTTGGAATCTTTTTGACAGTCTATTCCATGTGGTGGTTCATGTTTTAATTCTTTTAAGATCTCCTCTTCTAAAGGTGTTAATAAACCTATAATTTTTTCTTTTGGAATGATTTGGTAAATTTGATTATGAGTGTCTTGTTCATGTAATCTAGAGAGGGCATCGGCTTTGGTATTTAAATGTCCTGGTCTGTAGGTTAAGAGAAAATCGAAACGATCAAAAAATATAGACCATCTTGCTTGTCTTGCAGACAAGGTCTTACTTGTTTTTAGAAATTCAAGATTTTTATGGTCAGTATAAATCTTAAAAGGTAGCTTAGAACCTTCTAATAAATGTCTCCAATGATCTAGAGCACGTTTTATAGCTAGAAGTTCTTTATCTCCTATGCTATAGTTTTTCTCAGCACTAGTTAACATTTTTGAATAGAAAGCAATAGGATGAATCTCAGTCTTGTTCTTATCTTGTTGTGATAAAACTGCACCGATACCTGAGTCGGATGCATCTACTTCAAGGATAAATTCTGAATCAAAATCTGGCATAACTAGAATGGGAGCTGTAGTAAAATTTTCTTTCAATTTATTAAAGGCAAGACTAGCGGATTCGGTCCACTTAAATCTTTGTTTTTCACTAGTGAGTGTTGTTAATGGTTTAACGATTGAAGAGAAATTTTTTATAAACTTCCTATAAAAATTCGCAAAACCAATGAATCGTTGTACAGATTTTGTGGAAGTAGGAGTAGGCCAATTTAGAATTGCTGATACCTTCTCCGGATCCATTTGAATTTTGTTGGGACTGATGATGTAACCCAAGAATTTTATTTCTGTGACATGAAAGGAACATTTTTCCAGTTTAGCATATAGTTTGTGTTCTTTTAAACGAGTTAATACCCAGCGTATATGTTTTTCATGCTCTTGAGGTGTTCTAGAATAAATTAATATGTCGTCAAGGTATATTATAACACAAACGTCTATCAGGTCACGAAAGATCTCATTTATAAAAAACTGAAAAGTTGCCGGAGCATTACTCAGACCAAAAGGCATTACATTATATTGGAAAAGGCCATATCTGGTCCTGAATGCCGTTTTCCATTCGTGACCTTCTTTAATTCTAATCAAATTATAAGCTCCCTTTAAATCTAATTTGGTGTAAATAGTTGCACCAGTTAGACGTTCCAAAAGTTCAGGTATTAAAGGTAACGGGTATCTGTTTTTTATTGTGATGTTATTTAATGCTCTATAATCAATAATAGGTCTTATGGTACCATCCTTGTTTCTTACTAGAAACATACCTGCAGCTGCAGGGGATGTAGAGTGTGAAATAAATCCCTTACGTAAATTTTCGTCTAAGTAGTTTCTTATATACTGGAGTTCCTCTTGAGAGAGGGGATAGATCTTACCATGAGGGATTTTGGAACCAGGTATTATATCGATAGGACAGTCAAACTCCCTATGAGGTGGAAGGTTTTCTGCCTCTTTTAAATTAAATACATCTGCCAAATCCTGATAACACGAGGGTAAACCAATATCAAGTGACGCTATGGTTTGATGTGGATAACAAGTTTGGGAACAAAAAGCAGAATCTAATGTTACCTTATTTGAAACCCAATTTATGTGAGGGTTGTGTTTCTTCAACCAAGGATAGCCTAGGATGAGAGTATGCTGATGTATGGTTATGAGATCAAAAGATAAATATTCAGTGTGTCCCTGCAATGATGTTACAAGCAGGGGAATAGTATGATGTGTAATAGGTCCTTGTTCTATTAATGAACCATCTATCAGCTTAATAGATACAGGATTTTGTTTACAAATAGTAGGTATTCGATTTTTATTTACATAAGTGGAATCAATGTAATTTCCGGATGCTCCTGAATCAATTAATGCCTTGGTTTGGATATTTTTCTGGTCCCACTGTAAAGAAATAGACAAAGTCATGTGTGTATCATTAGCTATGCTGTAAATAAAGTCACTGGTTTTGTTCTTACCATTCTTTTGTTTTTTCAACAAAGGACAAGTATATACTACATGTTCTTTTTGAGCACAATATAAACAGAGATTTTCCAACCTCCTTCTAATTTTTTCCTCTGGTGGCAGAGGTCCTCTAAGTACACCAATCTCCATAGGGGTAGCACTGCCATGAGCTTTGTCATGACTTGTTGTGACTTGGTAAGGTCTTCTATATGAGGTATCATTAGAGGCCTTTTCTGCCCTCCTTTCTCTCAAACGACGATCTAAAGATGTACTTAATTTAATAAGACCATCAAGGGTATCTGGGATCTCAAGACGTGAAAGTTCATCTTTGAGTGTTTCAGATAAACCTAAACGATATTGATTTTTCAAACTGATTTCATTCCACTGAGAGTCCTCTGCCCACATCTGAAACTCAGTGGTATAATCCTCCACATTTCTCTTACCTTGTTTTAAAGACCTCAATCTCATTTCCGCATTTATTTGAGAATTTGAGTCTTGATATAGACTAGTTAAAGCAGAAAAAAAATCTTGTAATGAATCCAGGATATTGTTATTGTTTTCAAAAAACCTATTAGCCCAAGTCCTGGGTTCACCTTGTAGGAAAGATATTGTGGTACAAACTTTAATCCGCTCAGTATGATAAGTCTTAGGTCTAAGAGAAAATAATAAATTACAGGCATTCTTAAATTCCCTGAACTCAGAACGTTTCCCTGAAAAAGGTTGTGGATAATTAATATGAGGTTCAGGTGGGTCATGAGGCTTTTGTGTAACAAAATCTTTAACTATAGTTTTCAGTGCAGCATTTTCAGTCTGCACTTCAGTCACAGCTCTTGCTAAATAATCAAGTTTAAGGTAAACATTATTAAACTCCTTTTTTATTTCATTAGGATCCATAATGTTTAATTAATTCAAAATTCGTTTTTTTAGGCCTGATTATTATGTGGTATTCTGAGCTTCGTATTTAAGTAAACAAGTATTTGCACATTGGTTATAAAGGTTAGCTCTAAAATTAGAGCTTGTTGCTCTTTTTTGTAGTAATCAGAAAACAACTTCTATGTAGCCTGATTAAACAATATGAGACATTTAATATATGATGAATTTGTATATTAACTACTGACTTAAGTGTTAATAAATATAAGGAATATTTAATATAATATATATCTTATGTTCAAGATATATATATATAACCGGAGGCCACAGATGAAAAAGAAATACTGACAAGCTCAGAATCTGAATTGGTAGAAACAAATGATTCTTCTTACTTCACGCAATCACACACAGCCTAAAATATTTACAAGTTCAGACATTCCACAGACATACAATGTTTGTTCATATTGGATGTTGCAGGTAATAGGATATGCCCAATAATTCAGTATGGTAACAAAAAACAAGCAGATAAGAAGTTTAAAGGCTTTAGCATTGTTCGTATACGTTACCACCTTGAGGACCGTGATATTTCTGTTACCGCATTGGAAGATCCGTGTTTGGAGAGGCAGCGTGTGTGAATGCGGCTTACTTCCGGGTAGCGGTGAAAAAGTAGATCCGGCCGTTGAATGATCCAAAGTTGGTAATGACAAAGTAACGATTTGAGCATAAGAGATTCAAGACGCAGCTAGAGTAAACAAAGTAAACCACCTTGCACAGGATACAAGCAATAGGAGACCTGAGATAAGGAAAGCTACACCAGAGTAGCTAAGACTTCAATAATCAGGCAGTCAATGAGTGTTACAGGTAGTCCTTATATAGGGTGGAGACCAAATAGGAGGGGTTATAGTTAAAGGTATACCACACACGTTGATGTTATGTACTATTGTTGCTTAAACTATATTTGAAGCTGTGAACCTATTCCTGTTATACCAGCACATTGACAGGCAAATAATCACAGACCTATTGGGACTTGTTCTTATGCACTGATACAGTGACTTTTGGAGTCCAAGGTGAGACTGAGGGTTCTATCACCTAATCAACTACTTGCCCCTCTAAACGCATACTTCAGAAAGTATCCTGCATGCCATTTATCACTGAAGAGCGGATACTACACTTCACAGAATACGGCGGCTTAGGAACTCGAGCCGGGATCCAAGGACCAATCGGATCACAGAATGAGGACAACGCCTATAAGAGTGACGTCACTCCGCCACGGAGGTAATTTCAACTGACGGACTGGTTTGACTGAGCTTTTGGGGGTAAGCTAAAAGGATTTTACATTAAAACAGAAAGCCTTTTAACTGACTATTACACATCCGGTTAATTAGTGTGGTGGCAACCTAATCTATACACGGAGACGTCCGTTTTTTATATATACTAATTTTTTTGCATATTGTTTGTACTTTTGGCCATGTATTAAAATACTTTTATGTATATTTTGCATTGCATTATTGTAGATAAGTTATTAATATTGTAATTACTTTGGTTTCTATATTCCCATTGGTCAGAGGACCATTTTATATTTATCTATCACTTGTGCACTTTGTGAAAGCTTACAGAGACTTATGTCCTACTTATTATATTACACTTAGGTTTATATTAGGATATATTTACCTAGTATAGTTTTGTTTATTAGCTTAGCACCTTTTAGAATTCTTAGCACTTTATGGAATACTTTGCACCAATAATCTGCACTGGCACGTTGCACATTATATAATTGTTAGATTACTCTACCACCTTTAGCTTTTTTAGCGCTCCTGGTCAATTTTACTACTTGTGTTAATAAATTTAATGTAGTTGGCGCCAGGGTCCATGAGCGGCGGTTTAGGGGTTAAACATTTTATTTAGTTGCGGCGGGGTCCGGGAGCGGCGGTTTAAGGGTTAATACATATAATGTAGGTGGCGGTGGGCTCCGGGAGCAGCGGTTTAGGGGTTAAACACTTTATTAGAGTTGCGGTGGGCTCCGGGAGCGGCGGTTTAGGGGTTAATAACTTTATGTAGGTGCGGGGGGCTCCGGGAGCGGCAGTATAGGTGGTAAAACAGTATAGTATAGTGTGGGTGCTTAGTGACAGGGTAGCAAGAAAGCTGCGAATAAACCGATGAGCAGCGAGATCGATGACTGTTAGTTAACAACAGTCCGCTGCTCATTGCATTGTACTTGGTGCGCGGCTTTTTGACAGCTTTCTTGATAATTTTAAGATTGGATATCAGAGCGCCAAACAACGTAGGCAGGGTCTATGGGCAGATAGTCAAATACCAAAGGTAACAATAAGTTGAAATAATATGATTTAATACATAAGATAAAAAAGTTGGTACATTTAAAATTAACAACAATTATCAACAATTGTCATGGATCCATGTTACACTTTAAAATATATATTGAAACACAAGGAACAATTTAAAAATGCTTGTAGAACAATAAATAACAACAACAAAAAAAATCTTACAAATAATGTCTATCGCATAAACTTAAATTCTAATATGTGAATGCTAGGAGCGTTTATGCACACTTTATTTATAAAAACAATGGGTTACAATGCACAGGTGGATAGATTCCAGGTTGCTTGAAACCAGTGGGTGTGAAATGTAAGTGGCTCCGAATTGGGGTTTTGCCTATGTGTTTATCCAAAATTGTGTAAATCCTAACAGGTGGACAAAAAAAATGTTACAGGAATTTCTAGAAGCTGAATTCAAAATATAAGACCTGAGGTTGTGCCTATGTGTTTATCCAAAAAGGGTGTAAATCCTAACAAGTGAATACATGTGAGAAAAATATTTTCAAAATAAACAATGAATTCAAAATAAAACAATATACAAGTGAATTTTGGACAAATCAACTAATGCAAACATAAAGCATAAATAGAACCAAAAAAAAACAAAACAAAAAAACAACAGCACAACTTAAACGTGTGTTCAAATGTGTTTCTTGCTTGCAAACTGTGATGTGATGTGAACAAATATCTATTATTAACACTGATTAGTGGCAAAACTTTGTGATTGGATTGAAATTGAACACAGGCTCTAAATTGCTTAAAAGTCCAAATAAATATTCAAATTGGAGAATAAGAATCTTGCTATAGTCTATCTCAATATGGATCCCAACTGCTGATTATGTAGAAATCTTCTTGGGCGTAGTTAACAAATAATTCCAACTTGCAATGTTGTCTTGAGAAAGGTCAGTGGAGACCGAAACCGGTTGACTGGTAAGGAGTATTTTAATTGTGATCACATTAAGAAGCCATCTGCACTATTGTTTGCCTTTCCTTTTTTGGCAGGTAAGGGACAACATTGCAAGTTGGAATTATTTGTTAATTACGCCCAAGAAGATTTCTACATAATCAGCAGTTGGGATCCATATTGAGATAGACTATAGCAAGATTCTTATTATCCAATTTGAATATTTATTTAGACTTTTAAGCATTTTATGTTATATCATCTGTTTTTTAACCCAATGTTGTTATATGGTCTCTTTTAATTAACATCTTGAGGCTCTTTGAGCAAGTCCCTTATATCTAGCTCAGCAACTCTGAGCCCTTTAGATTTGTATTTTAGGGTATCAATTTAGAGCCTGTGTTCAATTTCAATCCAATCACAAAGTTTTGCCACTAATCAGTGTTTATAATAGATATTTGTTCACATCACATCACAGTTTGCAAGCAAGAAACACATTTGAACACACATTAAAGTTGTGCTGTTGTTTTTTTTTTTGTTCTATTTATGCTTTATATTTGCATTAGTTGATTTGTCCAAAATTCACTTGTATATCGTTTTATTTTGAATTCATTGTTTATTTTGAAAATATTTTTCTCACATTTATTCACTTGTTAGGATTTACACCCTTTTTGGATAAACACATAGGCACAACCTCAGGTCTTATATTTTGAATTCAGGTTCTAGAAATTCCTGTAACATTTTTTTTGTCCACCTGTTAGGATTTACACAATTTTGGATAAACACATAGGCAAAACCCCAATTCGGAGCCACTTACATTTCACACCCACTGGTTTCAAGCAACCTGGAATCTATCCACCTGTGCATTGTAACCCATTGTTTTTATAAATAAAGTGTGCATAAGCGCTCCTAGCATTCACATATTAGAATTTAAGTTTATGCGATAGACATTATTTGTAAGATTTTTTTTGTTGTTGTTATTTATTGTTCTACAAGCATTTTTAAATTGTTCCTAGTGTTTCAATATATATTTTAAAGTGTAACATGGATCCATGACTAATTGTTGTTAATTTTAAATGTACCAACTTTTTTATCTTATGTATTAAATCATATTATTTCAACCTATTGTTACCTTTGGTATTTGACTATCTGCCCATAGACCCTGCCTACGTTGTTTGGCGCTCTGATATCCAATCTTAAAATTGAATCCACCCTTGGCAACTAGGTGCCAATTTATTAGAGCTGGAGGTCTGTTGCATTATATAGTTGGCGCTTAGTTATCACCTTTCCACACATTTCTTGATAATTTTGGCAAACGTATTCAGGTCCGCGGCAGCGATGTTAGGCGATCTTAGGCGAGCGTATTGGTGCCGTTGAATGCTAGAAAGTCGACGGCTTGATAAATTGAGGCCAATGGATGGAGAGCAAAGTCTTCAGAAATCACGATCCTCCTAAACATGGGTTTTGCACAGTTCAGCATCAAAATGGACACATCAAGTTCAACACACAAAGGGTATTGATAAAGTGCAAAACTGGACTGTTAAATACACTCTGAAATGGTCACAGATGCCATCTTAGATGAATATTTCAATATATGATGTAGATTCATTAAACCTATGTTCACCACTGTTGTATAATCTCTTAGTAGTGGATGGGAGAGACATTTTCATATGTATATGTACTTAATAGACAGATACATGAACTCATACAACTAACAAAATCTGCAGGACATGTGATTAAATGGAAATCATGTATGTAACATCAAGAAATGGCATTTAGCAATCAAGCTTTTATATATTTGTTTATATTTCTAACTTGCATTTTTTTTATTATAAAGTACAATATTCTCATCTACATGCACAGGGTTTCCCTTGGCAATAGCATTGTCATGATAAGGAACAAACACCTAGATTTGGAGTTTGGCGTTAGCCGTGAAAACCAGCGTTAGAGGCTCCTAACGCTGGTTTTAGGCTACCGCCGGTATTTGAAGTCACTCAAAATAGGGTCTAACGCTCACTTTTCAGCCGCGACTTTTCCATACCGCAGATCCCCTTACGTAAATTGCGTATCCTATCTTTTCAATGGGATCTTTCTAACTCCGGTATTTAGAGTCATTTCTGAAGTGAGCGTTAGACATCTAACGACAAAACTCCAGCCGCAGGAAAAAAGTCAGTAGTTAAAAGCTTTCTGGGCTAACGCTGGTTCATAAAGCTCTTAACTACTGTACTCTAAAGTACACTAACACCCATAAACTACCTATGTACCTCTAAACCGAGGTCCCCCCACATCGCCGACACTCCAATACATTTTTTTAACCCCTAATCTACCGACCGCCACCTACGTTATCCTTATGTACCCCTAATCTGCTGCCCCTAACACCGCCGACCCCTGTATTATATTTATTAACCCCTAACCTGCCCCCCACAACATCGCCTCCACCTACCTACATTATTAACCCCTAATCTGCCGACCGCAAAGCGCTGCCACCTACGTTATCCTTATGTACCCCTAATCTGCTGCCCCTAACACCGCCGACCCCTATATTATATTTATTAAACCCTAATCTGCCCCCCTCAACGTCGCCTCCACCTGCCTACACTTATTAACCCCTAATCTGCCGAGCGGACCTGAGCGCTACTATAATAAAGTTATTAACCCCTAATCCGCCTCACTAACCCTATAATAAATAGTATTAACCCCTAATCTGCCCTCCCTAACATCGCCGACACCTAACTTCAATTATTAACCCCTAATCTGCCGACCGGAGCTCACCGCTACTCTAATAAATGTATTAACCCCTAAAGCTAAGTCTAACCCTAACACTAACACCCCCTAAGTTAAATATAATTTAAATCTAACGAAATTAATTAACTCTTATTAAATAAATTATTCCTATTCAAAGGTAAATACTTACCTGTAAAATAAATCCTAATATAGCTACAATATAAATTATAATTATATTATAGCTATTTTAGGATTAATATTTATTTTACAGGTAACTTTGTATTTATTTTAACCAGGTACAATAGCTATTAAATAGTTAAGAACTATTTAATAGCTAAAATAGTTAAAATAATTACAAATTTACCTGTAAAAGAAATCCTAACCTAAGTTACAATTAAACCTAACACTAGACTATCAATAAATTAATTAAATTAACTACCTACAATTACCTACAATTAACCTAACACTACACTATCAATAAATTAATTAAATACAATTGCTACAAATAAATACAATTAAATAAACTAGCTAAAGTACAAAAAATAAAAAAGAACTAAGTTACAAAAAATAAAAAAATATTTACAAACATAAGAAAAATATTACAACAATTTTAAACTAATTACACCTACTCTAAGCCCCCTAATAAAATAACAAAGCCCCCCCAAAATAAAAAAATGCCCTACCCTATTCTAAATTACTAAAGTTCAAAGCTCTTTTACCTTACCAGCCCTGAACAGGGCCCTTTGCGGCGCATGCCCCAAGAAATACAGCTCTTTTGCCTGTAAAAAAAAAACATACAATACCCAAGCCCCCCAACATTACAACCCATCACCCACATACCCCTAATCTAACCCAAACCCCCCTTAAATAAACCTAACACTAAGCCCCTGAAGATCATCCTACCTTGTCTTCACCTCACCGGGTATCACACCGATCCGTCCAGAAGAGCTCCTCCGATGTCCTGATCCAAGCCCAAGCGGGGGGCTGAAGAGGTCCATGATCCGGCTGAAGTCTTCATCCAAGCGGGGCAGAAGAGGTCTTCCATCCGATTGAAGTCTACATCCAAGCGGCATCCATCCGGAGCGAAGCGGCAGCATCCTGAAGACCTCCACCACGGAACATCCATCCTGGCCGACGACTGAACGACGAATGACGGTTCCTTTAAATGACGTCATCCAAGATGGCGTCCCTCGAATTCCGATTGGCTGATAGGATTCTATCAGCCAATCGGAATTAAGGTAGGAATAGCCAATAGAATGCGAGCTCAATCTGATTGGCTGATTGGATCAGCCAATCAGATTGAACTTGATTCTGATTCCATCAGCCAATCAGAATATTCCTACCTTAATTCCGATTGGCTGATAGAATCCTATCAGCCAATCGGAATTCGAGGGATGCCATCTTGGATGATGTCATTTAAAGGAACCGTCATTCGTCGTTCAGTCGTCGGCCAGGATGGATGTTCTGCGGTGGAGGTCTTCAGGATGCTGCCGCTTCGCTCCGGATGGATGCTGCTTGGATGAAGACTTCAATCGGATGGAAGACCTCTTCTGCCCCGCTTGGATGAAGACTTCAGCCGGATCATGGACCTCTTCAGCCCCCCGCTTGGGCTTGGATCAGGACATCGGAGGAGCTCTTCTGGACGGATCGGTGTGATACCCGGTGAGGTGAAGACAAGGTAGGATGATCTTCAGGGGCTTAGTGTTAGGTTTATTTAAGGGGGGTTTGGGTTAGATTAGGGGTATGTGGGTGGTGGGTTGTAATGTTGGGGGGCTTGGGTATTGTATGTTTTTTTTTACAGGCAAAAGAGCTGTATTTCTTGGGGCATGCCCCGCAAAGGGCCCTGTTCAGGGCTGGTAAGGTAAAAGAGCTTTGAACTTTAGTAATTTAGAATAGGGTAGGGCATTTTTTTATTTTGGGGGGCTTTGTTATTTTATTAGGGGGCTTAGAGTAGGTGTAATTAGTTTAAAATTGTTGTAATATTTTTCTTATGTTTGTAAATATTTTTTTATTTTTTGTAACTTAGTTCTTTTTTATTTTTTGTACTTTAGCTAGTTTATTTAATTGTATTTATTTGTAGCAATTGTATTTAATTAATTTATTGATAGTGTAGTGTTAGGTTAATTGTAGGTAATTGTAGGTAGTTAATTTAATTAATTTATTGATAGTCTAGTGTTAGGTTTAATTGTAACTTAGGTTAGGATTTCTTTTACAGGTAAATTTGTAATTATTTTAACTATTTTAGCTATTAAATAGTTCTTAACTATTGTACCTGGTTAAAATAAATACGAAGTTACCTGTAAAATAAATATTAATCCTAAAATAGCTATAATATAATTATAATTTATATTGTAGCTATATTAGGATTTATTTTACAGCTAAGTATTTAGCTTTAAATAGGAATAATTTATTTAATAAGAGTTAATTAATTTCGTTAGATTTAAATTATATTTAACTTAGGGGGTGTTAGTGTTAGGGTTAGACTTAGCTTTAGGGGTTAATACATTTATTAGAGTAGCGGT
The DNA here is from genome assembly GCF_027579735.1 of Bombina bombina. Classification (NCBI taxonomy): domain Eukaryota; kingdom Metazoa; phylum Chordata; class Amphibia; order Anura; family Bombinatoridae; genus Bombina; species Bombina bombina. The sequence goes on along the minus strand of NC_069501.1, from coordinate 141,527,556 downwards.
GAGCTCCGGTCGGCAGATTAGGGGTTAATAATTGAAGTTAGGTGTCGGCGATGTTAGGGAGGGCAGATTAGGGGTTAATACTATTTATTATAGGGTTAGTGAGGAGGATTAGGGGTTTATAACTTTATTATAGTAGCGCTCAGGTCCGCTCGGCAGATTAGGGGTTAATAAGTGTAGGCAGGTGGAGGCGACGTTGAGGGGGGCAGATTAGGGTTTAATAAATATAATATAGGGGTCGGCGGTGTTAGGGGCAGCAGATTAGGGGTACATAGGGATAATGTAAGTAGCGGCGGTTTACGGAGCGGCAGATTAGGGGTTAAAAATAAAATGCAGGTGTCAGCGATAGCGGGGGCGGCAGATTAGGGGTTATTAGTGTAAGGTTAGGGGTGTTTAGACTCGGGGTACATGTTAGGGTGTTAGGTGCAGACGTAGGAAGTGTTTCCCCATAGCAAACGATGGGGCTGCGTTAAGAGCTGAATGCAGCTTTTTTGCAGGTGTTAGGTTTTTTTTCAGCTCAAACAGCCCCATTGTTTCCTATGGGGGAATCGTGCATGAGCACTTTTTGAGGCTGGCCGCTTGCGTAAGCAACTCTGGTATTGAGAGTTGAAGCTGCGTTAAAAATGCTCTACGCTCCTTTTTTGGAGCCTAACGCAGCCTTTATGTGGACTCTCAATACCAGAGTTATTTTTATGGTGTGACCAGAAAAAAGCCGGCATTCGTTTTTCGGGTCGTTACCGACAAAACTCCAAATCTAGCGGTAAGTATTTTCCATTACAATTATGATCTTACAGTTCTAGAAATGTGGCAAAGAGAAACCCCATTCTGCACAGTGAGAATGAGGTTATGAAATTGATGTCTCTTGTTGAGTAGGTTTTTTGTAAATATGGTCTGTATAGCAAGTTCTGCAACTTTGGACTATCTGTAAAACTGGTCATTTAACAGTTTTATGATTTAAAGTGTGATAACTGTTAAAATTGTGTTTTTTAAGATGAAATATGTTACTGACACTTTCTTTGAATATTTAATGTATTTATCTTTGAATATTTAAATTGTTTAATATTTAATATTTCACACTGTTTTTCTAGGAAATATATAGAAAATGGCGAAATATATGCTCTAAACATATTTCTGTGAAAACATATTAAACCCTAGAAAGTTTTCTAAACTCATAAATAACTTACAAAATCCTCCAATCCCCTGCCAACCCCCCACTGTCACTGTGGACAACCATACCCTGTAACTCCCCTTGAAGTTGCAAATGCCTTTAATAGTTATTTTGTCGGATGCTCCACCACCCTGATTGATCCTGATTTCATCCTGAAACTACAAATGTGGATCAGGCCCCACTAAATCAGCAAAGACCCAATATAGAGAAGTTCAATTTTAGACCTGTACCCATCAATGTCGTTAAGAAACACCTTAATAATCTAAAAATGAAAAACCAGTCTGGACCTGATCAAATCCCAGCAATGCTGTTGAAGCTCAGTGCGCCGGCAATTGCTAAACAGGACACAACCCTAATTAACAAATCCTTGGTGCCTGGATACATACCCAAACTTTGGAAAACTGCAAGAGAAGTGCCTATCCATAAAAGTGGGGAGTTAACCTTGGTTTCTAATTATTGCCCTATATCTTTGCTCCCAGTATTGTCAAAAATCGTAGAAAAATGCGTCCATACGCAATTATGTGAGTATTACCAACAATCTAACTATCTGGCCCCTGATCAATAAGAATTTCGCCTGAATCACTCAACTACAACTGCCCTCCTAAAAGTTTGCAATGACATCCAAACAGGCATAGAACAAGGAGACCTAACTGGAGCTATTTTCCTTGATTTTGCAAAGGCCTTTGACACAGTAGACCACGACATACTACTGCTCAAACTAAAAAACTCTGCTATTGCTGATCTTCCGTTGACCTGGTTTCGATCATATGTATCGGATCGATCACAATATGTCTACATTTCTGACAGCAACTCCCTCCCTCTCCCAGTCATGTGTGGTGTACCCCAAGGTTCCATTCTCGGCCCCCTTCTATTCACATTATTTATAAATGATCTGCCTAATGTCTGCAAATCCTCAACTGTATACATGTACGCAGATGACAAGGTAATCTATGCAAACAATTCCGATCTGTCGCAGCTTGAAGCAGTGCTCCAAGATCAGTTCACAGAGGTAGAAAAGTGGATCTCAAAAAGCAAACTCTTCCTAAACACTGACAAAACTGTCACAATGATCTTTGGAATGGGACCTAAATTACACAAATTACAAAATTCCCATCTTCGCATCAAAACAAAATCCAATTGCACGCTGACCGCAGTCCACTCTTTTAAATACTTGGGTATGTTGTTAGACCCCAATCTATCCTTTGGCCTCCACATAGAAAAACTGGCATCTAAACTTTATTCAAAACTAGGTGCCCTGTACCGAAACAAATCCTGCCTCAGCCCTACAGTAAAGGAAAAGATTGTACAGCAAATGCTGATGCCTATCATGGATTATGGGGACATAGTATATGCACCTGCACCGCAAACTCATCTTAATAAACTTAATACGTTGTATAATTCGTTCTGCCGCTTTGTGCTACAATGTAACTACAGGACCCACCATTGTGACATGCTAAAAGAACTAAACTGGCTGTCACTGGAATCCAGATGCACCCTCCATCTTTCCTGCCTTGTGTTTAAGAGCCTTTCTGGGAAGCTCTCACCCTACCTGATCAGAATGCCCTGCCTGCTATTCCCACCTCCCATAACCTCTGATCCAATAACAGCACATTATTTAGCTTGCCTCAATACAAAAAGAAAGCAGCTCGATCCTCCTTTTCCTACAGAGCACCACAATTATGGAATGACCTCCCTCACACTTTAAAAACTTCCTTTAAGAGATCCCTCTCTACATATCTCAAAACAGAATGTGCCTGTCATGGTTGATTAAATGTTTCCTACAGTTCTATGTTAAATGTTTGCATATATTGTGTATTATTATTGTTTTTGTATTTTATTGTACACTATTGTATCAATGCAATGTTTTGTGGTCACAGGACATACTTGAAAACGAGAAAAATCTCAATGTATCCTTCCTGGTAAAATATTTTATAAATAAATAAATACATTTTAGCTGAATATCTGGCCAAAATGGATTATGTTTTCTTTCTGAATTAAAGGGCCATGATACCCTAATGTTGAAACACTTGAAAGTGATGCAGCATAGATGTAAAAAGCTGACTAGAAAATATCACCTGAACATCTCTATGTAAAAAAGAAAGATATAGTGATGTCGCAAATAGTTCGCCGGCGAATAGTTCCCGGCGAACATAGCATGTTCGCGTTCGCCGCAGCAGGCGAACATATGCGATGTTCGGTCCGCCCCCTATTCATCATCATTGAGTAAACTTTGACCCTGTACCTCACAGTCAGCAGACACATTCCAGCCAATCAGCAGCAGACCCTCCCTCCCAGACCCTCCCACCTCCTGGACAGCATCCATTTTAGATTAATTCGGAAGCTGCATTCTTAGTGAGAGGAGGGACAAAGCTGCTGCTGATTTAATAGGGAAATCGATTGCTATACTAGTGTATTCAGTGTCCACTACAGTCCTGAAGGACTCATCTGATCTCTGCTGTAAGGACAGCACCCCAAAAAGCCCTTTTTAGGGCTAGAACATCAGTCTGCTTTTTTTTTCTCCTGTGTAATCTAATTGCAGTTGCCTGCCTGCCAGTGTGTGTGTCAGGCTCACAGCGTATACTGTGCCAATTGCCCAGTGCCACCACTCATATCTGGTGTAACAATAGTGTACATTTAAAAAAAACAACACTTTTTTGACTGTGAAATAATAGCAGTCAGTTTCCTTCACACGTGTGCGTTTCAGGGCCTGCCAGGGCACAGTGTCACACCAGTGCAACACAAATCTGGTGTAACAGTAGTGTACATTTAAAAAAAACAACACTTTTTTGACTGTGAAATAATAGCAGTCAGTTTCCTTCACAAGTGTGCATTTCAGGGCCTGCTAGGGCACAGTGTCACACCAGTGCAACTCATATCTGGTGTAACAGTAGTGTACATTTAAAAAAAAAAAAAAAAACACTTTTTGACTGTGAAATAATAGCAGTCAGTTTCCTTCACACGTGTGCGTTTCAGGGCCTGCCAGGGCACAGTGTCACACCAGTGCAACTCATATCTGGTGTAACAGTAGCGTACATTAAACAACAAAACTAGAAATTTGACTGTTAAATAATAGCAGTCAGTTTCCTTCACACGTGTGCATTTCAGGGCCTGCCTGCCAGGGCACAGTGTCACCCCAGTGCAACTCATATCTGGTGTAACAGTAGTGTAGATTTAAAAAAAAAAAACACTTTTTTGACTGTGTTAAATAATAGCAGTCAGTTTCCTTCACACATGTGCGTTTCAGGGCCTGCCAGGGCACAGTGTCACACCAGTGCAACTCATATCTGGTGTAACAGTAGCGTACATTAAACAACAAAACTAGAAATTTGACTGTTAAATAATAGCAGTCAGTTTCCTTCACACGTGTGCATTTCAGGGCCTGCCTGCCAGGGCACAGTGTCACCCCAGTGCAACTCATATCTGGTGTAACAGTAGTGTAGATTTAAAAAAAAAAAAACACTTTTTTGACTGTGTTAAATAATAGCAGTCAGTTTCCTTCACACGTGTGCGTTTCAGGGCCTGCCAGGACACAGTGTCACACCAGTGCAACTCATATCTGGTGTAACAGTAGTGTACATTAAAAAAAATAAAATAGAAATTTGACTGTGAAATAATAGCAGTCAGTTTCCTTCACACGTGTGCGTTTCAGGGCCTGCCAGGGCACAGTGTCACACCTGTGCAACTCATATCTGGTGTAACAGTAGTGTACATTTAAAAAAAAAAATAGAAATTTGACTGTGAAATAATAGCAGTCAGTTTCCTTCACACGTGTGCGTTTCAGGGCCTGCCAGGGCACAGTGTCACACCAGTGCAACTCATATCTGGTTTAACAGTAGTGTACATTTAAAAAAAAAAATACAATTTTGACTGTAATAGATTGAATAGGATTTCACACTAAAATTATTTACATACTGCTTGTACAATAATGACACAAATGATTGTAAAAGCTTCTCTTCGATCTATCTTGTTCAGACATAGCAGAAATAAATGGCTTTGCCATTGCATTTTGATAATTAGAATGCTGCTAATTGCAACTACGCACCACACTTCTATTATTCCTGGCAATGAAGGGGTTAATTAGGTAGCTTGTAAGGTTTATGTTAGCTTTAGTGTAAAGATTAACCTCCCACCTGACACCTCCCACCCCCTGATCCCTACCCAATACATCCCAAACAGCTTTCTTCCCTCCCATAACCCCTCCCCCCCACACACACACACACTGGTCACCACCATCTTAGGTAGTGGCAGAAAGTCTGCCAGTATGCAGTTTCTATATTTTGTGTTTTTTTTCATAATAAATATCACTCCCACTACTTGCAACTATCTTTAGCATGGGCAGCTGTCTGCCAGTACCTATAATATATATAAATGCTCAGCCGTGGGTGCTCACGGGCACTCACAGGAAGCTGTGTCCCCAGAGTCACAGGCAGTTAACCCCAGACAGGTCTGGGTGCAAGAACCATGGGGAAAATTACAAAACAAATTAATACAACACACAGAAAAAGTCCAGCACTCACTTACAAGCTCTCAGCTAAGATTTAAAGCAAAAATAGAAAGGTTAGTTACCGCATTTGGCCAAATGGGACAAGCCCAGGTACCACATCAAGGTCCTTTCCAATACCTGGGACCTTAAAACAGCCACACAATGCAAGCTCTAAAATCCAAACAAACTGGGAACAAGGGAAGGGTGCACAGGCTTATGTAATCACTCTAGACATATACAAAACACGGAAGGGGACTGCACTCTCATACTGGACCGGGTACACATCCCATGACCCTGCAGCATGCTCTGCCCTGGGTGCTCACGGGCACTCATAGGAAGCTGTGCTGTCCCCAGAGTCACAGGCAGTTAACCCCAGACAGCTCTGGGTGCAAGAACCATAGGGAAAATTACAAAACAAATTAATACAACACACAGAGAAAGTCCAGCACTCACTTTCAAGCTCTCAGCTAAGATTTAAAAGCAAAAATGGAAAGGTTAGTTACCGCATTTGGCCAAATGGGAAAAGTCCAGGTACCACATCAAGGTCCTTTCCAATACCTGGGACCCTAAAACAGCTGCACAATGCAAGCTCTCAAATCCAAACAAACTGGGAACAAGGGAAGGGTGCACAGGCTTATGTAATAACCCTAGACATATACAAAACACAGAAGGGGACTGCACTCTCATACCAAACCGAGTACACATCCCATGACCCTGCAGCATGCTCTGCCCTGGGTGCTCACGGGCACTCACAGGAAGCTGTGCTGTCCCCAGAGTCGCAGGCAGTTAACCCCAGACAGGCCTGGTGCAAGAACCATAGGGAAAATTACAAAACAAATTAATACAACACACAGAGAAAGTCCAGCACTCACTTACAAGCTCTCAGCTAAGATTTAAAAGCAAAAATGGAAAGGTTAGTTACCGCATTTGGCCAAATGGGACAAGCCCAGGTACCACATCAAGGTCCTTTCCAATACCTGGGACTCTAAAACAGCAACACAATGCAAGTTCTCAAATCCAAACAAACTGGGAACAAGGGAAGGGTGCACAGGCTTATGTAATCACCCTAGACATATACAAAACACGGAAGGGGACTGCACTCTCATACCGAACCGGGTACACATGCCAAGACCCTGCAACATGCTCAGTCCCTAGTGCTCACGGGTACTCACAGGAAGCTGTGCTGTCCCCAGAGTCACAGGCAGTTAACCCCAGACAGGTCTGGGTGCAAGAACCATAGGGAAAATTACAAAACAAATTAATACAACACACAGAGAAAGTCCAGCACTCACTTACAAGCTCTAAGCTAAGATTTAAAAGCAAAAATGGAAAGGTTAGCCCAGGTACCACATCAAGAAACATGCTCAGCCCTGGGTGCTCAATGGGCACTCACAGGAAGCTGTGCTGTCCCCAGAGTCATAGGCAGTTAACCTAAGACAGGTCTGTTTTGTAATTTTCCCTATGGTTCTTGCACCCAGACCTGTCTGGGGTTAACTGCCTGTGACTCTGTTAGTTCATGTGTGCCATATAGATAAAATTGTGCTCATGCTGGTGGAGTTACTTATGAGATGGCACTGATTGGCTAAAATACAAGTCTGTCAAAAGAACTGAAATAAGGGGGCAGTCTGCAAAGGTTTAGATACAAGGTAATCACAGAGGTGAAAAGTATATTAATACAACCGCATTGGTTATGCAAAACTTGGGAATGGGTAATAAAGGGATTATTATTAAAGCGCCAAAAGGACAAGGCTGGGTCTAAGTGAAATTATATCATTTATTACAATGAATATAGAAAACAGTTAAAATATATCTAGAGTACATAAAAAATATATATACATATATCCTGGATCCAAGATTTACAATAATTAAAACAAAATGTAAAAGCAATCAGTAAAAACAGATGTATCCAAAACTTGATTTTATCAGTACTTCGATTGGTTTGGAAATCTGATATGTTGTGAGTCAATGATACAAGCTATGTATCTTAACAGTGCTTTAAAGCAAATGGATTGAATGTTATTTGATTGAGTGTGGGTGCTCTTATTAACACATCAGTGTGAAATAATAAAGTGCAAACAAAGGTTAACAAAGAACAGTGTAAAGATCAGTGTAAACCTATGATGTGAACACAACTAGCAATCGTTAAATTGTGTAGTGTTAGTGTACAATGGCAAACTCCAAAAAAACATATAAAAAATATAATTTAGAATATAAAAATATAAAAATATAAAAATCCAAAAAAAGGTCCAAAAAAGTCCTGAAACAAAGTGAACAGTCAAACAACAGTGGAGAATGTCAGATGTGAAAAATTAAAGAAAAAATGTACTTTATCAAGACTCAATGCCTGACCGAAACGCGTCGACTGGTAAGTGATACTCTGATAGGGAGCTATTTTGTAAAACGTCTGCACTATTATTGTTCTTGTATCTTTGACAGAAAGGATCAATATGGCAGATCACTGACTGACCGATTGGGTCATCACTTAGGAGTCTTATCTACATCTAACACTTGGGAGAAAAAACACTGGGAGGAATACCACTACATCTGTTTGGGACAAACAAGTACATTTTTTCTTTAATTTTTCACATCTGACATTCTCCACTGTTGTTTGACTGTTCACTTTGTTTCAGGACTTTTTTGGACCTTTTTTTGGATTTTTATATTTTTATATTTTTATATTCTAAATTATATTTTTTATATGTTTTTTTGGAGTTTGCCATTGTACACTAACACTACACAATTTAACGATTGCTAGTTGTGTTCACATCATAGGTTTACACTGATCTTTACACTGTTCTTTGTTAACCTTTGTTTGCACTTTATTATTTCACACTGATGTGTTAATAAGAGCACCCACACTCAATCAAATAACATTCAATCCATTTGCTTTAAAGCACTGTTAAGATACATAGCTTGTATCATTGACTCACAACATATCAGATTTCCAAACCAATCGAAGTACTGATAAAATCAAGTTTTGGATACATCTGTTTTTACTGATTGCTTTTACATTTTGTTTTAATTATTGTAAATCTTGGATCCAGGATATATGTATATATATTTTTTATGTACTCTAGATATATTTTAACTGTTTTCTATATTCATTGTAATAAATGATATAATTTCACTTAGACCCAGCCTTGTCCTTTTGGCGCTTTAATAATAATTTTTCTTTCTGAATATCCACTTTTCTGACCGCTAGGGGTCAATTTATTAGAGCAAAGGGTCCCTTTTAGCATTAGGCGCTTAGTGTCCACCCAGATATAATAAAGGGATTATCTATCTTTTTAAACAATAACATTTTTGGTGTTTACTTTCCCTTTAATAACGTTTTTTTATTAAGCATTTACTTTAAATATTTAATATTCCATCTTACGTGCACAAACTAAACAAGAGTACACTAATTCTTGTGTGCTAACCCAACATGAGTTATATTTAGGTGTGTTATGTATTTATTAAATATAATATATTGAATTATAATAAGTAATGTAAATATCTATAACTATTAATAAATTGTATTAATATTTTTCTCAATATTTTATATTTAATATTTACATAACGCTCCTTAAGATAATTAATTCTTCATGTGTGCTAGCCCAACACTGCATTAAACCTAAAGCGCACATCCTAAAGCATGTTACTCATATTTTACATCACATAACATTTTTTACTTTATATATATATATATATATATATATATATATATATATATATATATATATATATATATATATATATATATATATATATATATATATATATATATATATATATATATATATATATATCCATTATCAAAAAGGTGTGCACTCCTCATACGTAAATTCAACTGCTAGGATACTATCACAAGTAATAATATCTTAGTGCAGAAAGAAAGCATTCACTGGACTTCTTCCAATTTAAAATTTAACTTTTAATGAAAGAATTAAAACATCATAACGTTTCCCGGTCCCTTTGTCAAATGATCACAATATTTTAAATATGTATTTAAAATAAAATTTTCCTGTATGTGAAGAACATTGGAATGTGAAATATTAATAACTCCTGTTGGTTTAGTGTGCGAGCGATAAGTGTTAGGTTTTTTCTTCTGTGCTCTCCATTAAAGTCTATGGGGAGATGAAGTTAGCAAAGTCCCATTATCCAAAGTCCTGAAGTTAGGTTTGTTAGTCTTTCAACTTGTAATACGCATGATAAGCTGCATCCACAAAATGTTTACTTTTAGCAGTGTTAACGCTTGAGCGAAACCGCTAAAAAACACGCCACTTGTAATCTTGCCCAAAATGTTTAATTACTGAAAATGAAACATTACTGCAATATGCATTCATTAATTTCTAGGCATGTACATTTGCTTAGTTATGAATAAAAGTTAGTTAATAAAATACAGATATGTATTTTGTTTTCATAAAACAAATTTCCAGATGAATGCACCAAGAAATTTAAAGAAAACTACCAAAATACTCACCAAATTTTTCAGTATTTATTTTATTCCTTTAATTTACCTTAGGGGTCAAAAATACTTACCTATGGCGTGCTTGGGAGCCGCACTAATCCTGACACTTCACAGAGCCTGAGGCCATGCTTATAGGAGACTTAGCACGTTATAAACTTCCTATTAGTTTGGCCCTATGCTCTGTGAAGATAGGCTGTGGTAAGCGTGGCTCCCCAGCGTACTATAGGTAAGTGTAGTGCGCTTTGGAGTCATGCTAATTCCAAACCTTCTTGGCAGAGCTCCAGGCCACGCTAATAGGAGGATTAGGGAAGAAGGGTCAGGATTAGAACGGCTCTAGAAGTAGTATATAATTCTACTGGTGAACTTATTTTACCTGTTGCAAAGTAACATTTACTTTCGCTTTCCAAAAACCAGTGGTTTAGATGAAGGTTTTTTGTACCTGTATTACTAAGTATCTAAGATGAATTAGTGTTAAAAGACCTTAAAGGGACAGTCTATTCAAAATTAAACTATCATAAATCAGATAGGGCATGCAATTTTTTAACAACTTTCCAATTTACTTTTATCAAGAAATTTGCATTGTTCTCTTGGTATTCTTTGTTAAAAGCTAAACCTAGCACATATGCTAATTACTAAGACCTTGAAGGCCGCCTCTTATCTCAGTGCATTTTGACAGCTAGTTCATGTGTGCCATACAGGAAATATTGTGCTCACTCATGTGGAGTTATTGAAGCACTGATTAGCTAAAATGCAAATCTGTCAGAAGAACTGAGATAAGGGGGCAGTCTGCAGAGGTTTAGATACAAGGTAATTACCGATGTAAAAAGTATATTAATATAATTGCGGGGGTAATGCATAACTGGGGAATGGGTAATAAAAGGAATACATGGGGTCAATTTATTATAGCACAAGCAGACATGATACGATGTAGCGTATCATGTCCACTGCACATCGATAAATGCCGACAGCATATGCTGTCGGCATTTATCATTGCACCAGCAGTGAACTTGTGAACTGCTGGTGCAATATTACCCCCTGCAGATTCCCGGCCAATCAGCACTAGCAGGGGGTGTCAATCAACACGCTCATATTCAATCAGATTGATTTCTGTCCACCGCCTCAGAGCAGGCGGACAGGTTACGGAGCTTGATAAATTGACCCCTTTATCTTTTTAATCAATAACAATTCTGTGATAAACTGTCCCTTTAAGTGAAGAAAGGAGGGCAGGCCACCCCATTCTCTTTCCTTAAATGCACATGTGCAAACTTGCAGGTAGATTACGAGTCTTGCGTTATGAGCTATGCGGTGCTAACGTGCAGTTTATTCTCACTGCTCACTTCCCTGCAGCGCTGGTATTACAGGTTTTTACAAACCCGGCGTTAACAGGCAATAAGTGAGCATAGAGCAAAATTGTGCTCCATACCACACTCCAATACCAGCGCTGCTTAATTGAGCGGTGAGCTGGAAAAAAAGTCTAACACTTGCCAAAAAGCAGCGTAAAACTCAGTAACGCAGCCCCATTGATTCCTATGGGGAAACTAAAGTTATGTTTACACCTAACAACCTAACATGAACCCCAAGTCTAAACACCCCTAATCTTACACTTATTAACCCCTAATCTGCCGCCCCCGACCTTGCCGATACCTACATTATACTTATTAACCACTAATCTGCCGCTCCGGACATCGCCGGCATCTACATTATACTTATTAACCCCTAATCTGCTGCCCCCAACATCGCCAACACCTACATTATATTTATTAACCCCTAATATCCCTCCCCCAATCTACCTACATTTATTAACCCCTAATCTGCCGCCCCAAACATCGCCGCCACCTACCTACATTTATTAACCCCTAATCTGCGGTTCCAGATGTCTCTGCCACTATATTATATTTATTAACCCCAAAATCTAACCCTAACCCTAACAGCCCCTAACTTAAATATAATTTAAATAAATCTAAATACAAATTACTATCATTACCTAAATTATTCCTATTTACAACTAAATACTTACCTATAAAATAAACCCTAAGCTAGCTACAATATAACTAATAGTTACATTGTAGCTAGTTTAGGGTTTATTTTTATTTTACAGGCAAGTTTGTATTTATTTTAACTAGGTAGAATATTTACTAAATAGTTATTAACTATTTACTACCTAGCTAAAATTAATACAAATTTACCTGTAAAATAAAACCTAAAATAAGTTACACTAACACCTAACCATACACTATAATTAAATAAATTCCCTACATTAAATACAATTAAATAAATTAAATAAAATTAGCTAAATTACAAAAAAACAAACACTAAATTACAGAAAATAAAAAATAAATTACAGATCTTTAAACTAATTACACCTAATCTAAGAGCCCTATCAAAAAAGCCCCCCCCCCAAATAAAAAAAACCCTAGCCTAAACTAAACTACCAATAGCCCTTAAAAGGGCCTTTTGCGGGGCGTAACCAATAGCCCTTAAAAGGGCCTTTTGCGGGGCATTGCCCCAAAGAAATCAGCTCTTTTTCCAGCAAAAAAAATACAAAACCCCCAACAGTAAAACCCACCACCCACACAACCAACCCCCCAAATAAAAGCCTAACTAAAAAACCTAAGCTCCCCATTGCAATCAATCAGCCAATAGGATTGAGCTGGCATTCTATTGGCCATTGCAATCAATCAGCCAATACGATTTTTTCTACCTTAATTCCGATTGTCTGATAGAATTCTATCAGCCAATTGGAATCTAAGGGATGCCATCTTGGATGACGTCATTTAAAGGTACATTCATTCAGAAGAAGCCGTCGTTGGAAGAGGATGCTCTGCGCCGGATGTCTTGAAGATGGAGCCGCTCTGCGTCGGAAGGATGAAGATAGAAGATGCCATCTGGATGAAGACTTCTGCCCACATGGAGGACCACTTCTGCCCGTCTGGAGGACCACTTCTGCCAGCTTCGGTGAGGACATCTTGCACTTGGATGAAGACTTCTCCCGGTAAGTGAATATTCAGGGGTTAGTATTAGGATTTTTTAAGGGTATATTAGGTGGGTTTATTTTTTTAGGTTAGAGCTTTGAGCAGCATTAGAGCTAAATGCCCTTTTAAGGGCAATGCCCATCCAAATGCCCTTTTAAAGGCAATGGGGAGCTTAGGATCTTTTAGTTAGGCTTTTGGGGGGATAGTTGTGTGGGTGGTGGGTTTTACTGTTGGGGGGTGTTTGTATTTTTTATTTACAGGTAAAAGAGCTGATTTCTTTGGGGCAATGCCCCGCAAAAGGCCCTTTTAAGGGCTATTGTAAGTTTAGTTTAGGCTAGGGTTTTTTTATTTTGGGTGGGCTTTTTTTAATTTGATAGGGCTCTTAGATTAGGTGTAATTAGTTTAAATATCTTGTAATTTGTTTTTTATTTTCTGTATTTTAGTGGTTTTTTTTGGTAATTTAGCTAATTGTATTTAATTTATTTAATTATATTTAATGTAAGGAATTTATTTAATTGTAAGGTAGTGTTTGGTGTTATTGTAACTTAGGTTAGGTTTTATTTTACAGGTCAATTTGTATATATTTTAGCTAGGTAGTTATTAAATAGTTGATAACTATTTAGTAACTATTCTATCTAGTTAATATAAATACAAACTTGCCTGTAAAATAAAAAAACAACTAAACTAGATACAATGTAACTATTAGTTATATTGTAGCTAGCTTAGGGTTTATTTTATAGGTAAGTATTTAGTTTTAAATAGGAATAATTTAGGTAATGATAGTAATTTGTATTTAGATTTATTTAAATTATATTTAAGTTAGAGGGTATTAGGGTTAATGTTAGACTTAGGTTTATGGGTTAATATATTTAGAATAGTGGCGGCGACATTGGGGATAGCAGGTTAGGGGTTAATAAATGTAGGTAGGTGGCGGCGATGTTGGGGGCAGCAGATTAGAGGTTAATAAATATAATGTAAATAAATGGGGTTGCAAAATTGTTTGCAGGTGTTCAAGCTAACAGACCTGCACCACGGTCTGGAAAAATATTCCAAGAAAAATTGTATAGCAGCACCACCAATTAATTTAAAAATATTGCTTTATTGGGCCAACATAAAACAGACAACGTTTCGGACTGATGTCCTTACTCATGTCTAACATAAAACATTTAAAATCAACCTTAAATAGACTAAGGCTCCACCTCCCACAAATACCTGCACCTTTTTTAATCCTTACCTATATAGAATAACAACATTTTCTAAACATAATGCCATCTAGTGGCCAAAATATATATTATTTAAATCCATAGTCAAAGACCTCCTCTAGTTTCAAACACCTAAAGTAATCAATGAATCATTTGTTACAGTTGCATTTAATTTTCATTTTCCAATATTTAATCATTGATCACAGACATATCCCCCAATCCATTTACCTATTCATTCCATTTGGGGTCACAGTCCCTAACTCGTGTATCCAGTATAACTCCCTATTCTTTAATATTTTTATTCTATTCCCCCCTCTCTTAGGTAATCGTACATGTTCAAGTACCTGGAATCTAAGTTGGTTTATTTGATGTCCAGCCATAATTAAATGGGTGGACACAGGGGCCTCTAGATTCCCTGTCCTGATATTACTTTTATGCTGGTGTTCATTTTACCTTGCGAGTGGTCTCGCCAACGTACTCCAGCCCACATGGACACTTAATTAGGTACACTACATACTTTGAATTACAGATATAATGATCCTTCAATTTATATTTTTTGCCTGTATATGGATGGATACAAACATCCCAAGTTTTTCTCTCCAATATAACTTTGATTAACATTTTCCTTTGGGCCGACATCTGCCTGAACTAATATATCTTTAAGGTTTTACCTCTTCTAAATGCAGTCATAGGGGGACTTGAAAATTCCTTCACATGTGGATTGGAAATCTGCAAAATATGCCAATGTTTTTCACTTTCTGTATTTGATTGCTCCAGGGAGACTATTCTATTCACAAAAATCATTTTATGGTTACTTTTGGCATTTATTTTAATTTAAGTAAGTTGCTCCTAGGGATTTGCAATACATCTTTAATTCCCTGTTCAATAATAACTGCCGGATATCCTCTCTGTTTGAAGTGTTCACCCATTTCTAAAAGCCTTTCTTCAACTAAATTTTCATCGCAGACAATCCGCCTCACATGCATGAATTGTCTTCTGGGTGCACTACTAAAGTGTAATCAATTATTATAACCTGTTTGTTTCCTAAAGAGATCAACAGCCAACATACCATCTTTTTTGTACACAGTAGTGTCCAAAAAGTTAATCCTTTCCTCACTTGCAGCCAACTTAAACTTGATATGTTGTGTGGCACAATTAAGATCCCTAACAAAATGCTCCAGGGTTCCAATGTTGCCCAACCAAATGCCAAAAACATCTATATAGTGCCACCATGCGGCACCATACAGATGAAATAGATAATGACTATATACAAAATATTTTTCAAAAGCATTCATGAATATATTGGCATAGGTTGGAGCGACATTGGAACCCATAGCTGTGCCCTGTAACTGCAAATAAAAATTATCCTGGAACATGAAAAAATTACACCTAAGTACAATATTTAAAAGATCCAAGATGAATGTTTGCCGTCTCTCATCTATAGTCAAATCCTGTTTTAAATACCTATTTACTGCACCCATACCTTAAGTTGTAGGTAGGGAAGTGATGTTGCAAGTTATGATATGATGGTCAGAGAGAGGAAAAGGGGAGTTTGTTAAATTTGATAGAGTACATGAATAGGTGAAAATCAGATCAAGGGAATTACCATCTTTGTCAGTGGGAGAGTCAGTCCATTGTGACAGACCGAAAGAGGAAGTCAGTTGAATAAGTTGTATTGCAGACGAGGCATTGGGATTATCAAGAGGGATGTTAAAGTCGCCAAGAATGAGGGCAGAGGTGTCTGAGGAAAGGAAATAAGGAAGCCAGGCAGCAAAGTGATCTAAAAATTGAGTTGGGGAGCCAGGGGAGCGGTATATGACTGCAACACGTATAGAGAAGGGAGAGAATAACCAAATCATGTGTGCTTCAAATGAAGAAAATGTGAGTGAAGAGAAGGGCTGTATTTGTTGGAAGGTGCAACGAGAGGAAAGTAAAATACCGACACCACCTCCTTGTCTATTGCCAGACCTAGGAGTGTGGCTGAAATGGAGACCCCCATGTGACAGTGCAGCAGTGGAAGCTGTGTCTGAAACAGAGGGCCAGGTTTCTGTAAGAGCCAGAAGGTTAAGAGAGTGGGAGATAAAGAGATGATGAATAGAAGTGAGCTTGTTGCAAACAGAGCGAGAGTTCCAGAGTGCACAAGTGAAGGGGGAGGGGTTTTTAGATGTAAGAGGAATGCGATTAAGGTTACCAGAGTTTAGTTTATGAAGTCTTTTGAAAGGCACACAAGGATGTGAAAGGTTAGGAGGTTGTGAGGGACCAGGATTAGGGGAGATGTCACCAGCAGCTAGTATGAGCAAGAGGGAGAGTAACATGAGAAGCAGATTTGAAGTAATGAGACTGTTGTTTGGCTGAAGTGCAGGGGGGAGAGAGAGTATTTAGGAATAAGTAGAGTTCATGAGTACAAACGTAAGGTGAGTATAAGAGAGATGGGCTAATGAACAGTGCAGGTGGAGAGGGAGGAGTAAGTGAGTAATGTAGTTTGTTATAGAGACAAGAGGTAGCAAAAAAGAATATGAAGATATTGAGCATTATTCTGAAAGTGGGAACCAAGTAAACACATAAGACACAGTGTTACCGCAGCACTTGCAAAAGGATACAATGAGATACATAAAACATAGTATTACAAGAGTACTTGCCTTGTGTCTTGCCCCTTGCCCAATCCTTGTTCAATTCTTGTATAATTCTTAAAAATTATTGCCTCACATAAAATGTTCACTTGGAAAATGTGAACATATGCTATTGTTAAAAAGTACACAGCCCTGTAAGCAATACACCCCTGTGCAGTGCACATCCCCTAACTAGTCTGAAATATATACAGGTAGGGCAGTCAGCTGAGTCCACTAAATTTACTTAATTGCTAATCAAAGACAGTTGGTAAGGCCAATTGGAATGTTAGAGTCTGGTCAGGGTGAGATGAGTTAAGTAAACAGACAATAAAATTTGGAGGGGGTTAAAACTGTGACATAAGAAAACTATAAATTTTAGAGTTATAGCAAGTATTGATAAGGAGTGAGCATCACATGGCAATTAACTAGACATTAGAATTGAGACATTGGGAAACATCATTACAAAAAAAGGAGGACTTAATTTTAACAGCCTAAATTCAATTGCCAATATATTCACAAATGATTTTGAAGAATATTTTGAATATAGTCATTATCTATTTCATCTGTATGGCACCACATGCTGGCGCTATATAGATGATGTTTTCAGGCATTTGGTTGGGCAACATTGGAACCCTGGAGCATTTTGTTCTGTTGTGGGATCTTAATTGTGCCATACAACATATAAAGTTTAAGTTGACTGCGAGTGAGGAAAGGGTTCACTTTTTGGACACTACTGTGTACAAAAAAGATGGTATGTTGGCTGTTGATCTCTTTAGGAAACAAAGATAATAATCTGTTGCACTTTAGTAATGCACATCCTCCTGATCTGGTGAGGAGTTTACCCAGAAGCCAATTCATGCGTGTGAGGCGGATTGTCTCTGATGACAATTTAGTTGAAGAAAGGTTTTCAGAAATGGGTGAACACTTCAAACAGAGAGGATATCCAGCAGTTATTATTGAACAGGGAATTAAAGATGTATTGCAAATCCCTAGCACCAACTTACTTAAAGATAAAATAAAGGCCAAAAGTAACCATAAAATTGTTTTTGTGAATGAATATTCTCCCTGGAGCAATCAAATACAGAAAGTGTTGAGAAACCATTGGCATATTTTGCAGATTTCCAATCCACATGTGAAGGAATTTACAAGTCCCCCTATGACTACATTTAAAAGAGATAAAAACCTTAAAGATATATTAGTTCAGGCGGATGTCGGCCCAAAGAAAAATGTTAATCAAAGTTATATTGGAGAGAAAAAACTTGGGATGTTTTCCGTGTCTTGGTTGTCAAAATTGCAACAGCATTATTAAAGGCTCAAATTGTACCCATCCATATACAGGCAAACAATATAAATTGAAGGATCATTATACCTGTAATTCAAAGTATGTAGTGTATCAATTTAAGTGTCCATGTGGGCTGGGGTACTTTGGTGAGACCACTCACAAGGTACGAGAGCGCATTAACCAGCATAACAGTAATATCAGCACAGGGAATCTAGAGGCCCCTATGTCTAGCCATTTTATTATGGCTGGACATCAAATAAACCAACTTAGATTCCAGGTACTTGAACATGTACGATTACCTAGGAGAGGGGGGAATAGAATACAAATATTAAAGAATAGGGAGTTATACTGGATACACGAGTTAGGGACTATGACCCCAAATGGAATGAATAGGGAAATGGATTGGGGGATATGTCTGTGATCAAGGATTAAATATTGGAAATGAAAATTAAATGCAACTGTAACAATTGATTCATTGGTTACTCTAGGTGTTTGAAACTAGAGGAGGTCTTTGACTATGGATATAATAATATATATTTTGGCCACTAGATGGCATTATGTTTAGAAAATGTTGTTATTCTATATAGGTAAGGGTTAAAACAAGTGTAGGTATTTGTGGGAGGCGGGGCCTTAGTCTATTTAAGGTTGATTTTAAATGTTTTATGTTAGACATGAGTAAGGACATCAGTCTGAAACGTTGTCTGTTTTATGTTGGCCCAATAAAGCAAAAATTTTAAATTAATTGGTGGTGCTGCTATACAATTTTTCTTGGAATAAATATAATGTAGGTGGCAGCGATGTCTGGAGCGAAGATTAGGGGTTAATAAAAAGTATAATGTAGGTGGCGGCGATGTTGGGGGCGGCAGATTAGGGGTTAATAATATTTAACTAGTGTTTGTGAGGATGGAGTGTGACGGTTTAGGGGTTAATATGTTTATTATAGTGGCAGCTATGTCCGGAGCGGCAGATTATCGTTAATAATTTTATTATAGTGTTTGCGATGCGGGAGGGCCTCAGTTTAAGGGTTAATAGGTAGTTTATGGCTGTTAGTGTACTTTTTAGCACTTTAGTTATGAGTTTTATGCTACAGCTTTGTAGTGTAAAATTCCTAACTACTGACTTTAAAATGCGGTAGAGGCTGTACCGCTCACTTTTCAGCCTCCCAGGACAAACTTGTAATACCAGCGCTACCCATAGAAAAAAGGGTTTATGAAATTTACGTAAGTAGGTTTGCGGCAAGGCCAAAAAAGTTTGCGGTACACCTATACCTGCAAGACTCGTAATACCAGCGGGCGTAAAAAAGCAGGACCTGTTAATGATGCTTTTTCACCTAACCACAAAACTAGTAATTTAGGCAAGAGTTTGTGCCATATCTGTATATTACTTTTGATTGATTAGCAATGATTAATTTGTTTTGGAGACAGGGAGATCAGTGGAAAAAAACCCATAAAACAATATGATCATTTGACAACATAAAAGTGCATTATTCATTGCAAAATTCTTCTCAGATATGAAGGTACTTTATCAAAGAGCTAAAAAAAATGTGTTTGAGTAAAATCAAGGCACTTTCTAAAAAGTGAAATTTTCTAATAATATCAACCAAAATAAAAAGAACAATGCTTTTTTTCCAAAGTAAGAACTAACAGTAGGGGTGCAAGAATATAGAAACAGAAGAACAAACATTATCATACTAAATCATCAATACACTAATAAAATATGCAGTCAACCATTAAAACATATGGCATCTTTCATGAAACTGAGAAAAAGTAAAGTAATAGTAAAAAACTATTTTACTGGTCAAGTTTTGGACTCCAGCAGGGGGAAAATAAATACTTTCATTTTTTACATAATAACTTTTTAAAAACAATTTTTTTTGAATAGTATTAATAATCATTTTTAGTACATTTTTTCCTGAAACACAAAGGAGTAAAGATGTAACAGCATCCCTAGAATTAATATATTATTAATTGTAACCTCTTCATCTAAAGTCTTATAAGTTTGACATAAACATCTTGAAAAACCATGGACCCATCCTCCATGCAGCATATTTAAAGATCCTTGATAGTCTTTGGTTTGCTCACGTTTCATATTCCAATGTTATTTACATACAGGAAATCTGATTTATATATATGTGTTGTATATATATAAATCATCCAAAAATGCAGGCACTCATTGGTCTTTGTAGTAAAATTATAAACTTTATTGATCCAATGAGTGCCTGCATTTTTGGATGACATGGATGCTGTACAGCAGTGCACTGTGGCATTTCTATTACTGGTGAGATTGTGCTGTCCTATCTGGATATATATATATATATATATATATATATATATATATATATATAAAAATACATAGAGATACCCAGCACTCACCAGTGATGTTGCAGAGTCATTGGATATGTACCCGGTCCGGTCTTGGAGTGCAGTCTCCTTTTGTGTCCTGGATATCTCTGGGTGATTACATATACCTGTGCACCCCTCCCTTGTTCCCAGTTTGTTTGGCTTTGTAAGCGTGCATTGTGTGGCTGTGTTAGGGACTCAGGCAGTGAAAAGGACCTTGACGAGGTGCCTGAGCTTTTCCTATTTGGCCAGATGCGGTAACTAACCTTTCAAGTTGTGTTTTTAAATCTTAGCTGTGAGCTAGCTGGTGAGTGCTGGGTATCTCTATGTGTTGTATTATTATTTGTTTGTTATCCCCCTATGTTTCTTGCACCCATTCCAGACTGGGGTTAACTGCCTGGTGACAGCACAGCTTTTTGGGAGTGTTATTTAAGCACCCAGGGCTGGGATGTTGCAGAGTCATTGGATATGTACCCGGTCCGGTCTTGGAGTACAGTCTAATTCCGTGTCCTATATTTAGGATACTCCAAAATAAGGACAGCACAATCTCATTTGTAGGTTATTGCCATGGTGCACTGCAAAAATAATTCAAAGTCCATCAAGTGATACATAATTTATTAAATCCATTTAAAAAGACATGACATTTCGGTGCATTCCTGCACATTTTTCAAATGTCAAAAAAGTACATATACAACAAATATCATAAATCTCCTAACAAACTTACTTCTAATGTGCCCTTATATATCCTCCTTACTCCGTTACCAGCTTGTAGCTTGCCGCCAATGAGACCGGGCATCTGACGTCTTTTTAAATGGATTTAATAAATTATTTTTGACCACTGAGTGCCTAAACCGAGGTCCCCCCACATCGCCGCCACTCGATTAAATTTTTTTAACCCTTAATCTGCCGACCGCCACCTACGTTATACTTATGTACCCCTAATCTGCTGCCCCTAACACCGCCGACCCCTATATTTATTACCCCCTAATCTGCCGCCCTCAACGTCGCCTCCACTTATTAACCCCTAATCTGCCGACCAGACCGCACCGCTATTATAATAAAGTTATTAACCCCTAATCCGCCTCACTAACCCTATAATAAATAGTATTAACCCCTAATCTGCCCTCCCTAACATCGACGACACCTAACTTCAAACATTAACCCCTAATCTGCCGACCGGAGCTCACCGCTATTCTAATAAATGTATTAACCCCTAAAGCTAAATCTAATCCTAACCCTAACACCCCCCTAAGTTAAATATAATTTAAATCTAACGAAATTAATTAACTCTTATTAAATAAATTATTCCTATTTAAAGCTAAATACTTACCTGTAAAATAAATCCTAATATAGCTACACTATAAATTATAATTATATTATAGCTATTTTAGGATTTATATTTATTTTACAGGTAACTTTGTATTTATTTTAACCAGGTGCAATAGCTATTACATAGTTAAGAACTATTTAATAGTTACCTAGTTAAAATAATTACAAAATTACCTGTAAAATAAATCCTAACCTAAGTTACAATTAAACCTAACACTACACTATCAATAAATAAATTAAATAAAATACCTACAAATAACTACAATGAAATAAACTAACTAAAGTACAAAAAATAAAAAGAACTAATTTACAAAAAATAAAAAAATATTTACAAACATAAGTAAAATAGTACAACAATTTTAAACTAATTACACCTACTCTAAGCCCCCTAATAAAATAACAAAGCCCCCCAAAATAAAAAAATGCCCTACCCTATGACAAAATGACAAAAGTTCAAAGCTCTTTTACCTTACCAGCCCTGAACAGGGCCCTTTGCGGGGCATGCCCCAAGAAGTTCAGCTCTTTTGCTTGAAAAAAAAACATACAATACCCCCCCCCCACATTACAACCCACCACCCACATACCCCTAATCTAACCCAAACCCCCCTTAAATAAACATAACACTAAGCCCCTGAAGATCTTCCTACCTTATCTTCACCATACCAGGTTCACCGATTGATCCAGAAGAGCTCCTCTGATGTCCTGATCCAAGCTCAAGCGGGGGGCTGAAGAGGTCCATGATCTGGCTGAAGTCATCATCCAAGCGGGAGCTGAAGAGGTCCATGATCCGGATGAAGTGTTCTATCAACAGCATCTTCAATCTTCTTTCTTCGGGAGCCATCATCTTCCATCCGACGCGGAACATCCTCTTCTCCCGACGCCTACTAGCCGAATGACGGTTCCTTTAAATTACGTCATCCAAGATGGTGTCCCTCGAATTCCGATTGGCTGATAGGATTCTATCAGCCAATCAGAATTAAGGTAGGAATATTCTTATTGGCTGATGGAATCAGCCAATCAGAATCAAGTTCAATCTGATTGGCTGATCCGATCAGCCAATCAGATTGAGCTCGCATTCTATTGGCTGATCGGAACAGCCAATAGAATGCAAGCTCAATCTGATTGGCTGATTGGATCAGCCAATCGGATTGAACTTGAATCTGATTGGCTGATTCCATCAAAATAAATACAAAGTTGCCTGTAAAATAAATATTAATCCTAAAATAACTACAATATAATTATAATTTATATTGTAGCTATATTAGGGTTTATTTTACAGGTAAGTATTTAGCTTTAAATATGAATAATTTATTTAATAAGAGTTAATTTATTTTGTTAGATTTAAATTATATTTAATTTAGGGGGGTGTTAGGGTTAGAATTAGCTTTAGGGGTTACAAAATTTATTAGAGTAGCGGTGAGATCCGGTCGGCAGATTAGGGGTTAATGCTTGAAGTTAGGTGTCGGCGATGTTAGGGAGGGCATATTAGGGGTTAATACTATTTATTATAGGGTTAGTGAGGCGGATTAGGGGTTAATAACTTTATTATAATAGCGGTGCGGTCCGGTCGGCAGATTAGGGGTTAATAAGTGTAGGCAGGTGGAGGCGACATTGAGGGCGGCAGATTAGTGGTTAATAAATATAATATAGGGGTCGGCGGTGTTAGGGGCAGCAGATTAGGGGTACATAGGGATAACGTAAGTAGCGGCGGTTTACGATGCGGCAGATTAGGGGTTAAAAATAATATGCAGGGGTCAGCGATAGCGGGGGCGGCAGATTAGGGGTTAATAAGTGTAAGGCTAGGGGTGTTTAGACTCGGGGTACATGTTAGAGTGTTAGGTGCAGACATAGGAAGTGTTTCCCCATAGCAAACAATGGGGCTGCGTTAGGAGCTGAACGCGGCTTTTTTGAAGGTGTTAGGTTTTTTTTCAGCTCAAACAGCCCCATTGTTTCCTATGGGGGAATCGTGCATGAGCACGTTTTTTAGGCTGGCCGCATCCGTAAGCAACTCTGGTATCGAGAGTTGAAGTTGCGTTAAATATGCTCTACGCTCCTTTTTTGGAGCCTAACGCAGCCATTCTGTGGACTCTCAATACCAGAGATATTTTAAAGGTGCGGCCAGAAAAAAGCCAGCGTTAGATACGCGGGTCGTTACCGACAAAACTCTAAATCTAGCCGTAAATAAAGCTAATAACCCTTAAACCACACCCTCACGTTGCCAACACTACCTAAACCTATTAACCCCTAAACCGCAGTTCCGACATCGCCGATACTAACCAAATCACTAAATAAAACTATTAACCCCTAAACCGCCACTCCCAGGCATCGCCAACATTAACTTAATCACTAAATAAATCTATTAACCCCTAAACCGCCGTTACGAAACATCGCTGACACAAACTAAACCTATTAACCCCTTAACTGCCATCCCCAAACATCGTCATCATGAAATAAACCTATTAACCCCTAAACAACACACCCCCACATCGCCAACACTAAATAAACCTATTAACCCCTAAACTGCCGGCCCCCATATTGCCACAACCTAAATTAAACTATATTAACCCCTAAACCTAACACCCCCTAACTTTAAACCTAACCCTAACCTTAACACCATTAACATAATTAAAAATAGACCTAAATAAAAGTTACAATTATTAACTAACAGGTAGATTATGAGTTATGCGCGCTAGAGGGTATTTAACGAACGCAACAAAAATTGCATTATTTCATCCTCCATAGCGCTGCCATTACAAGTTTTGAAACAGCCGGCTTGTGCGTGCAATATGGTTTCGTTGAGCTCCATACCGTACAAAATACAAGTGCTGTTTTGACATGCTTGTGCATGCTTTCCCCATAGATATCAATGGGGAGAGCGGGTTAGAACCTATGATTGTGGAATGAAAAGCTCCGCAACGTAGTCCCATTGATGTGTATGGGGGGAGAAAAAGTTATGTTTAATCCAAACACCCTAACATAAACCCCATATCTAAACACCCCTAATCTGCTGCCCCCGACATCGCTTTAATAATCTGTTTATAATTACTTAAAACTGGCAAACAGATTAAGTGTAGCTGAAATGACAGAACACCAAAAGTTATGAACCTGAACAATTTGTAATCAAATCAACAGCAGTTAATACAGAAAAGAACCAGCAATGGAATATATATATATATATATATATATATATATATATATATATATATATATATATATTGTGACAGAAAGCAAGGCCTGGTTATAAATGGAAGATATTTAAGACCAAGCATTGTACATGCTATTTCTCCTTTCAGTTAAAACCCCAGGGAGAAAGAGTGTGTATTTGATTATCCCAGACAGCTGGGAAGCTGTCCAGCAGCTAATCACAGGTGTGGCTAATTAGAAGTTGTGAGGGTTTAAATAGCAGCCTCACTTAGGCCTTGTGAGAGAGATATACAGCTACAGAAGCTGGTGTGTGTGTTTGTTACACTGTGTAAAAGACTTTTGTTCCTGTGAACTGTAAGAGGACATTATTTTTACAAAGCACTTGTGGAATGCTGTGAAGTGCTGGGACACATTTAAAAGCATTTACCTTTGCTCCAGAGGAAGGATTTCCCTCTGTTGAAAATGAACTGCCTGTTTGTTATTGCTGTGAAAAATAAAGCCTTGTAAACTACAGTGACTGTCCTGTGCTGCATTTGTGCCCTAGAAGACCGTGGTTAAAAGTGGTTCCTGTTACACTTGGTGGAGAATACGGGTAACCACGTTGTAAGTCTGTGGGCATAATAATCTGCAAGCAACATGGAGGAAGTCATTAAAGCTTTGATCCATTCTAATGCTATACAGCAAGAGACTAACAGAAAAGCTGCTGAAAATAGTGCAGCACTGCAACAGTTGGTCTTGGCCCAGTCAGAGAGTGCTATGCTGCTGGCTAAATCACAGAAGGAGAACACTGAATTGTTGATTCAACAGATGGCTGCTGTGCAAGCTGAGACATTCAGGAAGACCCGGGAGGAGCAGCAAAGTGCTACACAGACTCTGCAACGAGAGGTTCAAGCCATATCAGAAAGACTGAACTCTGAATATGTTGGTGGCAGCCAAGGTTCCAGAGTAATAAGGGCTAGTCATTATCTTCAAAAAATGACAGCAGCTGATGATGTTGAGGCGTATCTTTTGGCATTTGAACGCACAGCAGAAAGAGAAAAATGGCCGACAGTTGAGTGGGCGAGTATACTTGCGCCATTTCTTAGTGGTGAACCTCAGAAGGCCTACTTTGATTTAGAGCCAGCACAAGCCGGTGACTATGAGAAATTGAAAGCAGAAATCCTTGCACGCCTGGGGGTGACTTCGGCAGTCCGTGCACAAAGATTCCATTCCTGGATGTTTTAATCTCATAATGCTGCAAGATCCCAGATGTTCGACCTTATACACCTTGCCAGGAAGTGGCTGCAACCAGAGGTTAATTCGGCTACCAAAATAGTGGAACTACTGGTGATGGACCGGTTTCAGCGTGGATTACCTGCTTCCCTGTGGCGGTGGGTTAATCAAGGTGATCCTCAAACAGCGGATCAGTTGATTGTATTGGTCGAAAGATTTATAGCTTCAGGAGAAGTTTTGCAACAATCTTCAATGGATCAGCCCCACAATCCCAAGTCCCAGAGCTCTACAAGAACTGGTAAGACTGTTCAGGGGATAAAGGGGATAAGAGAGCAGCAGGTGTATAGGCAAAACACCAGAGACATTTCCCCAGGAATTAAGGAAACATTTAAATATAACCAACCTGTAAGATGTTTTAAATGTAATGAGGTTGGGCATATTGCTAGAGACTGTGATAAAGATGAATTTATGGACTGTAATGTTGCACATTCACTATTGTCTAATAGCAACAGCTCTGTTAATAATGATTCCCATTGGTGTACTGTGACGGTTAATGGTAAAGTGTCTAGGGCTTTGCTTGATTCAGGAAGTATGGTCACACTAGTAGCTAAATCTTTAGTACCAGATGCAGTATTAGATTATGGGGAAAAAATGGGAATTATCTGTGTTCATGGAGATAAACGGGAATATCCTACAGCTGAGGTGGAGATTGAGACTCAGTGTGGTAAATTAAAATATTGTGTTGGGGTAGTACCAAATTTAGCCCATGAGGTGGTGATAGGGAGAAATTTTCCAAAATTTCTGGAGTTATGGGAATTTCCAGAAATATGTCAAACTTCTGATATTTATGTATTTCCTTTCTCTGAAACTGATTTTGAAGGGGGTTCCATTGAAAAGGAGAAAAATAAGATTTATTGCCCTATGCCTGTATTAGTAGGTCATCAACCTTCTCAGAGTAATGAAGTACCAAGTACGAGATTGGAAAATATTGATGATTTGATAGATCTGGTTGGTGGCCCTGGTAATTTTAAAAAAGCCCAATGGGAGGATCCAACATTGGTAGAGGCAAGAAATAATATCAGGGTTATAAATTATGTTAATTACAAAGTAAGTCAGCCAGGGAGAAGGAAACCTGAGCAAATATATCATATAAATCTGGTAAAACCTACAGAACTCCCTGTCACTGAACCAGAGGTGAATATATCGGAAACCCTATCTGTACATCAGAAGAGAGAGGTCAAGGATTTTATTAGAATGAACAAAGAGGTATTTTCTGTGGTACCGGGAAAAACTAATGTTATTAAGCATGACATAATAACAGAACCAGGGAAGAAGGTCTGCCTTAAACCCTATAGGGTCCCTGAGGCTCGTAGAAAGGCTATTAAACTGGAGGTAGAAAAAATGTTAAAGCTTGGGGTAATTGAGGAATCACAAAGTGAGTGGAACAGTCCAATCGTGCTTGTTCCAAAGCCGGATGGTTCATTAAGGTTCTGTAATGACTTTCGTAAGCTTAATTGTGTTTCCAAATTTGACACCTACCCAATGCCTAGGGTAGATGAGTTGATAGAAAGGCTAGGAAAAGCACGTTATCTCACTACAATTGATTTAGCGAAAGGGTATTGGCAGGTGCCTCTCACTAGTCAAGCAAAGGAAAAGACAGCTTTTTCAACCCCAGAGGGCTTATTTCAGTATACGGTGTTGCCATTTGGTTTACATGGGGCCCCGGCAACATTCCAGAGGATGATGGATAGAATTCTGAAACCCCATGTTCGTTATGCGGCAGCATATTTGGATGATGTTATAATTTATAGTACAGATTGGGAATCCCATCTTCCAAAAGTTCAAGCAGTACTTGATGCAATACGGTCCGCTGGGTTAACTGCCAATCCTGCAAAATGTACCGTTGGTTTACAGGAAGCTAAGTACTTGGGTTATACTATTGGTAGAGGATTAGTTAAACCTCAGACAACAAAAGTAGAGGCCGTACAGAACTGGCCACAGCCTCTAACTAAAAAACAAGAAAGAGCATTTATTGGGATAACTAGTTATTATAGAAGGTTTATCCCGAATTTCGCTACAATTGCGGCACCCTTGACAGATCTCACAAAAGCAAGGGCCCCAATTATGATAAAATGGTCCCCAGAAGCAGAACAAGCTTTTAAGCATTTGAAAGATGCCCTTTGTGCCCATCCAGTTTTGGTAACCCCCAATTTCGGTAAAGATTTTATTGTACAGACAGATGCCTCTGATGTTGGTTTAGGAGCAGTTCTCTCGCAGGAGTGTCAGGGAGAAGAGCATCCTGTCCTTTTCCTGAGCAGAAAACTTATTCCACAGGAAAAGAACTATTCTATAGTGGAGAAAGAATGCCTTGCCATTAAGTGGGCTTTAGAGACCCTTAGGTACTATCTGTTGGGAAGAAAATTTAGATTAATAACAGATCATACTCCTCTCACATGGATGAGTCAGAATAAGGAAACAAATTCAAGGGTTACTAGGTGGTTTCTTAGCTTGCAACCCTTCAATTTTACTGTTGAGCACAGGGCCGGTCTTTTGCAGGGCAATGCTGATGGTTTGTCTCGGGTACATTCATTGATGTCCATGGTCGCTCAACCCACTGGGTGTGAGCTGGGGGGGAGGATATGTGACAGAAAGCAAGGCCTGGTTATAAATGGAAGATATTTAAGACCAAGCATTGTACATGCTATTTCTCCTTTCAGTTAAAACCCCAGGGAGAAAGAGTGTGTATTTGGTTATCCCAGACAGCTGGGAAGCTGTCCAGCAGCTAATCACAGGTGTGGCTAATTAGAAGTTGTGAGGGTTTAAATAGCAGCCTCACTTAGGCCTTGTGAGAGAGATATACAGCTACAGAAGCTGGTGTGTGTGTTTGTTACACTGTGTAAAAGACTTTTGTTCCTGTGAACTGTAAGAGGACATTATTTTTACAAAGCACTTGTGGAATGCTGTGAAGTGCTGGGACACATTTAAAAGCATTTACCTTTGCTGCAGAGGAAGGATTTCCCTCTGTTGAAAATGAACTGCCTGTTTGTTATTGCTGTGAAAAATAAAGCCTTGTAAACTACAGTGACTGTCCTGTGCTGCATTTGTGCCCTAGAAGACCGTGGTTAAAAGTGGTTCCTGTTACAATATATATATATATATATATATATATATATATATATATATATATATATATAAATGGTAGAAACTGATTATAAGTAAAGTTATGTCAGAGAGCAGAGTTCTTCCAAGTATATTCAACACTGGAGAGTAACAGGTTAATGCTTGCAAGCTGCAGTTAAATGTTAAGTATAGTCTCAGGGTGGAGTACACGCAAGTTAAGTGAGACACAGGCAGGCAAGCAGACACAGTTGAAGGAAGCAGCTTAATGCAGTTAGTGGATTAGCAGATAAATATGAAACACACTGAGAGAGACAAGTATACTCCAAACATGAGCTAAAGTACTTGCGTGACAAAACCCAGGTAGGTGGTATCCAAGTAGATGCGGTCGTTCCAGAGATGAAATAGCAAACAGAGCAGCAAAGCATGCAGGTGAGAGCTGCGTGAGCAGTATGCAGCGTGTGATCCTCAGCGTGGAAATGAGCAGAGGGATATGCCAGTAAGGTAGATACGGATCCTCATACCAAAAATAGTCCACAGACAGCGGAGCAAGGTGTAGTTGAAAAGCACAATGTATTGAAGAGGGCTAAGGTTACAACTAGCCGCAAAGGTTCCAGTAAAGGAATCAAAGGAATATCAATTGTAACAAAAATAAGGACTTGAGACAAAGTGACTGAGTAGCCAGAGAGGAACTCAGAGTACACAAAATAATCAAGCAATGTGTGCAAGGGGAAGTGGAGTTATAAAGGCTAAAGGGGTGGAGCCCAGTTAAAGGGACATTACAGATCCCCCCCTCAAGGCATCAACTCCGGGGATGCCAAAGATGGCTTATGGGGATAGCACTTGTGGAACGCAGCCACCCTCAGAGGGGCATGCACCTGAGAATGAGGAACCCAAGAATCCTCCTCCACACCATAGCCCTTCCAACGGACCAGATACTGCAATCCCCTGCGCAATATCCTCGAGTCGAGTATACACTCAACTTCGTATTCCTCATGATCGTCCAGAATAACAGGAGGTGGAGGAATCTTTCCATGGGTGAACTTCATTGCTAGTCCTGTAGGGTTTCAAAAGTGAAACATGGAATGATGGATGCAAACCATAAGTAGATGGAAGTTTCAAAACAGTTGAGGGATTGAGAATACGTGAGATTGGAAAGGGCCAGACAAATTGACTGCCCAGCTTTCTGGATGGTATTGAGAGTTTCAGATGCTTTGTGGAAAGCCAAACCTGATCACCCAACTTGTAATCAGGGCTCGGCCTATGAGTAGCATTGTAATAATATTGCTGATCAGACTTAGCCTTCTGTAAATGTTCTTTCAACAATTTCAAACTATTTTGTAGATTGGTAAGATAAGTAGTAATGGAAGGAGTATTGCTGCTGGTTTGGGTGAGTCTAAGAGATTGTGGATGATATCCATAGGTGGCATAAAATGGTGTCATCTTAGTGTAACTAGAAACTGAATTGTTATATGAATATTCGGCTAATGGAAGGTGATCAACCCAATCATCCTGCAGATGTGTAACATAGCATCTAAGGTATTGTTCCAGTATACTATTGACCCTCTCAGTAAGACCGTTTGTCTGGGGATGATAGGAGGTTGATAACCTCGGATGAATGGAGAGTGATTTACAGAGGTCTTTCCAGAAATTGGAAGTGAACTGAGACCCACGGTCTGTGATAATGGATTGTGGTAAACCATGTAACCTCACAATATGCTTTAGGAAAGCATCAGCTGTTTCGGTGGCAGTAGGTAAAGATTTCATAGCTATAAAATGAGCTAACTTAGTCAGATGGTCAATAACCACCATGATGGTATTGTGGTTCTGAGAGCTAGGTAGCTCAACAATAAAATCCATAGAAATAACACTCCAAGGATAGAGGAGTAAGGTAACCAATTGGTTTATTTTTCTCTGTTTTATACCTTGCGCAAACATCACAAGTAGTTATATATTTCTGAATAGTTTCCCCCATGTGAGGCCACCAGAAATCTCGCTGTAAGAGTTCTTTCGTCTTAAAGATCCCTTGGTGACCAGATATTGGGATATCATGGAAATGGTTAAGGAGTCTCTGCCTAAGAGTCTGAGGAACATATAATCTATTATGAAAAGTATATAAACCGGTTGGTTCTTTTATCAACTCAGCATGTGTGGGTATATTATCAGTTGTTAAAGCTGAAAGAATGTCCAGCTCTAAAGTACTCAAAGCTGCTATAATTTTGTGACTAGGTATGATTTGTGAACAACAGTCTGCTAGTGGTTTATCGTCATATTGTCGGGATAAAGCATCTGCCTTACTGTTAAGTCTACCCGGTCTGTAAGTTATTTGAAAATCAAATCTATCAAGAAACAAGGACCATCTTACTTGGCGGGATGATAGAGATTTATTTTGTTTTAAGTATTGAAGATTTTTGTGGTCAGTAAATATTAAAAATGGTTTATTAACTCCCTCTAAAATATGTCTCCAGACTTCTAAGACACATTTTATCGCTAACAGCTCTTTATCACCAACAGAGTAATGTGTTTCAGCTGGTAATAAGGTTCTCGAATAATAAGCTACAGGATGGGTATTATGTTTGTCACTGATTCTCTGAGATAAGACTGCTCCTATGCCAGTGTCAGAGGCGTCTACCTCCACAACAAGTTGGCATGCATGGTCTGGTAAACATAGTATAGGAGCGGTGGTGAAGCAGTTCTTCAGATAATTAAATGAATGTTCTGCTTCTGGAGACCATTGAAATCTTATATTTTTCTTTGTTAATGATGTAAGTGGCTTTACTTTCATAGAAAAGTTCTGAATAAACTTACGATAAAAATTGGTAAAACCCAAAAATCGTTGGAGAGACCTTAAAGTATTGGGTCTAGGCCAATTCACAATAGCTAATACCTTCTCAGGGTCCATTTCAACTTTGTCAGGTGTTATGATGTAACCTAGAAATTTTATTCTTTGTACATGGAATTGACACTTTTCAGCTTTTGCAAAAAGTCTGTGTTCACGTAAACGTGTTAAAAGCCATCTCACGTGTTTAATGTGTTCAACAACTGTTTTAGAATATATCAGTATGTCGTCCAGATAGATTATGACGCATACATCTGTTAAATCTCTGAATATCTCGTTAATAAAATGCTGGAAAGTGGCAGGAGCGTTACAGAGCCCAAAAGGCATCACTCGATATTCAAAAAGACCATATCTGGTCCTGAATGCGGTTTTCCACTCATCCCCATCCATCCTTGATCCGTATCAGATTATAGGCACCTTTTAAGTCAAGCTTCGTAAAAATGTTAGCACCATTAAGGCGTTCAAGGAGTTCGGGGATGAGTGGTAAAGGATATCGGTTCTTCACTGTAACAGCATTAAGGGCTCTGTAATCAATGATAGGTCTTAAGGTTTTATCTTTATTAGTAACAAAAAACAACCCTGCAGCTGCGGGAGATGTAGAGGGTACTATGAATCCCTTTCGGATATTATCATCAAGGTACTCACGTAAATACTGTAACTCTTTCTGTGAAAGTGGATAAACTCTCCCAAAAGGTACCCTAGCCCCTGGGAGTAAATCTATAGGGCAATCAAAAGACCTATGAGGTGGTAGTGCCTCAGCCTCCTTTAAATCAAATACATCAAGTAAGTCTTGATAGTGAACAGGAATTTCTGTATTATTGGAGCTCAAAATCTGATGAGGGAAACAAGTTGAATTACAATAAGAGGAATTAAAAGTGATAGTGGGATTTACCCAATCGATACTGGGGTTGTGTTTCAATAACCAAGTATAGCCTAATATTACTGTATGTAGAGCAGTTGGGATTATGTCAAAACTGATATATTCTGTGTGCCCATCAGATGTAGAAATTAAAAGAGGTATTGTGTGTCGGGTAATAGGACCTTTATGTATAAGTGAACCATCAATTACTCTTATAAACACAGGATTCTGCTTAGTTACACATGGTATTTTATTGAGCTCTACATATGTAGCGTCTATAAAGCAATCAGAAGCCCCAGAATCTACTATAGCCTCAGTCTTGATTTGCTGTCGGTCCCACTGTAAAGAGAGTGAGTGTCAATGATTTTTGTCTTATGTGTGAGTTAGAAGATTTGATATTCAGTAGCTTACCCTTTTTCTGTCGTTGTAAACTAGGACAGGATGATACTGCATGGTCTCTACTAGCACAGTACAAACAGAGGTTAGCTATGCGTCGTCTAGTCTTTTCCTCAGAAGTTAAGGGACCTTTAATGACTCCTATTTCCATAGGAGTCTGAGAATTAAGTGATTTTTCTGTAGGTGTCACAGGTAATCTTTTGAGTGGAGTCTCTGATGTGTATCTTTCTATACGTCTTTCCCTTATTCTGCGGTCAAGTGTTGTTGCTAGTTTTATTAACCCATGTATCAGGCATCTCCACTCTAGATATCTCATCTTTTAAAGCTTCATTTAAACCCAGTCTAAATTGATTTTTTAACGTTATATCATTCCAGAGTGAGTCAGTAGCCCAAATCTTCCACATGCCTTTTTCCCTGTTTAAGAACTCTTAGTTTAGTTTCAGCCTGTATTTGGGTGTTAGAATCCTCATACAGAGCACTCATAGCTGCAAAAAAACTGATCTAAGGAATCCAAAATTGGGTTATTAGACTCAAAAAATCGATTCGCCCAGGACGTTGGCTCACCTGTGAGATATGAGATTGTAGTGCAAACTTTAATTTTTTCAGTACAATAGGTCTTTGGTTTCATTGTATACAACAGTAAACAAGCATTTTTAAAATCCATGAAATCACTCCTTTTCCCTGAGAAAAGAGTTGGGGGATTAATCTGAGGTTCTGGTGGTTCTGGGGATCTAGTAACTGTCAGTTCTTTAACAACATTCCTTAAGGTGGTATTTTCAGTTTGTAAATCTGTGAGAGCTCTGGCAAGGTATTCCACCTTATGATTTCATGTGTCTAATTCTTTTTTCACAGCTTGTGGTTCCATACTTGCTGGTTTGTATGTTCGGCTTGATTATTATGTAATAATCTGTTTATAATTACTTAAAACTGGCAAACAGATTAAGTGTAGCTGAAATGACAGAACACCAAAAAAAACCTTGATACAGGATCAGTATCCAGTTGCCTCTTTGCACTATCTAGTGCCTTCAACAATTGTGAGTTTTACTATTTACCTTCTTTATTATATATAACATATGGATTTCACTATGAGGCGCCCATTTTCTTTCTAAACTACATCATGTTATTAACCCCTAATCTGCCACTCCAGTTATCGCCACAACCGAAATAAATCTATTACCCTTTAATCTGCCACTCCCGATATCGCCGCCACTATTCTAAAGTTATTAACCCCTTTTCCACTGCACCCCGACATCGCCCACACTATAATAAAGATATTAACCCCTATTCCGCCGCTTCCCGACATCGCCGCCACTAAATAAAGTTATTAACCCCTAAACCTCTTGCCTCTTACATCACTACTACTAAATAAACCTATTAACCCCTAAACCGCCAGCCCCCCAAATCGCAACAACCTAAATTAAACTATTAGCCCCTAAACCTAACCCTAACACCCCCTAACTTTAACAGAATTAAAATAGAGCTAAATTAAAGTTACAATTATTAACTAAATAACACCTATTTAAAACTAAATACATACTTACATGTGAAATAAAACCTAAGCTAGCTACAATATAACTAATAGTTATATTGTAGCTAGCTTAGGTTTTATTTTTATTTCACAGGTAAGTTTGTATTTATTTTAAATAGGTAGACTAGTTAGTAAATAGTTATTAACTATTCACTACCTAGTTAAATAAATACAAGCTTACCTGTGAAAAAAAAAACTAAACTGCCTTACACTAAAACCTAACATTACAAAAAGTAAAAAAACACTAAAATTACAAAAAAATGTAAAACACTAATGCCTAGATTTAGAGTTTTGTCGGTAACGACCCACGTAGCTAACGCATGCTTTTTTCCCCCCGCACCTTTTAAATACCGCTGGTATTTAGAGTTCACAGAATGGCTGCGCTAGGCTCCAAAAAGGGAGCGTAGAGCATAATTTACCGCCACTGCAACTCTCAATACCAGCGGTGCTTACGGACGCGGCCAGCTTAAAAAACGTGCTCGTGCACGATTCCCCCATAGGAAACAATGGGGCAGTTTGAGCTGAAAAAAAACCTAACACCTGCAAAAAAGCAGTGTTAAGCTCCTAACGCAGCCCCATTGTTTCCTATGGGGAAACACTTCCTAAGTCTGCACCTAACACCCTAACATGTACCCCGAGACTAAACACCCCTAACCTTACACTTATTAACCCCTAATCTGCCATCCCCGCTATCGCTGGCACCTGCATATTTTTTTAACCCTTAATCTACCGCTCCGTACACCGCCGCAACCTACGTTATCCCTATGTACCCCTAATCTGCTGCCCCTAACACTGCCGACCCCTATATTATATTTATTAACCCCTAATCTGCCGCCCCCAATGTCGCCTCCACCTACCTACAATAATTAACCCCTAATCTGCCGACCGGACCTCACCGCTACTATAATAAATGTATTAACCCATAAAACTAAGTCTAACCCTTACACTAACACCCCCTCTAAGTTAAATATAATTTAAATCTAACTAAATAAATTAACTCTTATTAAATAAATTATTCCTATTTAAAGCTAAATACTTACCTGTAAAATAAACCCTAATATAGCTACAATATAAATTATAATTATATTGTAGCTATTTTAGTGTTTCTATTTATTTTACAGGCAACTTTGTATTTATTTTAACCAGGTACAATAGCTGTTAAATAGTTAAGAACTATTTAATAGCTACCTAGTTAAAATAATTACAAAATTACATGTAAAATAAATCCTAACCTAAGTTACAATTAAACCTAACACTACACTATCAATAAATAAATTAAATAAAATACCTACAATTACCTCCAATTAAACCTAACAATACACTATCAATAAATTAATTAAATACAATACCTACAAATAAATACAATGAAATAAACTAACTAAAGTACAAAAAATAAAAAAGAACTAAGTTACAAAAAATAAAAAAATATTTACAAACATTAGAAAAATATTACAACAATTTTAAACTAATTACACCTACTCTAAGCCCCCTAATAAAATAATAAAGACCCCCAAAATAAAAAAAATGCCCTACCCTATTCTAAAATTAAAATAGAAAAGCTCTTTTACCTTACCAGCCCTGAAAAGGGCCCTTTGCGGGGCATGCCCCAATGAATTCAGCTCTTTTGCCTGTAAAAAAAAATCATACAATACCCCCCCTCAACATTACAATCCACCACCCACATACCCCTAATCTAACCCAAACCCCCCTTAAATAAACCTAACACTAAGCCCCTGAAGATCTTCCTACCTTGTCTTCACCACACCGGGTTCACCGATCGGTCCAGAAGAGCCTCCGATGTCTTGATCCAAGCCCAAGCGGGGGGCTGAAGAGGTTCATGATCCGGCTGAAGTCTTCTATCAAGCGGCATCTTCAATCTTCTTTCTTCCGGATCCATGTTCATCCCGCTGACGCGGAACATCAATCTTCATCAACGACTTCCCGACGAATGACGGTTCCTTTAAGGGACGTCATCCAAGATCGGAACAGCCAATAGAATGCAAGCTCAATCTGATTGGCTGATTGGATCAGCCAATCGGATTGAACTTGAATCGGAGTTCGAGGGACACCATCTTGAATGACGTCCCTTAAAGGAACCGTCATTCGTCGGGAAGTCGTCGGTGAAGATGGATGTTCCGCGTCGGCGGGATGAACATGGATCCAGAAGAAAGAAGATTGAAGATGCCGCTTGATAGAAGACTTCAGCCAGATCATGGACCTCTTCAGCTCCCGCTTGGATGAAGACTTCAGTCGGATCATGGACCTCTTCAGCTCACGCTTGGATGAAGACTTCAGATGAATCATGGACATCTTCAGCCCCCCGCTTGGGCTTGGATCAAGACATCGGAGGCTCTTTTGGACCGATCGGTGAACCCGGTGTGTGAAGACAAGGTAGGAAGATCTTCAGGGGCTTAGTGTTAGGTTTATTTAAGGGGGGTTTGGGTTAGATTAGGGGTATGTGGGTGGTGGGTTGTAATATTGGGGGGGTATTGTATGGGGGTTTTTTACAGGCAAAAGAGCTGAATTCTTTGGGCCCTTTTCAGGGCTGGTAAGGTAAAAGAGCTTTTCTATTTTAATTTTAGAATAGGGTAGGGCATTTTTTTATTTTGGGGGTCTTTGTTATTTTATTAGGGGGCTTAGAGTAGGTGTAATTAGTTTAAAATTGTTGTAATATTTTTCTAATGTTTGTAAATATTTTTTTATTTTTTGCAACTTAGTTCTTTTTTATTTTTTGTACTTTAGTTAGTTTATTTCATTGTATTTATTTGTAGGTATTGTAGTTAATTAATGCATTGATAGTGTAGTGTTAGGTTTAATTGTAGATAATTGTAGGTATTTTATTTAATTAATGTATTGATAGTGTAGTGTTAGGTTTAATTGTAACTTAGGTTAGGATTTATTTTACAGGTAATTTTTTAATTATTTTAACTAGGTAGCTATTAAATAGTTATTAACTATTTAATAGCTATTGTACCTGGTTAAAATAATTACAAAGTTGCCTGTAAAATAAATATTAATCCTAAAATAGCTACAATATAATTATAATTTATATTGTAGCTATATTAGGGTTTATTTTACAGGTAAGTATTTAGCTTTAAATAGGAATAATTTATTTAATAAGAGTTAATTTATTTTTTTAGATTTAAATTATATTTAATTTAGGGGGTGTTAGTTTTAGAATTAGCTTTAGGGGTTAAAAAATTTATTAGAGTAGCGGTGAGGTCCGGTCGGCAGATTAGGGGTTAATGCTTGAAGTTAGGTGTCGGCGATGTTAGGGAGGGAAGATTAGGGGTTAATACTATTTATTATAGGGTTATTGAGGCGGGAGTGAGGCGGATTAGGGGTTAATACATTTATTATAGTAGCAGTGAGGTCTGGTCAGCAGATTAGGGGTTAATAAGTGTAGGTAGGTGGAGGCGACGTTGGGGGCGGCAGATTAGGGGTTAATAAATATAATATAGGGGTCGGCGGTGTTAGGGGCAGCAGATTAGGGGTACATAGGGATAACGTAGGTGGCGGCGGTGTGCGGTCGGCAGATTAGGGGTTAAACATTTTTAATAGAGTGGCGGCGATGTGGGGGGACCTCGGTTTAGGGGTACATAGGTAGTTTATGGGTGTTAGTGTACTTTAGAGCACAGTAGTTAAGAGCTTTATAAACCGGCGTTAGCCCAGAAGCTCTTAACTCCTGACTTCTTGCTGCGGCTGGAGTTTTGTCGTTAGATTTCTAACGCTCACTTCAGCCACGACTCTAAATACTGGCTTTAGAAAGATCCCATTGAAAAGATAGGATACACAAATGGCGTAGGGGGATCTGCGGTATGGAAAAGTTGCGGCTGCAAAGTGAGCGTTAGAACCTTTCCTGACTGACTCTAAATACCAGCGGTAGCCCAAAACCAGTGTTAGGAGCCTCTAACGCTGGTTTTAACGGCTAACGCCAAACTCTAAATCTAGGCCTAAAATTACAAAAAAATAAAAAACCTACCATTACAAAAAATAACAATAATGAAATTATCCAAAACAATAAAAATTATTCCTATTCTAATACCCTTTAAAAAAAAAAAAACACCCCAAAATAAAAAACCCTAATCTATAATAAACTACCAAGGGCCCCTAAAAGGGCCTTTTGTGGGCCCTTTAAAGGACCTTTTGTAGGGCATTGCCCTAAAGATAACAGATCTTTTCCTACAAAATAAAAACAAACACCCCCTAACAGTATACAAACCCCCTCCCCCAAAGCCCACAAAATAAAAATAAAGTACAGCCTAATCTGCCCATTGCACTGAAAAGGGCATTTGTATAGGCATTGTCCTTAAAAGGACATTTGTATAGGCATTGCCCTTAAAAGGGCATTCAGCTCTTTTTCCTGCCCTTAAAATAGCATCCAGCTCTTGCCCAACCCCTAATTTAAAAATAAAAACCCACCCCAAAATGAAAAAGAAATTATCCAAAATAATAAAAATGATTCCTATTCTTATACCCATTAAAAAAAAAAAAAAAATGAAAGAAACCTAATCTAGAATAATCTACCAATAGCCCTTAAAATGGCATTTTGTAGGGCATTGCCCTAAATATATCAGGTCTTTTTTTTAAAAAAATACAAAGACCCACTAACATTACAAACCCCCACCCCCCAAACCCCCAAAATAAAAAAAAAACTATTTAAAAAAACCTATTCTACCCATTGCCCTGAAAAAGGCATTTGTATGGGCATTGCCCTGAAATGGGCATTCAGCACTTTTAAGAGTGCCCATCCTAATCTAAAAAAACCCACCCCTAAAAAACTTAAAAAAAACCTAACACTAACCCCTCTTTAGGTACTCATAGTTGTTAAAGTCCTGCATGAACGATCTTCATCCCGGCGGCTCTATCTTCATCCAGACAGCTCCATCTTCATCCATCGCGGGACCAGCATATTGGCGGAGCGGCTATGCGCAGATGCGGAGGTCCAGGCCGAAGTCTGGGAGGAGGTCTTGGCAGAGGTCGTTTGATCCAACGTGGAGGTTCTCTTCATGCGATGGTCCGCCGCACTCTGAGGATTGAATGCAAGGTACCCCTTTTATACTGGGGGTACTATTGCATTCCTATTGGCTAAAAAAATGTAATCAGCCAATAGAAATTAGTGCTGCTAAAATCCTATATTCTGTTCAAATCAGCCAATAGGATTTAAGCAGCTCTCATTCTATTGGCTGAATCCGAATTTCAAAATTCGGAACGACACAAATAAATCCCAAAACCGAATTACCAGCACATACCAAATTATTACGAATGTCTCGAAGCAATTTTCTTTACGACCCAAATCGAAATGAAGTCTAATACAAAGAGAGAAGTTCTCTACCAGAAACGAACAACAGCTCAGTAGCTTGTTCTATGGCGAGTTACTACCTAGGAGCAGCCTCTCCTGGTAGAGTGCTTCTCTCTTTGCATTTGTATTATGATCCTAAGGAGATCTCCCTAAGGGCTTCCCTACATCTATGCTAGAGGCACACATTACTCTTTTGCCAAAACCAGGCAAACCTCCAGATAAAGCAGAAAACTTTCACCCTATTTTATTTCTTAATACAGATATTAAGATCATCGCTAAGAACTTGGTGATTCAGAGAAATCTTTTTGCTGAAATTAATACACTCAGACCAAGGGCTAGACAATAAGTGGATCACTAACTGTTGCTCACGAACAATAAGGGGCAAAATGCAGCTGTTTGTAAGTAGCAAGTGTGCATATTTACTTTACATATTTAACATACCAATGTTTATTTACAGGATAAAATCTTTTATTATTGTAAATACACACACACACCAAATATATATATATATATATATATATACAGTATATATATATATATATATATATATATATATATGTGTGTGTGTGTGTGTTTATATACCTATATCTGCATATATATTACTATAGATATAGAGATATGTATTTTACATGAACAGTATCTCATATATATATATATATATATATATAGTCCATATGTAGAAAGTAACAGCACCACTGCATCAATAATCTTAAAGGTGAATTATTTCTTTATTGGTGATATCACAACCATTAAAATAGCGACGTTTCGGACCTACATGGTCCTTAATCATGCATAGTTAAAACACAGTAAAACACACATTTAAAAAGGGTGGTGTAACCAATCAAATTTCAGCTCACATTATTAATTAAATTAACCCATACCTATCCAGGCATGAAAATACAAGTATTTACTTTTTCTGTTAGTGGCCTCTAGTGGTACCATATTGAATGTCACCCTATTTCAATATCAAAAAGTTCATAAAAACAAATACAAATCATAGTCCCTATTCAGACCATAAGGATGTAGTGTATTTAATTTCTTGATCCACCAGACCTCCTTTTGTTTTAATTTAAGTTCTCTGTCGCCCCCTCTTCTATGTATAGGAATATGATCGATTACTTGGAAGCGCAGCTGACTAACTGTATGTCCCATTTGGGTAAAATGTGCAGATACTGGTAAAGACATGTCTTTAGATTTAATTGATGCCTTGTGCTGACTAAACCTATCCCTAGTGGCCTGAGTGGTCTCTCCGATGTAACAGAGGCCACATGGACATTTGAGTAGATAGATTGCATAATTAGTTTGACAGGTGTATAGACCATTGATGGTATACTGTTTACGCTTATCATTTTGGGCCAAAAATTTACCTCTAATTACTGAATTACATTGTGCACAGTGAAGACATGGATAACATCCTTTATTGGGAGTGGTCAAATAATTAATATCAGACTGTTTAGTTGTCCCCACATCTGCCCTGACTAGATTATCCCTTAGGTTTCTCACCCGTCTGTATAATGGCATTGGTGGTAATTTAAAAGACTCAACTTCTGGATTAAATTTTGATAGTAAATGCCAGTGTTTCCTAACTGCTTTGAAAATATGTTGACTTCGCTGGCTATATTCCATAGTAAGCACTAATCTATTTACATCATTTTTGGTTTTGGGTTTAGCTTTACTTTTGTCAAGATCTGTAATATTTTTATTGATAATCTCCTGAGGATAACCTCTTTGGATAAACTTTTTCACCCATAGATTCTAGCCTGTAAGGCAGTCTATCCTGATCACTGACTATCCTCTTGGTGCGTAATAACTGACTTCTTGGGATAGAATTGAACACTGTCTCAGGATGAAAGCTTTCATACCTCAAAAGGGTATTTCTATCCGTGGGTTTAGTAAAGAGATCAGTGTTCAATTTATCATCTTGTATGTAGACAGTGGTATCAAGAAAATTAATCTCATGTGCTGAATATGTCAATGTAAATTTAATGTTTATCATTGAGGCATTGATTTCTTCCACAAACTTTATCAAAGACTCCAATGAGCCCCCCCATATGCCAAAAATATTGTCTATATACCTTAGCCAAAGCTTACAACAGTGATTGAATGACTTGTTAGCATAGACAAATTTATTTTCAAAGCCACTCTTACTCTGTACATGCCACAATGGGCCGCCCTGGTGGGGATGTCATATTCTTGTGAACCTTGGGCAAAGTATAAAAAACTGGTGTTATGGGATGTTTTTTATAAAGAAAATCAAATACCTGTTTAGTTATAGAATTGCATTGAACTGCCCTATCAAGAATTGTTTTTAACTCTTTTTGTATTTCCACAAGAGGATTATGGTCTAATACTTCATAAACCCCTCCATCAGAGAGTTGATGTAAAATTTCCTGAATATAATATTTAGTGTCCAATATTACAACAGCTCCGCCCTTATCGGCGTTCTTTATTGTAATATTCTTGTTGTTTTTTTAAGGACAACATAGCTTTATATTCTTCTTTTGTTAAGTTATAATTTTTCATTTCTGGATTTAAATTCAATTTTTTCATCAAATTGCTAATATCCTGTTGCACAAACTTAATAAAAGTTTCCACACCAGAATTACTGGTAGGAGGTATAAATGGAGACTTTTTATATAAGTTAAGATATTTCAAATCAAGGGGATTCGTTTGCATAACACCTTCATTTATTATGCTTTCAACACCCACATTATTTGTATTGTTACCACCATGCATAGCTTTTAGCCTGAGTATTCTGAAAAATTTGTACAAGTCCTTATCGACTTCAAATTCATCAAAGTCCTTAGTAGGGCAGAAGGAAAGTCCTTTCATTAACAAACTATGTTCCGTCTCAGTTAGCTTGTATTCCGAGATATTGATTACCAGACTCTCATTATCCTGTATGGGTGAAATATAGTCAGGCAGTTCGTTTACCTCTATTTCCACATACCTCACCAGAACCTCCCTCCTCGCTGGCATCTCGGCATCTGCTGGTTTTGGTTCCAGGAGCTCCGTGTGTACATCCGCTGCTCTTTGGGATCGGCGGTGCTTCCGCCCTCCCCTCCGGTGTCTCCTTCCGAGCCGGAATCTAAAAAACTTTCCCCAGAAGATGATCCTTCGGCCATTCTGTCCTGCTCTGTTAGCTCTGTAGTCAAGCTCATCACGTACAAACTTCGATCTTTTCCTCTCCTCAAGATCTGAGACCCACCATACTGGCTAACCATGAATTATACAGAACAAGGTTTGAGAGTATACTTAACAAGTGCTCTTTTGATTTAATTGTGCTCACTGTAAAATGTCTGCAGTTAGAGATTGACAAGCAGAAGTGATTGGTGCTGGAAGCAGAGCGGGGAATGGAAACAAAGTATACCTTGGAAATGTTGAACACCACTAAAGAAGAAATTGACACATTGTTGGCTCAATATCGCTCAGATCTTGAGGAGAGGAAAAGATCGAAGTTTGTACGTGATGAGCTTGACTACACCAATCACAGAGTATACAACTGGTCACATGACCACACGTCAAGACAACGTGAATCACGTGACGTACCACACTGGAGGAGAATGCCAAGAGCGCTAACAGAGCATGACAGAATGGCCGAAGGATTATCTTCTGGGGAAAGTTTTTTAGATTCCGGCTCGGAAGGAGACACCAGAGGGGAGGGCGGAAGCACCGCCGA
This sequence comes from Bombina bombina, assembly GCF_027579735.1. Classification (NCBI taxonomy): domain Eukaryota; kingdom Metazoa; phylum Chordata; class Amphibia; order Anura; family Bombinatoridae; genus Bombina; species Bombina bombina. The sequence goes on along the minus strand of NC_069501.1, from coordinate 141,483,649 downwards.
TCCCAAAGAGCAGCAGATGTACACACGGAGCTCCTGGAACCAAAACCAGCAGATGCCGAGACGCCAGCGAGGAGGGAGGTTCCGGCGAGGTATGCGGAAATAGAGGTAAATGAACTGCCTGACTATATTTCACCCATACAGGATAATGAGAGTCTGGTAATCAATATCTCGGAATACAAGCTAACTGAGACGGAACATAGTTTGTTAATGAAAGGACTTTCCTTCTGCCCTACTAAGGACTGTGATGAATTTGAAGTCAATAAGGACTTGTACAAATTTTTCAGAATGCTCAGGCTAAAAGCTATGTATGGTGGTAATAATACAAATAATGTGGGTGTTGAAAGCACAATAAATGAAGGTGTTATGCAAACGAATCCCCTTGATTTGAAATATCTTAACTTATATAAAAAGTCTCCATTTATACCTCCTACCAGTAATTCTGGTGTGGAAACTTTTATTAAGTTTGTGCAACAGGATATTAGCAATTTGATTAAAAAAATTGAATTTAAATCCAGAAATGAAAAATTATAACTTAACAAAAGAAGAATATAAAGCTATGTTGTCCTTAAAAAAACAACAAGAATATTACAATAAAGAAAGCTGATAAGGGCAGAGCTGTTGTAATATTGGACACTAAATATTATATTCAGGAAATTTTACATCAACTCTCTGATGGAGGGATTTATGAAGTATTAGACCATAATCCTCTTGTGGAAATACAAAAAGAGTTAAAAACAATTCTTGATAGGGCAGTTCAATGCAATATTATAACTAAACAGGTATTTGATTTTCTTTATAAAAAAACATCCCATAACACCAGTTTTTTATACTTTGCCCAAGGTTCACAAGAATATGTCATCCCCACCAGGGCAGCCCATTGTGGCATGTACAGAGTCTGTTTTCTCAAATGTATCAATATTTCTGGATATAATTATTTTTCCAATGGTTAAAGAACAGAAGTCTTTTATAAAAGACACTAATGATTTCCTGATAAAATTAGAAAAGGTAAAAATGGAAGAAAATTGGTTTATCTTTTCCCTAGATGTGGTTAATCTGTATACATCTATCCCTCATGAGGCAGGCCTTGACACCATAAAAAGTTTTTTGAACAACAGTAAATTGAATGATCTAACACAGATAGATTTCATTGATGATCTGTTAAGACTTATCTTATACTGCAATTATTTTTTGTTTCAGGACACTTACTACATGCAGAAGTGAGGTACGGCCATGGGCTCCAATGTAGCCCCCTCATATGCCAATTTGTTTATGAGTGGCTTTGAAAATAAATTTGTCTATGCTAACAAGTCATTAAATCACTGTTGTAAGCTTTGGCTAAGGTATATAGACGATATTTTTGGCATATGGGGGGCTCATTGGAGTCCTTGATACAGTTTGTGGAAGAAATCAATGCTTCAATGATAAAAATTAAATTTACATTGACATACTCAGCACATGAGATTAATTTTCTTGATACCACTGTCTACATACAAGATGATAAATTGAACACTGATCTCTTTACTAAACCCACGGATAGAAATACCCTTTTGAGGTATGAAAGCTTTCATCCTGAGACAGTGTTCAAGTCTATCCCAAGAAGTCAGTTATTACGCACCAAGAGGATAGTCAGTGATCAGGATAGACTGCCTTACAGGCTAGAATCTCTGGGTAAAAAGTTTATCCAAAGAGGTTATCCTCAGGAGATTATCAATAAAAATATTACAGATCTTGACAAAAGTAAAGCTAAACCCAAAACCAAAAATGATGTAAATAGATTAGTGCTTACTATGGAATATAGCCAGCGAAGTCAACATATTTTCAAAGCAGTTAGGAAACACTGGCATTTACTATCAAAATTTAATCCAGAAGTTGAGTCTTTTAAATTACCACCAATGCCATCATACAGACGGGTGAGAAACCTAAGGGATAATCTAGTCAGGGCAGATGTGGGGACAACTAAACAGTCTGATATTAATTATTTGACCACTCCCAATAAAGGATGTTATCCATGTCTTCACTGTGCACAATGTAATTCAGTAATTAGAGGTAAATTTTTGGCCCAAAATGATAAGCGTAAACAGTATACCATCAATGGTCTATACACCTGTCAAACTAATTATGCAATCTATCTACTCAAATGTCCATGTGGCCTCTGTTACATCGGAGAGACCACTCAGGCCACTAGGGATAGGTTTAGTCAGCACAAGGCATCAATTAAATCTAAAGACATGTCTTTACCAGTATCTGCACATTTTACCCAAATGGGGCATACAGTTAGTCAGCTGCGCTTCCAAGTAATCGATCATATTCCTATACATAGAAGAGGGGGCGACAGAGAACTTAAATTAAAACAAAAGGAGGTCTGGTGGATCAAGAAATTAAATACACTACATCCTTATGGTCTGAATAGGGACTATGATTTGTATTTGTTTTTATGAACTTTTTGATATTGAAATAGGGTGACATTCAATATGGTACCACTAGAGGCCACTAACAGAAAAAGTAAATACTTGTATTTTCATGCCTGGATAGGTATGGGTTAATTTAATTAATAATGTGAGCTGAAATTTGATTGGTTACACCACCCTTTTTAAATGTGTGTGTTACTGTGTTTTAACTATGCATGATTAAGGACCATGTAGGTCTGAAACGTCACTATTTTAATGGTTGTGATATCACCAATAAAGAAATAATTCACCTTTAAGAATATTGATGCAGTGGTGCTGTTACTTTCTACATATGGACTGTATCTGTTTGGGTTTTTGCTGATAGCCCATTGTAACGAGCACACAGCAAGGTAAAAAAGCTCAATAGTGCTGGACTCTATCTGTTTATTTTGTATATATATATATATATATATATATATATATATATATATATATATATATATATATATATATATATATATAATTGTATATTTAATAATAAATAAAAAGTACATTATTTTCCATGCATAGAACATAGGAATGTAAATTATTCCTTTTGGTCCTCGTGTTTTCGTGATTTTTTTTTTTTTTATAATTTTTTTTTTATTGAGACATTCAAGTGAGAAAATTAACAACAGTAAAACAAGTGCAAGTCATTACATCGATACACTTTAACGCCATTTTGAACACTGTTAACATTAAACAAGTTCGGAAATGGACCCATGTGTCCATTGATTATAGTAAAGTAATGTTACTTGCCTATAAGTACCATGTCTCTATTTTACAGCATTAAAGGAAACAATAAATGAAATACGTACAATGCAATATACAGCTCTTAGGTGGTTTAGCATCAACAGGTTTATACAGAAGTATACAATTGTTCATATATTTAGACATTAACACTGGCCCAATTAGAAATATCAATATCAATACACATTTGGACAGTCGTGGATCTATATGGATATGCGTGTTTGTATATGTGTATATGTCCAGAGTCAAGGTGAGGGGAAGAAGAAAAGGGAAGAAGTTATTGGGTTCCCTGATAGTCAAGGTTTATCAGTGGTTTAGTTTGATGTAGAAAGAGTAGACTACGTTTCGTTGGGGAGTTCAGGCCTTGTGTATTGAGGGATAGGACATGAAGGTGTTCCATGCTGTATTGTGTCTAGACATAAGCTGTATGATGCACAATGAGTGGGGGAAGTACAAGGGAATCTCTCCTCTGGGGTTGGGTTGTTGTGGGGCCTGGATGTTTTCCTTTGTATAGTCTAGTAGCCTGTGATATTGGTGGAGCTGTAGATATTTAGAGTGAAAAAAAGGATAAAAGAGTACAGCGGGCAAGAGCCGCTTGAGTTTGAAAGATGGGTAAAGGACCCATGATATGTGGGGGGCGGAGTCTCAAGTATGAGTTGGCGCTCTGGGATGGATCTGAGCGGGGTTCTAAATAAGGAGGTTGAGGGAAGATGTCAGGGTGGCAGGGCATTAGGGCCCTCCAGAACAGTGGTTTGGAGGGATGGTGTTAAGAGAGGGATGGGTAAAGAGAGGGAGGTATTCACATATGTTATGATTGAAAGATCCTTTGTGTTAACAAATAAAGCATTTCAGTGACCCTATCATGTAAAAAGAGAAAAGGGTCAGAATATACACAATATAATGCAAAAAGCATTGAAATAAACAGTAAACAGTAGTGATGTACATAGGGGCGTTAGGTATTCTATAAACCATACTTGCTGATGAGGCAACATGAAATTTCTAAAATAACATTCAACTTCCATAACAGGAGAGTAAGCTCAAGGGCAGATCATGGTTAACATATCTAGGTTATCACATATACTGTCAAATACACATTTCTAACTTAAGAGTCACATTTATACTAGTTAGTAGTTACAAACAACTTTTATAAAACTTTTAGCTTCACCTGCTTGTCCTCCGAGTGAGGACAAGGTCTAGATGTTCTCTCCATAGTGTGAAAGTTCTGCTTAGAGTTATCTGCTGGAACTGACAGCATTCTTCAAAAACAAAGAGGATATTCTTTTCATGTCCCGGATCTTTACTTTGATTGGAGGTTTAAAAAGTCAGCCCCTAGTGAGTATAGGGACTCAAAAGAGCCTGTCCGGCTCTCAGCTGATGTGAATCCTTATATACGAACTAAAGGAGAGTAAGATATGTACCAGTTTGTAAGCTCATATAACATTCAAGTAGAAAGGCTTTATTTTGTTGAAAAGGAAGAGGCATGGATGATTACCTGAGCTCAGATAAGGGTAAGATATGTACCCGTGTGTTAGCTCTCATCCTCACTTTATTTGATGAGGCTTGCTGGATGAAGAAGGACGGGGAATCCACGCCAGGGCAGATATGTTGAGAGGCTCCAGGTTGTCTTCCAAGTTCTGATTTGTCTTTCGGGAGAGATCAAGTCCTAGAGTGCTAAGGAGTTTCATTCCTTGATCAGGTGTGGAGATCACATAGGACCTGTCTTGGTGTTGTAGGAAGAGCTTCACAGGGAATCCCCACCTGTATTTGATGTTATTGTGTCTCAGGACTCGTGTGAACTGCTGGAAGGTTCTTCTCCTTGCCAAAGTGTGCTGCGATAGATCTGGAAAGATCTGAAGTCCCTGATATGGGTCTTTCAGCATCTTGTTGGTGAATGAGGCTCTTAGTATTTTGTCTTTGGTTGTGAAATAGTGTAATCCCACAATAACATCCCTAGGGGTGTCTGCAGATGAGTTTCGGGGTTGTAAGGCTCTATGAGCCCTGTCTATCAGTAGATCTTGTGGTTGGGGCATTTCCAAAATTTCTTTGAATAGTCCCTGTAGGTGAGCTGGGAGATCAGCTGTAGTAACAGATTCTGGGATGCCACGTATTCTCAAGTTATTACGGCGAGACCTGTCTTCAAGGTCTGCCAGCTTGCCTTCTAATTCAGTAATCATTTCTGCTAGGTTTTGAGAATAGGCGAGAAGATTGGATTGGTCTAGAGCTAAATCCTCATGCTTCTTCTCCAAAGTTTCAGTGCGCTCGTTTACTGACGATATTTCTCTTTTCAGTTCAGCTACTGATTGTCTGAACTCCTGTCATATGGAAGTGTGATGTGTATCCATTTTGTCAGACAGGGTCTGTATGGTGTCTAAGAAAGTTGACTGTGAAAGGGTGGGACCCTCTCTATGTCGGCTGTCTGATTTTTGGAGTCTGTTAAGTGAAGTGGCTGAATCTCTGGAGTCATCTTCTGAATTCTCCAGATCTGAAGCATGTTTGTTATGAAAGTGATCTGTTAAAGTCCTCTTGGGGTTTTTCTGGGCTTTTTGCTTTTTCTCTATCATATTAGCCATGAGAAGGAGTATGGGTATTGATTGATGTAGCTGATCTAAAGAACTTTGAGACAGGGTCCTTAATTTAGATGGCTCCTGGAGGGATCCCTAATCCTGCACCCCTACTCGATTGCCTCTAGCCTTGCATTATATTTCAGATTTGACCAGGTTCGAATTGAGAATAGAACCGTTACAGGCAAATATATGGACTGGACCCCACTCCTTGGGGCATGCCCCCTATTGGGCGAAGTAGGGAAAAGGAAGTTGGTTATGACCCGCTGATAGGGGCAGCGGGAAAGGGGGGGAGGGGGTCTAGGCTGAAGAAACTTTTATGGTGACCTCCAAATAAATTGGAATAAAAAAGGCAAGGCAATACAAGGGTTGAGATGGTTTCCTGTGGTGCTATAGAGTGGTGAGGATAAGAGAATGTCCTCAGTGAATTTACTTTACTTTAGCAGCAATTCATCAGGAATATTAAATGTATGCAGCAGTAAGGAGTGAAATCTGCTGGGTACTATACAGTAGTGTGTTGTGGTAAATAAAGAGGGGTTCTTTATTATTGGCTTTATTGTCTCTGCTGCTTGTAGGAGTTCAACATGGGGCCCAGGAACAAACAATAATGCTAGCACTGTTAAGGTAGGGAAGGGCAAGAAACCTCTCACTTCTGTGTAGTCCTCAGGAACAAATGGAGCACTGTGAAAAAATAAACGCTAGGCTATTGTTGTTTGTGTTGCTGCCACAGTACCATCAAAATTATTAGGCAGTAAGTCCTGGTTAAGCTCACAGTGTCTGATGACTCTAGTAGATAAGCAGATCTCAAAGCCTCCCCACCTCTCTCTCAGTTGTGTCTGTAAACCTTTTCCTCCTGTTTTATCACAGCCTCCTTAAGTTGTTAAATATAATATGTGCTGGAGGGGTAGCTAGCAGGATTCTGATGACAAACGGGAATACTACAAGCAAAAACTGAAGCAAGGGAGCAATATGCAGATGCAGCTGAAGGACAGAGTTCTGAGTATGGCGCTGTACCTTAGGGTCTTTTTCCCCTGTATTCTTGAATAAAGTTATGTAAAGTGTCCCTGCTTTGCCCAGATCCTTCAATTAGTGCAGTATAGTGCCAATGTATATTTCATGCCCCCACTGTGTCCCAACTACTATAGTTGTAGTGAAAAGGAGTAGATGCCTTACCGGGAGCAGAGAGATGGGAAGATGGCGTCCGTTCACGCCAAAAGTCTGTTACTGAAGCTGCGGGCCTGCAGACTTTCTGCACTAGATGCGGGTAATGAGGTGAAATGTTTCCGATCTGTCCTCTCAGTTGCTGATGTCCGGCGTAGGACTTCTGAAGGGAGCGTGTGATCACTCTCCGCACAGGAGGTGGAGAGTGGTGCGGGGAGTCCCCCCAGTCAAGGTGTGCTGGAGAGCGTCAGCTGAGGCCGCTCCGTGAACACTGTCGGGTCTAAAATCCTCCAGGCGACATGTATGAGGTGTCGGGTAGGCTCCGTGTTAGTGCAGCGACCAAAGGAGGTTGTTAGGTATGGAGGGTCAGAGCTGCCGCTGTAGATGAGGATCCTTAGCACAGCGGTCCTTCAGTATGCGGCTTCAATGTTAGCAGAGCCGGGTGGGAGGGAAATAACTCTGATATGGAGTCAAAATTATTTAGCAGCAAGTCTAGGGAATATATATTATAATCTTGAGACAGATTAGGTCGGGGGTTCATAAAATATATATGAATATAGCTGTTTAGTGAGAGGAGCTCCTGCTATACCCGACCGCTCAGTATGGCTGCTGGCTCCGCCCCCCGTTTTTCGTGATTTTTGATTGTAATGCAATTGGGTTAGTGCACATCAAAACATATTCTATGGATTATTTAGAATATTGTACAGCATGTGTAATAATGTTTTTATAATTTGTATACATTTTATTAAATTTTTAAAAATATTTAATATGTAATATTTCAATAATGCATGCTGTGCGATTGTGTTTAACTTATCATCATGTTTGTATTGTATACAAGTGAGAGTTTAATGCTATGTTTATTGGTGATGGAATGAATGGCTAAATAATAGCACATTTAAAAATCTATAGCTGATTAAAGCTTGGGATAAAGGAAAAACCTAAAATCAACATTTTGTTAAAGAACAATTTTGTTATGAATTTCAGATGAGCCAAATGGAACAAATAATGAATTTTGGATGAAGCAAACATTTTTAAAAATTTGTCCGAAACAACATTTTTGTTCATGCACAAAGAAGACAGGAGTGTAGTCAGAAATAGAGATGTACTTCCGGACTTCTGATGAATGCAAATTCATCTGAATTTATTTATTCATTAAGTCATCTAATACACAAATACAATATTGGACAAAACAAATGATGCACAAGGGGTCTGACCATTCATGCCAGCCAGTTAGGCACTAAGGGGCCGATTTATTAAAATATGGACGGACATGATACAATGTAGCGTATCATGCTCCGCCGCACATCGATAAATGCAGACAGTATACACTGTTGGCATTTTTCATTACACAAGCAGTTCTTGTGAACTGCTTTTACAATGCCACCTCCTGCAGATTTGTGGCCAATCTGCTGCTAGCAGGGGGTGTCAATCAGCTCGATTGTATAGGATTGATGTCCGCAGCCTCAGAGCAGGTGGACAAGTTATGCTTCATAACTTCTGTTTCCGGCAAGCCTAACGGCTCGCACAGAAGCAGGGGCATAAAGCTTTTTTCAGAGCTTGATAATTTGGCCCCTAAATGTTGGATTTTAGTCATAATAAAGCCTTAACCTAGTAGGTGGAAGACTAGAGGATGCTAAGACAATTGTAATCACCCTGACTGGAGCTAGAACATGCAGTTGTGTGACTTCTGTGCCCCTGAGCTAGTCATCAACTCAAATTAAATTAGATAGTTGTATATTAAAGGGACAGTCTACTTTAGAATTTTTAATTTTCCAAAAGATAGATAATAATTTTATTTTCCATTCCACTGGCTGCCCCCGTTATCTGTTATTTCAGTTATTTTGACAGACTTTCATTTTAGCCAAACAGTGCTGAAACCAAAAGTGGAATAAATTTTTTTTAGTTTTCTCCGTACATAGCTTGAAATAATGCAAATGCAATAAACCGGTCTACATGTTTAAGACTTGAACAAGGCCTTTCTCAAGTGATTTCACTTTTGTTTTTCACTTTCTTTGGAACACATTTTTTCTGGACTACCTAACAAGGCACTTTTATAGTAGAAAGTGCAATGACTATTTTAATACATATGCGCATATCTTGTATTTTCATGTATGTTACTATATTTGCTATATAAAATATGTTTTGAATTTATAATTTTAGAGTTTTTTATCGGACCACACTTAAGCTGTGAGAGTGCTTCCTTTTTTCTATTGTACAGATATCTATTTGAAATTTGGTTAGGAGATTTCTAATATTTGGAAGCTTGTGTGTATACTCTTTGGTGTTTAATAACCTTTTTGACAAACATAATATTATTATTATATTTATTTTGTCTGTATTTGCTGTTACAATTGCTGTGGTTGCTCAGAGACAGCCTTTCAGAATGTAAAAAACCCAGCGGCTGCTGCTATAAAACATGGAGGGTATAATCAAGAGATTGTTAGAACTGGCAGTGGTAGAACTGATTGTGGCACTGGAGTGAACACTGGTGCAGTTGGTTCTGGGAGCATGAAAACCTACTGCAAGGCTTAGAGCTAAACAAAGTCAATGCAGTACCTTCACCTTCAGTTCCCTTCCCTGTCCACATTTGTTTTATTGGTGGGCTTAGACAAACTTACTGCCACTGATGCAGCTGTGTTAGTGGTGAGACCGTGCATATCACTTACTCCTGGTGGACATGGGATTGCATCCTAAAGGAGATGCTGAAGAAGATCCTGCTGCTGCAACTGTTGCCTGCCCTTCTAGATGCATCTAGACTGGAGAGCCATGTTAACCCTGTCGTCTTCTTCACAGATCCCTGGCCGCGTTAATAGGCGACTTAGCATTGCGGCTCCCAGCACACCAAAAGTAAGTATTTAACCATTTAAAGGAAACAAATGAATACTGACAAATTTCTATAGTATTTATTAGCTTTTTTGAAAATTTGGGAGCATTTGTTTAGATATTTTTGTCATGAAAATTATATGAATAGCCATGTTTTTTTTAAAAGAATTTGCATTTGTAATGAAATGCAGTCACATGCCTAGTACTCATAGATATTACTATCTCAGCAAATAATAAAATAAAACGTTTGTCAAATAAAGTTTCTGTGAGCTGAATGATTTAATGATTAATGTTACCTAATGTTTCAGGTTAACATGATTGTAACAGATATGGCACAGTTGTTGGCCTGTATTAATATTTTGGCCTCTGGCAATTTTCATCCACCCAGCAGGGCTGGATTGGCCTACCATGATACCAGGAGATTTCCCGGTGGTTTTTATTCCCAGTCCGGCCCTGCCAGTCAGAGTTTATCAGCAAAATAAAACAACTTTCTAGTGGCTCTGAAATATACTGGCAGATTATTTTTTTCCTTTCTATTCCTGTGGTATAATGCTGTATGAAGTGGGGCTTGAATGCCCAATGTCCTAAAAGCCATGGGTTGCACCTATGTGGTATCAATGACATCCAATGGGAATTAGATGCTTTATGGGACCTATAAAATGTTTAACACATTAATGAGATAATCTAATGCTTATAGTAACATCTATGCCACATTCCCTGGAAGTATTTTCAACTATATGCATCTTTAAAAAAGCTTGACATTTACAGTGTCCTCAATGATGGTTGCTGGAAACATGTGTATCATGTGTCTGACCTTTTATCATCCTTTGTTCCATTCATAATTAATAGACAGATACTTCCCCATTAATCATTATGCCACTCTAGTGCAGCGTCCGATATGTTTCTTACAATCTTCCAAAAATGTAATGTGTTTATCATTCTATGAAATTGGTTATTTCCCAAACCGTAATATTAGGTAGAGTTTTGAAATAAACCCTAGTACTCACTAAAAATATAACAGTAAAAGTTTTACCTGCAGATCTTAAGTGTAGACTTAATACACAAATAGATTTAAAGTGTGTTTGTTAAAACTATAAAATAAATTATTTTAAGCACGTCATACCTTTTATAGTTTCTGTACCATTTAGAGGGTCTGTGTACTTAGTTAAAATGTAAAATAAAAAGATATTTTAAGATTATTTGTTGCTTTCTTTCTAATAGTAAGATGTTTATATTATTTCTTGCATTAAAAGTGTTTAATCTTGTGACCACTGGAGTGGCCTTCAATGCGTATTAGTCTTTTTTTATATGCTCTGTAATGCAAGGAGATGTGTACATCAATGACAAATGGGTAATCTTAAGAGAGAGATTGTTTACATTGTACTAATATGAGCTTAACTTTTATATTTGATGTTTAATGCACCAAATCTAATCAGTGCTGCAGATCTTAAATATAAAATTATTGAGTGTATTTTTTTAAACCACCTAAGTCCATACATTTTATTGTACACATTGTATGCTTCTAAGGACAAAATACAGTGCATGCATTTAATGTTGGGGAAATATTAATATGACATAAGTGGATAGTTTACCATGTTTTAGTATAGTGGACAGCTTTGGGTGTCTCCTGTTTACTAGGCTTTTTTGTTAAACTGTAATTGTCATTGGGGGTTGGTCTAAACTCAGTTTGTTTTTCTAGTAGGGGACATAGGACCACATCTCAATCCACAGGGGAAAGATTTGACCACAGGATCCTGTTATTGGTAGCTCTCCAAATTTTTTGAGATCATGATTCTGGACCCCTATGTGACAAGGTGAGATGTTTGAAGAACTTATTGATTAAAGGATTACTTTCTGTTATAATTTTTAAGCTAAACAACTAACATGTTAAAGTTAATAAACATTAATTAAAACCTGCATACAGAAGAGAGAAGCGCTCTAACAGGAACGAACAACAGCTCATCAGCTAGTTCTCTGGCGATTTACCACCTGGAGCAGCCTCTTTTAGACCAGTGTGCCTTTCACATTGGAAAACTATCCTGAAGCATATCAGTCTGATCCCGCCAGTTAAGGTCAGTCCAGCCCCGAAATACCAGGCAATTCTCCTTTGAACAAGGAACATGACAACCCCAGACTATCGTTTCGGCCTATTGGGCCTCATCGGTGAGGTGCAGCCACATTCCTCTAAGCAAGCACTGGCCAAGGGGTCCATATCTGGTTGCCCCTAACACCCATAGGGAGACTTCCCCAGGGTCATAATTAATTTGCATACAGAAGAGAGAAGCGCTCTAACAGGAACGAACAACAGCTCATCAGCTAGTTCTCTGGTGATTTACCACCTGGAGCAGCCTCTTTTAGACCAGTGTGCCTTTCACATTGGAAAACTATCCTGAAGCATATCAGTCTGATCCCGCCAGTTAAGGTCAGTCCAGCCCCGAAATACCAGGCAATTCTCCTTTGAACAAGGAACATGACAACCCCAGACGATCGTTTCTGCCTATTGGGCCTCATCGGTGAGGTGCAGCCACATTCCTCTAAGCAAGCACTGGCCAAGGGGTCAATATCTGGTTGCCCCTAACACCCATAGGGAGACTTCCCCAGGGTCATAATTAATTTGCATACAGAAGAGAGAAGCGCTCTAACAAGAACGAACAACAGCTCATCAGCTAGTTCTCTGGCGATTTACCACCTGGAGCAGCCTCTTTTGGACCAGTGTGCCTTTCACATTGGAAAACTATCTTGAAGCATATCAGTCTGATCCCGCCAGTTAAGGTCAGTCCAGCCCCGAAATACCAGGCAATTCTCCTTTGAACAAGGAACATGACAACCCCAGACGATCGTTTCGGCCTATTGGGCCTCATCTGTGAGGTGCAGCCACATTCCTCTAAGCAAGCACTGGCCAAGGGGTTTATATCTGGTTGCCCCTAACACCCATAGGGAGACTTCCCCAGGGTCATAATTAATTTGCATACAGAAGAGAGAAGCGCTCTAACAGGAACGAACAACAGCTCATCAGCTAGTTCTCTGGCGATTTACCACCTGCAGCAGCCTCTTTTAGACCAGTGTGCCTTTCACATTGGAAAACTATCCTGAAGCATATCAGTCTGATCCCGCCAGTTAAGGTCAGTCCAGCCCCGAAATACCAGGCAATTCTCCTTTGAACAAGGAACATGACAACCCCAGACGATCGTTTCGGCCTATTGGGCCTCATCGGTGAGGTACAGCCACATTCCTCTAAGCAAGCACTGGCCAAGGGGTCCATATCTGGTTGCCCCTAACACCCATAGGGAGACTTCCCCAGGGTCATAATTAATTTGCATACAGAAGAGAGAAGCGCTCTAACAGGAACGAACAACAGCTCATCAGCTAGTTCTCTGGCGATTTACCACCTGGAGCAGCCTCTTTTAGACCAGTGTGCCTTTCACATTGGAAAACTATCCTGAAGCATATCAGTCTGATCCCGCCAGTTAAGGTCAGTCCAGCCCCGAAATACCAGGCAATTCTCCTTTGAACCTACTGACCTATATTTTCTCCAAAACGAAGTTTCATAACGTTCTAAAAGTTATATCTTTTATTCGCCGATGATGTCACGTTATCCTGCCCACTATTTTCAGCACTGTGTGTTCAAAATACTTAAACCAATAACTTTGTGTTTAAAGCGCCATTTTGAAACCTAGGTATTGTAAACGGATTGGTACAGAGCAAAGGATACCCACGGAGTGGGTTTGGAAAACAATTAAATTTGCAGACAAGATTTCTGATATACGGTAGAGATATGTTAATGAAATGCTATTGATAAAAAGCGTATTTGGGGTAGTTAGTTAGTAACAGGCATAGAAAATATTTACTTACAGTGGCCTTTTAATCTATAAATTGAGTTTTCTGTCATGGACAAAAAGCAACAACTTACGTAAGCAATTATTGTGTGGAATATTAACCATATGACAAAATCCACACAGAGGTAAGAGAATTCACACTATTGACAGAGTTATAATAGTCTCTTTTTAACGTTCATTTATATACACCTTGAGTTGACAATAGTAGTAAGTGTATTCAGCATAGGAAGCATAGGATGTGTCACTCACACTGTTTCACATACAGCTCAAAGCAACCTGGGCGTCCATGACCTGTCTACACAGAAACACCTTGCAAGGAAGTGGGTGCATAAGTAAATACCGGTTCCATGGCCTCTTCTGTGGGGAAGCACAAGTCTTTCTTTTGGCCTGTTAGCAATTCCAAATTGCTTCCGACGATCAGAACTGCCTTCATCCATGGCTGTAAACCTCACCGAATGTTGGCGTCTGCAGTTCCACTGTCAGCTGATGTCATCCAGAAAACAAGAATGTGGGGTTGGCATGTCCACTCAGCAAAACAAGACAGGCTGTCAGTGGGTCTGGTTACAAAGTAACAAAGGATACAGAAGTCCACCAGCCATCTAAAACCATTCTTTATTGATTTGTTATTTAGCATTCTACTTGTAATCTGGCCCATAATGTGGTAACTGTATTAAGAGGTATGCAGTTGTAACATCTTATATGCGTTGTTTGTCTATACTATTTTAAAACATAATAAAAAAATGACTTGGTGGACCATTAAGATACTAGGCAAGATTTATAGACATTTGTTAGACTACTGAGGGGTATTGATGATAAAGTAAAATTGTGTTTGCTGGATGGCTGCGGATACAACATCTGGTGGTACTCCAGAGATGTGAGTGACTCCCATTTTAAAATATGGAGAAGTCCTTTAAAAACTGTACCAGACCATGTAGCATCCTTTTTTTTTAATGAGGTGGGTCAATATGTAATTACAAGGTGCTACCTGGGTACTTCTGGAAATTGTTGAGTGTCCAAATATGTATTGGGGCCTAATGATCTAAAACTCTCCACTCTGGCGAGATGATCTAAGAAGTCTTGTCAGTACCATGAGGTCCTACAAAGTATACCTTGTGATCAGTTTATGGAACTATGTAGAGTTCTTGAAGAGAAGGAGAGACACATACATTAACATATAATGCTTAGAAAAAGCCCCCAAAGATTTTGCGTGATTTCTATCCATGCTGGTGAATTTTTCAACATTAGGCCTTTGATGTGGACATTTTACTGTATTTGTTTTGGAAGCTTATTTGATGTTATCTAAGATTCATCAAGGTGATTTAACCTAAGATGATTAAAGGGACACTGAACCCAGATTTGTTCTTTCGTGATTCAGATAGAGCATGCGATTTTAAGCAACTTTCTAATTTACTTCTAATATCAATTTTTCTTTTGTTCTATTGCTATCTTTATTTGAAAAAGAAGGTATCTAAGCTTTCTATTGATTTAGACTCTGGACAGCAATTTTTTATTGGTGGATGAATTTATCCACCAATCAGTAAGAACAACCCAGGTTGTTCACCAAAAACCGGCCGGCATCTAAACTTACATTCTTGCATTTCAAATAAATATATCAAGAAAATGAAGAAAATGTAATAATAGGAGTAAATTAGAAAGTTTCTTAAATGTTCATGCTCTATCTGAATCATGAAAGAAAACATTTGGGTTCAGTGTCCCTTTAATCCTGTGGTATTGCATTTATCACATAATGTTGTGATTTATATTTGGCGTATTAATTACCACTGTTATAATCTTTATTTACTTTATATATATGTGGGAGGGTACCCCCTATCACAGTGATGGTGAACCTTGACACGCCAGATGTTTCAGAACTACATTTCCCATAATGCTTAGGCACTGTGAATTGAGTATCATGGGAAATATAGTTCAGAAACATCTGGAGTGCCAAGGTTGCCATCACTACGCTACCAGGTATGATTTCTAGTGTTTTACATTTATTAAGGCTTGTTTCACTTATCTTTTGCAGCCTATCTTCAATGAGCATTCCATCCATTAGCATATTTAGCCTCAATACATGACATCTCACCCAGCAAATGATAACTGCCTGAAAATCAGAAAAAAAAATTTTTAGATTCTGTAAAAAATGTAAAATATGCAAGCCACTTTTGTTACTTGGTTATTGTAAAGGAGTCACTGGATAGAACTAAATGTGAATTTGCAATCTCACAGATGTAAAAAAAAATGCAGACAAAGGATGTTTTAGGTATTCTCCTGTAAAGAATCTCTTCTAATGTTTGCATCTTTCAAATTCAAAGCTGACAATGTTGTCTTGTATATGTTTTTCATGTACTTCTCTTGCCCTTTTTGGGAGTTTTCTTTTTTTTTGCATGTTTGGGTTGTTTTTTTTAGATTTATTTTATTATTATTTTTTTTATATCTTTATTAGTTTGTTTTGTACCTTTTTTTAAAATTTGGTTTTGCAATGCCAATATCATTAACAGCAGAAAATGTTCTATGCTGCCAAAACTTTCAATAAAGCTAAACTCCCCAAAATCTTTTGAAATTTTGCAATTTTCGAGCAAATTTTTTTTGCAGCAAGATATTAGTTTCACAAATTAGTTTTATAAAATCTAAGCCATTTTTGTGGTGATAGCAAATTGCAATGCCCTTGGTTTGTCTGATGCACAGTTTACAATTTTTCCACTGAGACAATTCCTATAAATAATTTCTAAGTAAAAAAATAACAGGGAGACAGGTAACACCACATAGCATAACTGCCAAATCTAAAGAAATCCAAAATAAAATGACTTGCATTTGTGAGGGTACTGATAATCAGTGCATTTAAGGCAGGCTGTTAGTTTAACAGTCTCCAGCTGACTGATCACCTGTATCCTTTCTTCCCCGCTCAGGTAGGTAAGTATACACCAGGAGTATACCCATGGCTTGATAAAATGTATAATATTTATTAACATTAATACAAGTATGCAATGCATTTTTTAGGTCAAACTAGTTGTTTCATTAGGCATAATTAAGGTCTGTAAATTGTTATTTTTATTTACAACATGGTTACAGTTATGAGTCCAAACAATTAATTGCTATAGTAACAGCCTAAAAACACTGCCACCATAGCAACAATGCAACCCAAAGTAATACAAACATAGACAGAGCTCTATAACAATAATTAAATTCTACAGTTATTAACTGCAACATAAGAAAAAAGACAACTAAGGCAACATCAAAGCCTCCAGGCTTTTGACCATCTCATGCTGGATTTGTTATAACATTATGATTGTAAAGGTGCTCAGAATTTTTAATATTTTTGGTAAAAAAAATAATTTTTATCTTATAGCCTTCTTAGGAATGCGGAAAACTTTGATGTTACTTTAGTTTCCTATTATTTTCTCATGATGGAGGTGGAAGCCTGGTGGTGCTGCTGCAAATCTGGGACTACCACTGGAGAACGCAGGAGGGTGGTAAAAGGCATGAATTTTGAGTGCTCTCGATCAGTTTTATAATAAGAAATAAAGAGAATGTGTGAAGATAAATGAGATTACACATCAATCTTCTTTTTTCTTTTTTATCATTTTTCAACATATTTATTTTTGATAAATCTTATTATTTAATTATTTTTAATCACAGATTCTATTCCAGTAAGTCTCATTCTGTATTAGATTAGAAACAGAAGACCGCTGCTCTAAAACCTGTCTGCCTGCTTTGAGGCGGTGGACAGAAATCAACCCGATCGAATACGATCAGGTTGATTGACACCCCCTGCTAGCCGCGAATCTGCAGGGGGCAGCATTGCACCAGCAGTATACTAGAACTGCTGGTGCAATGATAAATGTCGACATCGTACAATGTCGGCATTTATTGATGTGCAGCGGACATGATCCGCAATATCTGATCATGTCCATTCAGACCATATTAAATATGCCCCCAAGATTAAATTATGAAAGTTCCAGGAATTCCAAGATTATTCGTTAACCATATAAAATTTGACTTTTGCTATAAAATATTTTTTTTCCCCTGTATTTCTCATGTACATTTTTGACCTTATATTTGTTTGCATATGATTAGGTAATTTTTAAATTTTACTTCTAAATAATAATTATAAGACTTAGTTATGAAAGTTACGGGAGTTACAAAATGATTGGCTAACCCTGTGAAACATGACTTTTGCTATGAAAGATCTTCTTAGATAATTGGTTAACCTCATGTGATGTGACCTAGATATGTTGCATAGAGAAATATCACTATTTTCTATTTGTATACTTCGGGTTTGTGCTAAAAAACCCTAGGAGAGGAGTAATGATACCGGTGGTCAGTTAGCTGGAGACTGTTAAATACCAGCTTGCCTTTAATGCACAGATCACAAATGCCTTCAAAATGCTCCATCAATTCCTCCGGCCGTCAGAAGCCTCTGTTTTTGTCAGAAATGACAAATCCGGCTTCATCCAATCGTGGCGTTCCTCTGGGGGGGATCATGGCCTGAGGGAATGCCGTGATTGGTTGAAGCCGGATTCATCATTTTGGACCCGCGAAGAGGACTTGCGACGGGCGACGGAAGCGCTGCAGCGGCTGTCAGGATTAAAAGGTAAGCTTTTGAAGAAAACGCTTGAAATGTCAATTTTGATAAATTAAAATGCCCTTGTTTTTAATAGGATTATTAAAAACCGTGCACTAATTCGTCAAAATTTACCGTCTCAATAGCTAAAAATCTCTTAATGCATACAATTTTTTTGACATATAGCTTTAATGGATGTTTCAGGGAGCACTATTAGCATGCTCATTGCACTTGTATTACAATTGGTCAGTTAAGTAAGCTTGAGTGCAATCAAAATACTTCTATGAAATGTTGTGCTTTTTAAAGGGATATAAAACTCATTTTTTTTTCTTTCAGGATTTAGAAACAGCATTCAATTTTACACACCTTTCCAATTTACTTCTGTTATCTAATTTGCTTCATTCTCTTGATATAATTGGTTTAAAAGCATATCTAAATAGGCTCAGTAGCTGCTGATTGGTAGCTGCACATAGGTGCCTTGTGTGATTATCTCACCGATGTGCATTGCTACTTCTTCCACAAAGGATATCTAAAGAATGAAGCAAATTAGATAAAATAATTAAATTTGAATGATGTTTCAAATTGTATTCTCTTTCTGAAGCATGAAAGAAATATTTTTGGTTTCATGTCCCTTTAAGATGTTAAGTAAACCATTATTATTAATATTATAGCACAGAACTACATGAAGAATTCTGCTTGAGCCCCATTGGCTTATCAATCAAGCATTATCCAATATGATTTTTTCTGGACTTGTGCATTTGTTTCGCTACAAATGCATGTTTGTATCTGAAATACAGATATGAGTTTAATTTCCATGATGCTGGCTATAGATTACACCCAGCATCGCTGCCCATATTGGCAATGTATAATAAACGATCCCTTAGAATATAACTGCCTTTCCTAACCACTAATCCTAATACCCATAAACTGAAGTAACCCATGATCGCTAACTAACGCTACACTTTTAACAAATCTAAACTGCCCCATACCCACCACAAGTACCCGTCTACTGTATCAACCCCTCAACTGCCACATACCCACTGCAAGTACCCATCTAAACTATTAACCCCTATATTGCCACATACCCACCACAAGTACTTCAATTCTGGTTCCCCATTTCTCCCAGAAGGTAGTACGCACAAACAAGTGGTATCCACAGGTGCCTCTTCAGATTAAATTAACATATTAAAATTGTGACTTGATCTCCTGCACCCTGCTTGATCAGCTCCTCTTTTAAGAAGCGCTAGTCCAGTGCCCAGTTCTAGGAGCCCAGCAAGGCTGGCGAAGTTTTGCACATCTCCGTGACACATCATTTGAACATTGTTTATAATTTTAAGAAGATAGCTCCTATAGTTAAAATAGGGAGGTTTACTATTTATTACAGTTCATTATAGTCACATATTTTTCAGACAGTAGGCAGTATTTAGGAGGTAGCTGGGGCATTCCGGGGGGTGTCAGTTAGACATCACATACGTGTAGGCAGTATTAGGGTCTTAGCTGGACATTTCAGGGGTGTGTAGGTTAGGCATGACATGTAGGCGGTCAGGGTAAGTTAACTGGGTGGTGCAGGGGGAGTGTATCTTAGCTTTTTATGTAGGTGTAGGTGGTCGGTGGTTGGTAGTGAGCTGGAGTGTAGCTTAGATGTGAGGTAGGTATAGGCATTCACGGGGAGTTAGTGGGGTGTGCTAGGGGGAGAAGGCTGCACTTTGATTTGGACATATCAACAGCAGTGTGAAATGTTCGAATCAGCAAAGTGTAGGTTGTGAGGAGAGTATCAGCCATGTTTGTCACTTGAGGTAGTTAGTGTAGGTGTAGTACAACTTAGATCCCACCGGGAATATTCGGAGAGTGCCTACACAGAAACTATTTTTAGTTCAGTGAGCGCACTATCTGCACCATGCAGGCCCACTTCAAATAGGTCCCTCCCTCCTGGCTGCAACAAAATGCCAATGAGCTGCAATGTTGGTGATGCTGGTGGTGACTTCACCCTCCTATTGACTTCTATGGGAGAGACATCGCCTCTCCCCGGCACTGCTCATCCACGCCCTTTTTTTTTTTTTAGAAAATCTCAATATTTTGAACATTGGGGCCTAAAGGAGAAGGTCCATGGGTGCAGGCTCAGGGATATGCCGCCCTAAGCCTCCTATTAACGTGGCCCTGGGCTCTGTGAAGAAGCTCTGGGATTAGGGCGACTCCTCCAACACCCTATTGTTAAGTATAAAACTACAGGTGACACTTTTTCCCCTGCAGAAAAGGAACATTTACATTCACTTCAACAAAAGCAAATATGAATGTTACCGAATATTTATTATTCATTTAGGTTTTAACTAAATGAATACTGAATATTGCAGCAAATAAATATTCTGAAAAACTAATGTTTCTGAATATTCATCCAAAACAAATTATTTGCTTCTGCAAAAGTCTAGATTTTACTGTATGGCCCAAAATCTATTATGAAGTTATTTAATGCACCTACAGTATCTGGCATGCAGGTTTTAGTTATTGATTGTGCTGAAGCGATTGTAACGCACCATAGTGGTGGTAGTGCTAATATAATTGCTCTCCACTTGTAATCTAGGCCTATGTGTATGAACATTTAAATGTAACATTCCTTTGGGAAAAACACAAATCTATATTGACTGTTTGATAGCTTTGTATTAAAACTGATGTCTAAAAAATAATATGTGGCAAATCAGTTTTAATATACTGGATGAAAAAAGGGACAGCAAATATATGGTTAATAAAAAAAAATGCCTACAAACTTCTGAATCAGTATAATTTGCAAGATAGATATATACAGTATATATATTCCAAACTTTATCATATACTGTTTAATCAAGAACTCATTTAACACATTTTGCTAAGCTCGAATACAAAGCTGCAAGATCAACTTAATAGGCCAAGGGAAGGAAAAGAATCATTGAAACGACAAAAATGTGAAATATAATGAGATTTGTCTTACAGAAATAAATTTGGCAGAACTTAAAATGTGGCTCATTTTGCAGTAAATTCAGAAAAGGAACAAAGATCTTTGATGGTATAATTATCCATGCTAAGTTCAATACTATTGTCATGAAATGAAGTTAATGATTAATACATCGAGATCTACTACAGGGGCATGCAAGGTTTGCACTTAATATGACTATAATTGCTTTGCACAAAATTGTATTTTCAATGATCAACTATTTTCCTATTACTGAAAATGTAGAAAAGCTTTCTGAATTGGTTGAAGTATAATTTTTTTTGCAAGCAAAACAACTTTTTAAGGGCTTTAAAAAAAAAAAAAAAAAAAGTAAAGTTGCATACAACTCTCAATCTTTTTTACTTGTCTACAAGTGCATGATGGCCACAAACTTGTCAGCATAGAATGAAATCACACACAATCTATTTTTTTCTTCTTCTTAGCATTATATTGTAATGTAGATGTTTTTGCTTCACATCCACAACCTGCACAGTGAGATAAACAGCTCTCAAGCTAAAATGTACCTTTCCACATTTGTATGACCTCACAGTACAGACTTCTTAGATAATCTTACCAGTGAGGAGGTTTAAAGCATTGGCCCAATTGTGAAGTGGACATTGTAGTACAATATAATAAAGGAATAGTCTTCAGCTACAGAAAAGAATCCTATAAACCCCTAACCAGAAGGACACTTACAAAAAAGTGCACAATTTTCAACATGTTCAGAGCACGATATTGGTGATTAACAGTACTCATATGGATCATATTAAAATGTTTGTGAAATTAGTATCACATCAGAGATCTATTCTACACCCCTCCTGCTTAACCCTCTCCCTGCAACTAAACTATAGTTATGCCCATTTTCTATATTTATTAGCTATGCGTACAATTGTTTCAGATGAATTGTTTGACATGAAAATATTTTTTCTTTTGTCCAAGATTTGCTCATGGGGTAATTCAGTTCAGTCAAATATGGACTAAGAATTTTAAATTGATGTTAGAAAAGTAGATGTTCCAGAATTTATTGCAGATACATGTAGGATGGATTAATAAATTCAAACACAAGTGTTTCCCCTGTATAAAATACAAAAATGGGAATATACTGACTGAAGACACAAAATGAAAATCTTTATTGTTCAATTTTAACTAATGTTGGGCCAGATTACAAGTTGCGCACTAATAATAGCGTGGGTCGCTATGAGCAATATAAAAATAATTAAATTAATGGTGGCGCAAAAAAGATGCTGATTCCCACAAAATGGGGGAGGGGTTTATCTAGTAAAGGATATCAAACTCTAAAAATATAACTGATTCTAAACATAAATGTCTCACATGTGAATATATCCAAATGGCTAGTAGCATCAGAATTAAGAAAAAAGAGAGAGTAAAGTCTTAATACTTTAAAGCTGGCAAATAAATAATTTATTAGTGGGTAATGCAATTTAAAACCAATAAGTCTATAATGACACCGGTGTCAATTAAATACTAAAATAAAAAATAATTGTAGATAAAAATAAGTAAACAACTGTATAAAATGAACTAAAATGCAGCTATGTGGCTAATAGCACAGACGGTATCTAAACCAATAATTAATATTGCTATGAACCTGAGGTAGTACAGTATGTAAAATGAAGAATATGGCAATCCAATCTTGGCTAAATACTCAAGTATGTGGGTAACAAAGTCTCAAAATTGATGGTGAAATGAATACAAGTGTATCAAATACTGGATCCAAATTGATACTATGTATTATTTAAGTTATTGCAAAATAGTTACTTCCAGCATAACATAAAACACAGGGGTACATACAAGTGTGAAATGTCCATTGAAAACGAGCAATCCTATTGCACTTTATAAGGAAAAAGCATCAGCAAGATGCCCAAACAAGGACCTGTGTCCCAGGTGATGAATAAATATGTGTCAGTTCAGTAGGGGTACTCACAGTGCACTGTGGTGAAGGTCCAGT
The DNA here is from genome assembly GCF_027579735.1 of Bombina bombina. NCBI lineage: Eukaryota > Metazoa > Chordata > Amphibia > Anura > Bombinatoridae > Bombina > Bombina bombina. The sequence goes on along the minus strand of NC_069501.1, from coordinate 141,460,600 downwards.
GTAGTATCCGGTTTTCCGTCTGACGAGTTTCTGCGTTCTCCGGTTATTTGGTATCACTCCTTCCTGATACAGCCTTTTGTATCGGTCTTATGGAATTTCGGGTGGAGTGCTTACTTGCCAGCCTCCGGTCCCTTTTAGGATGGCTCTTTGCAACCTCCGGTCTGAAAGTGGTGCGGATATTAAGCCTCCAATCTACAGAGCTGTGTGATTCTCTGCTCGGTGAATCGCTGCTTCCTTTCCGCTATTGAGTGCTCAGGTTCTACGCGTTTCGGCTTGGCGCCTTTATCAAGATACCTGATGGAGTGGATTTTTCGCCTATTAAAGCCCTCGAGTGTACACCCTTAACTTTTTTAACCATTTCAATACTCAATTTGATTAATTCATTGGGTTCTACAGCTATGATTTCCAAATGTGTTCACATTGTTTCTTACAGTGATATTTCCTTAATAATTACACTTTTTTAATTCATCTTACGAGTGTACTATTATATTTGATGTTGTATACCTCAGGTCATAGTATTATTATATGTATATAAGAGATCTATGTTTATTAAAAATATGCATAATTAAATATAATACAAATGAATGTACAGAGGATTAAACACAAGTACATATATATATATATATATATATATATATATATATATATATATATAAAAATATATATAACAAATATTCTAAAAAAACTGATCTAAGAGGTGCATTATTTGACCTTAAGTTTATATTAGAACGCAATTTGAGACCATAGATGTGTAAAAAAAGGACATATTAATGAAGAGAACTTTAATGTATAGAGATCATTACAAAAATGTATATACGGATGTACAGGTACTGGTTATACAATAAAACAGACTTATAGAATGAGCTGAATAAGATAAATCAAATACTCATAATAGAGACTTAAATAAGACTCAATCGGCTAGATTACAAGTTGTGCGTTAGGGTAAAAAAGCAGCATAAAGAGGTTCTAACTCTGCTTTTTCCCTACCGCTGCTATTACGAGTCTTAAAGGTCACCGCACACTTCTATGGCCTTTCCACAAAACGATTTACGTAAACTTCATAAAGTCTTTTTTCTAGGGGACTTCCATAGCGCCGGTATTGCGAGTCTGTCCTGGAAGTGAGCAGTACACCCTACCCTGTCAAGATCCGTAACGCATTCCAAAGTCAGTAGTTAAGAGTTTTATGGTACAACGCCGTAACATAAAACTCATAACTAAAGTGCTAAAAAGTACACTAACACCCACAAACTACCTATTAACCCCTAAACTGAAGCCCTCCCACATCGCAAAAACTATAATAAAAATTGTAACCCCTAATCTGCCGCTCCGGACACCGCCGCCACCCTACATTATATTTATGAACCCCTAATCTGCTGCCCCCAATATCGCTGACACCTACATTATATTTATTAACCCCTAATCTGCTGCCCCCAATGTCGTCGCCACCTACCTACACTTATTAACCCCTAATCTGCCACCCCCCAGCGTTGCCGCCACTATAATAAACATATTAACCCCTAAACCACCGCAATCCCACCTCGCAAACATTAGTTAAATATTATTAACCCCTAATCTGCCATCCCTAACATCGCCGCCACCTACCTACATTTATTAATCCCTAATCTGCCGCCCCCAACGTCACCGACACTATATTAAAGTTATTAACCCCTAAGTCTAACCCTAACCCCTCTTCATCTGAAGACTAAAGACTAATGAAGGTACCTTTAAGTGACATCATCCAAGATGGCATCCCTTAGATTCCGATTGGCTGATTTCTAATCAGAATTCTATCAGCCAATCGGAATTAAGGTAGAAAAAATCCTATTGGCTAATGCAATCCAACGCAGAGCATCCTCTTCTGACGACGACTACTGATAAATGAAGGTTCCTTTAAATGACCTCATCCAAGATGGCATCCCTTAGATTCCGATTGGCTGATAGAATTCTATCAGCCAATTGGAATTAGGTTGAAAAAATACTATTGGCTGTTGAAATCAGCCAATAGGATTGAGCTTTCATCCTATTGGCTGATCCAATCATCCAATAGAATGCGAGCTCAATCCTATTAGCTGATTGGATAGGATTTTTTCTACCTTAATTTCCGATTGGCTGATAGAATTCTATCAGCCAATCGGAATCTAAGGGATGCCATCTTAAGGGTACCTTCATTAGTCTTTAGTCATCGGATGAAGAGGTTGCTCCACGTCTGATGTCTTGAAGATTGACCCGCTCCGCGCCGGATGGATGGATGAAGATAGAAGATGCCATCTGGATGAAGACGTCTGCCCGTCTGGAGGACCACTTTGCCCAGCTTGGATGAAGATTTCTCCCGGCTTCGTTGAGGACTTCGGCCCGGCTTGGATGAAGACTTCTCCCGGTATGTCAATCTTCAGGGGGTTAGTGTTAGGTTTTTTAAGGGTGTATTGGGTGGGTTTAATTTTTAGGTTAGGGTTTGGGCTTGCAAAAGAGGTAACTGCCCTTTTAAGGGCAATTCCCATCCAAATGCCCTTTTCAGGGCAATGGGGAGCTTAGGTTTTTTTAGATAGTATTTTATTTGGGGGGTTGGTTGTATGGGTGGTGGGTTTTACTGTTGGTGGGGTTGGTTGTATTTTTTTTTTACAGATAAAAGTGCTGATTACTTTGGGGCAATGCCCAGCAAAAGGCCCTTTTAAGGGCTATTGGTAGTTTAGTTTAGGCTAGGGTTTTTCTTTTATTTTGGGGGGGGGGGGTGTTTTGATAGGGCTATTCGACTAGGTGTAATTAGTTTAAATATCTTGTAATTTGTTAATTATTTTCTGTAATTTAGTGTATTTTTGTTTTTTTTGTACTTTAGCTAATTTAATTTAATTGATTTAATTGTTGTTAATTTAGTTAATTTTTTAAATTATAGTGTAGTGTTAGGTGTTATTGTAACTTAGGTTAGGTTTTATTTTACAGGTACCTTTGTATTTATTTTAGCTAGGTAGTTATTAAATAGTTAATAACTATTTAATAACTATTCTACCTAGTTAAAATAAATACAAACTTGCTTGAAAAATAAAAATAAAACCTAAGATAGATACAATGTAACTATTAGTTATATTGTAGCTAGCTTAGGGTTTATTTTATATGTAAGTATTTAGTTTTAAATAGGAATAATTTAGTTAATGATAGTAATTTTCTTTAGATTTATTTAAATTATATTTAAGTTAGGGGGTGTTAGGGTTAGGGTTAGACTTAGATTTAGGGGTTAAAAACTTTAATATAGTGGCGGCGACGTTGGGGGCGGCAGATTAGGGGTTAATAAATGTAGGTAGGTAGCATCGATGATAGAGACGGAAGATTAGGGGTTAATAATATTTAACTAATGTTTGCAAGGCATGAATGCGGCAGTTTAGGGGTTAATATGTTAATTATAGTGGCAGCGACGTTGGGTGCAGCAGATTAGGGGTTAATAAGTGTAGGTAGGTGGCGGCGACATTGGGGGCGGCAGATTAGGGGTTAATAAATATATTTAGATGTTGGCGATGTTGGGGGCAGCAGATTAGGGGTTCATAAATATAATGTAGGTGTCGGCGATGTCGGGGCTGCAGATTAGGGGTTAATAAGTGTAAGATTAGGGGTGTTTAGACTCTGGGTTCATGGGTTCATGTTAGGGTGTTAGTTGTAAACATAACTTTTATTTCCCCATAGGAATCAATGGGGCTGCGTTAAGGAGCTTTACGCTGCTTTATTGCAGGTGTTAGACTTTTTCTCAGCCGGCTCTCCCCGTTGATTCCTATGGGGAAATCATGCATGAGCACATACGACCAGCTCACCGCTGGCTTAAGCAGCGCTGGTATTGGAGTGTGGTAATGAGCAAAATTTTGCTCAATTCTCACTTCTTGCCTTTTAACAACAGGTTTGTAAAAACTTGTAATACCAGCACTGCAGGTAAGTGAGTGGTGAGAGAAAATTGCTCATTAGCACCGCATAGCCTCTAACTCGTAATCTAGCTGAATAATAGCTAATTATGGTATTTAAATCAAGTTCACTATTAAGTCCTTCAGGATGTAAGGTTTCTAATCAATAAATTAATTTGGCTTCTTGATGTAGTAATCTTTTTTCCATGTTACCACCTCTCCCATCCTTGTTAATTTTCTGAATCCCCCAATATGTCATATCTTTGGGATTTCCCCTATGTTTTTCCAAAAAATGTTTGTATAATCTATTGTCTTCTTTTTCTTGTTCAATGCATCTTAAATGCTCTCTTATTCTATCTTTCAGTTTTTTGCTCGTTTGACCTAAATATTGTAATTTGCACGAACATTGTAACAGATAGATGACATTGTGGTCAGTGCATCTGATGACCTCTTTAATTCTGAAAATTGAACTATTTGTTGTTGATTTTACCATTTTAGATTTTTTACTAAATTTACATGATTTACATTCATGACACAGGAAGTAACCTTCAATTTTTCCCTATTTTAGTTTAGATCTAAATTAGTACTTTTCGATTTAAACTCACTTGGTGCAAGGATGTTTTTAAGATTCTTTGCTTTTTTAAAAATTATATTTGGTTGAAGATTTATTTCTTTGCCAATAATTGGATCACTTTTAACCATATGCCAATGTTTTTTAATAATGTTTTGAACTTGTTTGTGCTGAGTAGAAAATGTTGTTATAAAAGCAATATTAAAAGGGTCTTGTTCTTTCTTATTATAGGGCTCTTTAGGTTTATTTTGTAATAATTATTTCCTCTCTATTTCTCTCACGTTATTCTTAATATTTATTAACCTTTGTCAACAAATCTATTCTGCAATATCTCTGATTGTTTGTCATAGTCAAGTAATATTAGAGCAATTTCTTCTAATTCTAGAAAATTGGCCTCTGGGAATATTCCTTTTCCATTTTTCATGGTGGCAACTTTTGTAGTCAATGTAGTTATTAGCGTCAACTTTTTTGAAGAAAATGGTAGTTGTTATTTTGTTGTCATATATTTGAATTTCAATATCCAGGAAAGTTATATTACTTTTACTATATTCATACAAAAATTTAAGACCTTCTTTGTTATTATTTAGATTTTCCATAAACTGTTCAAACAACTCGCTGTCCCCTTTCCAAATTATGAACACGTCATCAATGAAAGTTTATAGAGCATGATATTTGCACCCCATAGGCTGGCAGCCAAGAACTTTTCTTCCAAGTTACCAACATATAAATTAGCATAGCTAGGTGCGAATCTCGTGCCCATAGTATTTACTATCAAATTTGAAGTAATTATTCTCAAGGATAAAACTCATACATTCTAAAATAAATTTCATCTGTGTGTCTGTCATTTCTATGTCCCTTGAACCACACTAACAATAGATCACAACTTGATATCACACATCCATGGTAAATCCCATTTACCAGAGAAGAATTAGCATGCCCAACATTTCTCTAGCAAAACCTATACTTTAAATTGATATTGTGTCTAGGCTAAATAGCGCTAGTAAAACTATAGGTCGAAAGTTATAAAAAATATATATCATTTTAATATTGTTAAAAAGGTTTTAAAAGTGTTAAAAGGGATATGATTTATGGCAAGGTGTTTGTCTACAAAGGGCTCCAATTATGTCTGAGGAAGGAGAAGGTTGTTCCCCGAAATGTCATCAATAAATACACAGATGAACCATGAGTGCTGGGTCCATTGTATTTATATGAGATAATATCCACTCAAGCACCTTCAAGATGTTTGGAATGGAGTGAGAGTGCACTTAACTGAATATATATATATATATATATATATATATATATATATATATATATATATATATATATATATATACTATAGTGTATGTCTAAATATGTTTATGTATGTAGTACTAGGCTAGTCTATTTAAAGAAAAAAAAAAAAAACACTACAAACCCCAAAGCTAAAATTACACAAAATAAAAAATGTAAAATTACAGAAAAAATTAAACAAGGCTATCCAAATCAAAAAAATATAAACCTAAACTAATACCCCTATAAAAAATGCCCCCAAAAATAAAAACACCCCTTAATCTAATAATGACCTACCAATAGCCCTTAAAAGGGCTTTTGTAGGGCATTGCCCTAAGTTAAATAGCTATTTTACCTAAACAAATTACCAATTACCCCTTAACAGTAAAACATCGACCCACCAAACCCCCCCAAAAAAATAAAACTAACACTAAAAAAACTACCCCTAAAGTGGCATTTGTATGGGCATTTCCATTAAAAGTGCATTCAGCTCTTTTCCAGCCCAAAAAAAACCTAATCTAAAAAAAAGCCACACCAAAAAAAAAAAAAAAAAAGCCCATGGGGCATATTTATCAAGCTTTGTATGGTGCTTGATGCCCCATGTTTGGGCAGCGGTCCTCAATGGTGGCGGGCCTCGGCGGCGGTGGCGGTCCTCAATGGCGTGGAGGCTCCTCTTCATCCGATGTCTGTAGTACACTGAAGATTGAATGCAAGGTACCGCAATTAATTTTGGCTGAAATTTTGAAATCAGTCAATAGGATTAGAGCAACTGAAATCCTATTGGCTGTTCAAATCAGCCAATAATAGCAAAACTGGATAGCAAAACCAAACTAAACACCAGTGCCATCGGCTTTTGTGGGCGACGCCATTGCAATGCAATAAAAGATAAGAACTGTTTCAACTTACATGTAATATAACAGTGTAATATAACTAAGTAAAAAACAGAGAACTTGTTTTTTTAACTTTTAACTTAATGTCTCTTAAAGGGACATTTTTAATTTCAGTAAGTGCAAATTAAAACATTCCACCAGCATTCCACCAGCAGCCACTAGCAGCAATGCAACAAAAGGTAACTGTCAATCTATTAACTGCCTCTTCCTGGTTTTCATTCATTGGCTAAAGTATGCCTGCATCATAAAAGCAGCATCCGAAAACAAAAATGCAAAAGAAAATAATGTGCATTTATTTTCTTCTTCGTTTTATTTTCATTTTCAGTATGCAAAGAAAATAACGAAAATTACATTTTCATTATTTTCTTTCATTCAAAAATCAATGCACATCACTAGTGAAAAACATAGGCATTTAAAGTATTTCTAATGCACCTTCGGGTTTAGTGCATTTCATCTGGCACAGTATCAGAGTAACGCAGCGATTACTAATGTTGTTTTGTAGTGAGCCCCATAGAAGTCTATATAGAGAGAGCATTAACACTGTTGTGATATTGGAAGTCCTGAACTTATCGCACCTAAGTCTTTCGCTGTCACAGTAAACTTTTAGTGGCAGCGCAATTTTTTTTTTACTCCTAGTGCAGATAGTGCGTGAGCAGAAATAAAAATAAGCACACCACTTGTAATCTGGTCCTATATTTATTTCATTAGCAAACTTACATACAAATAATTTATAATATGAAATATTTAAATATATATCATTATATATATTTAAAATTGTAATCACCATAACAAAATGTTTAATCTCACCAAGGACATTCCTTTTTACTGACACTATAACTATGGAAGCAGAAAATGCAATAAAAAGGATGCTGAGATAATGAAATCTACATGTTCACTAAATAAAATGTCTAAATTTGCCCAAAGCATACAGAAGTCTTTTGGCTATGTTTAGCTAACAATTTTCTGTGAAGTTAATGTGTGACTTGCTGTTTGCAACAGACCATGCTTGATTTTCACGACCACCAGCCTCTTTATAAATGACATTTTGCAGCAGGTTCCTCAGTTCTAAATTGCTTAAAGGGAAATTAAACCCAACAAATGTCTTTCATGATTCAGATAGGGAATACAACTTTAAACAACATTCCATTTTACTTCTATTTTCTAATTTGCTTCATTCTTTAGATATCCTTTGTTAAAGAAATAGCAATGCACATAGGTGAGCCAATCACATGAGGCATCTATGTGCAGCCACCAATCAGCAGCTACTGAGCCTATCTAGATATGCTTTTCAGGAAAGAATATCAAGAGAATGAAGCAAAATAGATAATAGAAGTAAATTAGAAAGTTGTTTAAAATGGTATTCTCAATCTGAATCATGAAAGAAAATTTTTGGGTTTAATGTCCCTTTAAGTAAACCTCTTCCTCTTAGGAATTATCGTAAATAGATGCTAACTGAAGTGGAGAAATTAAACATCTCTTAGCATCATTAGGTCAACAACAGCAAACATAAGTAGTCTTTATGTTTAAGGCAATTTTTTGTGATGAGGTTTCATCAAGAAATAATTACTGTACTTAAAAAGTATCAATATATTAGTCTGTAACCATAAACTTTAATCAAGCATAATTCTATTTAATTATTAATATGTTAAACTACTTAACAACTAAATTGTAATAAACCCTTGAATGACATTTTAAGCATTATGCATAATTCTGATCTTTTATTTTTGATTATATTTTTATTTATTTTACTAATGGTATATATACATATCAAAAATATGTTAGTCATCTATATAAAGTGACATTGATCACTGATCAAAGTAAAATAAATATTATTACAATAAGAATCTTGAAATCGGAAACAGGTAGCATTATTTAATACTTTTTTCTATTGTCAGGATACAAATGTTTAAAGAGAAATAGGGCCAGATTGCATCAACCAATAGGATTTTTCCTACCTTAATTCTGATTGGCTGATAGAATTCTATCAGCCAATTGGAATTGAAGGGACGCCATCTTGGATGACGTCATTTAAAGGAACCTTCATTCTACAGTCGACGTCGATGGAAGAGGATGCTCCATGTCGGATGTCTTGAAGATGGAGCCGCTCCGCGCAAATGGATGAAGATAGAAGATGCCGTCTGGATGAATACTTCTGCCCATCTGGAGGACCTCTTCTGCCCGGCTTGGATGAAGACTTCTGCCCGTCTAGAGGACCACTTCACCAGGCTTCTTTGAGGACTTCGGCCCGGTTGGATGAAGACTTCTCAAGGTAGGGTGATCTTCAAGGAGTTAGTGTTAGGTTTTATTAAGGGGGGATTGGGTGGGTTTTAGAGTAGGGTTGAGTGTGTGGGTGGTGGTTTTAAAGATTTTGTGTGATTTCTCTCCATGCTGGAAAGATTTTTAATATCAGGCCAATAGACAGAGAAAGAGAGAGAGAGAGAAACAAAGAGAGATAAAGAGACAGGCCCACACACAGCAAGACAGGCCCACTCGCAGTGAGACAGGCATGCACACAACGAGACATATGAAAGCTTTTCAACAACTATATAATATTAGCAAATACTGTTGACTTTCTTCAAAAATGGAAATTGTGCTATAGCTTGAAGGATTAAATGTGTCTATAATTTGTGCCTCACTATCTCTTGAAGTACCCACTCATACATCACTACTGCTTCACACAAATTCTCTACCCACCAAATTTTCTCATATAAACAAAATGGTGGCAGGCATTAAAAGCATTTAAACAACTATATAAATAGGCAAACACTCTTAACTTTACCCAAAACTTAAAATTACAAATTGCACACATATTTAACCCTTCACTACCTCCCTACTTACTTACACAGATTCTTAACCTGCCAAATTCACACAAACAAAATGGCGGATAATATAAATAATAAACACATTCATCACACTATTTAAATTAAAACATGACTGTTAGCTTCCCTTAAAAGCTAAGTTGAAATGAATTCCACATTTACTCACAAATGCAGCACTGCCGCCCCCTGTAGCTACAATGTGAAATTAAACAGTGCCAAAGAAAGACAATGAAACCCTCTCATCTATAAGTAAATTGTTGACTGCTTCCCTCCACGTCTTCTGTGCCACATGCAAAATAACTATTTAAAAAAAATCCTTCACAATATTTGAAAAGAACAACTACTTTTAAATTTACCCAAAATTTTAAATAAATACCCCCATTGACACGCATGTACATAACCTGTCTCTTGTGTTCCTGTAGCTGCCTCTCTACAATGTAACCTCCCCTACCTTCCTTCAGCTTACAGAATAGTTCACTTACTCAATAGCTCTCCCTCTCTCTGTCTTAAAGGACCAGTAAATATAGTAAGTTTGCATAATCAACAAATGCATGATAACAAGATAATACAATAGCACTTATTCTGAACTTCAAATGAGTATTAGATTATTTTCTGACAGATTTCAAAATTGTGTCTATTTCCACTCCTCCTGTATCATGTAACAGCTATCAGCCAATTATTATTATTATTATTATCATTTATTTGTATAGCGCCGCAAAATTCTGTAGCGCTGGGTACAGTGATAGGGGTATACAATGACAAAGATATGTAATAAAATACAAAACTTGACAAAACAAAACATATCTACTAAAGGAGGAAGAGGGCCCTGCTCCGGAGAGCTCACAGTCTATAGGTTTAGGGTGCAGAGACATAAGGTTGGGGTAGCTTGTTACATCGGTTTTATTTGCAGCAATGAGTCAGGCAGTTCATGTATTAGTTTGGTTCGGATGCGGGATGGAGGAGAGATGGTAAGCCTCTCTGAATAGGTGGGTTTTCAAGGATCGTCTGAAGCTATACAAGGTTGGAGACAGTCTAATGGAGCAGGGTAGAGAGTTCCAGAGGACAGGAGCAGCATGTGCAAAGTCTTGGAGGCGGGAGTGGGATGTAGAGATAACAGGAGTGTAGAGACGTAGGTCAGAGGTTGATCAAAGAGGACGGGATGGGGAATATTTCACGATGAGAGAGGAAATATAGTTGGAAGTTAGACTGTTGAGTGCTTTGTAGGTTAAGACTAATACTTTAAATTGTATTATGGAGTGTATGGGGAGCCAGTGTAGAGACTGGCAGAGCGGAGCAGCTGATGTAGATCATCCACGTAGGTGAATGAGTCTAACAGAAGCATTCATAATAGATTGGAGGAAGGAGAGGCAGTGTTTTGGAAGGCCATTTAGGAGTAGATTGCAATAATCAATGCGTGATAAAATGAGGAAATTAATGAATGGAGGCGGAGCGTGCAGCTGGCTAAGATGGCCGCAATATACTAAGGCTCTTCTGACGGGCCGGGTACCTTACATCATTACTCAGGCTCATCCTGTCAAATGGACTAACCGAGGACATAACTAGCTGTCTGAAGGTACTGGGGTCACAGCGATACCACTTTTGGCTTGCTATTTATGTACCCGAAGGGTGATTAGCTCTGGAATGTGCTGCAGAGGCCTAAGTCAGGGCTGAAGCAAATAGAATAAGACGAGCGCAAGAATGCTGATATTGGCACACTTTACCATCGCTACCATGGAGCAGTCCCACTGAAGGAAATCCTAGCTCCCTAAATAGACCGCTTTCCAGAGGAGGACCGCAGTAATAACGAGGTTCCCGTTGGCAACCGGGTGGGTCGGGGCTCCGCTCCGCGGTGTGTGTCAGCCACCTCGTGGAATTGCCTGATAACAGAAACTCTGGTAAGACTACTGGGAGACAGTGGCAATAGTCAAATATAATTTTTACTTCACTGTAAGCTATTGATGGGTATAGGTGAACAAAGCCCGGAACTTTTAACCTGCTCTATGAGCTCTATAAAAAGGACTGTTGCTCTACTATCACAAATAGTGACGCCATATTAGTTTTGAAACGAGAGTTCAATGTGAACATCTGTCAGCTCCTTTTCCCTCACTCACCTCAGCACCTAGATCTAACCACATTCTGGACTGTCTCTTACTAGGTTCCAACAAGGCAATTAAGCCTCTGGCCTAAAAACCTTTGTAGTACAAGCTGAATCAAATCCCTGTGCCTGGACTGATTACTATAAAACACATTATGGTGTACTAGCATTGTGAACTGCATCACTCAACATATAAAACACAGACCACAGATCCTTTTACTTTGGGGCTTATTTGTTTATACAGTACGTCATTGTCTGTTCCACCATAAAGTAAAATAGTCAGACCCAGCAACTGTTTCTTTTTTTTACTGACCCTCTTGGGGAAAATTTGTTATCAGGACTCCAGCTCCTATCTGGCTATAGCCTCTATCATATATATATTTTAAAGAGGAGAGGTAAACACATTGCTTAGCTTTGAAGACGCTTGTTTGCACTTAAAGCGAGCAGATCCCGGCAAGACCTCATAATTAACCCTTCTCTCCCCCCCTTTCCCACTGGACTACGTGCCAGTGGGTCATATCCTCTTCCCCTTTTCCATGATCGCTCTGTGAGAGCAGGCTCCCTGGGGAGTGGGGTGCACCAGATTAAAGTGTAATATCACGCAGACCCATAGAACCCTCAAGATGTCACAGAGGAGAGCAGTAAAAAATGACAAAGTGCAAAAAACACTGCAAAAGTCTCAAGAGGTGGTTAACGCCTTTTTCAAACAGGCAGACAAACACAAACATAAAACTGAATCCTTACCTCCGCATGCGAATGTTGCGGAAGATAAGGAGGATGATTCTGACAATTCTATATGTGCTTCCCCTGGGGCTGAAGAATTAGCGGAAGAACCACCTATAACCTATAGAGCTATGGAAGCTTTAATAGATCAGGTCAAGTCCTGTATAAAGACAGAATGTGCAGAATTAAAAAAAGACATCACTGACTTAGGCCGCAGAGTTGACTCGTTAGAAGAGCATGATTATGTGATCTCACAGAGAATGGCGGACTTGTCTTCCAAAGTAACACACCATCAGCAGTACTTCACTGAACTGGAGGATAAGTTAGATTATCTCGAAAATCGCACTAGACGCAATAACTTGCGATTTCGAGGGATTCCTGAGTTGGTGCAAAATAATGAAATACAAGAGTTTCTACAAGGCCTTTTCATGGAAATGGCTGGCACGGGAGAAGCGGCAATGACCAATATTATCCTACACAGAGCACACAGGGCCCTCTGGCCAAAACCAGCTGCTGACTCTCCACCCAGGGATATAATAGTTTGGTTTCAGAATTACCAGCATCGTGAGGATATATACAACCTGGCTAGAAATCAGCAAGCAGTGATGTACCAGGGAAATCGTATTCAGATATTCCAAGACCTTTTGATGAGGACCTTACAGAAACGAAGAGACTTCTCTATTCTTACTCTTCATTTACAGAAGCTGAAGATACCATTCAGGTGGGGATTTCCCACCTCAGTAATCTCCACTAAAAATGGAAGTCGCTATGAGTGCTGGTCACTGACCGACATAGATCAATTCTGTGCTTCAATGAATATTCCAATACCGAATAAAGACTCTATATCGCAACCACCAAGCCTTCTGAAGGAAAGGTCAGCTCCACAACCACAGAGGAGACAATGGCCGGAGAAGCTGACCAGTCAACTCAAACGAAAGCAGACTGGCCCAATTGATAACGATCTGGAGCAACCTGGATGATCTTGCTGGTTTTTCTTTTCCTTTTCTCACTCCTCCCCAATGCAGGCATTTTCATTGTTGGGAATTCCTGTCTTTAAGCACTTTTAAGAACATAAGGACATACATTACCTTGGGAATTGCCCTGGCAGAAACAGGATTTCTGCAGAGACTGAAAGAACTGTGGCAAGTATGGTGTTTCTATGTGGCAGACTGATAATGTTGTAACCTGGACTAGCCTTGCACCTGATTACTCAATGTTAATTTACTCAGATGATCAATGTCCATTATAGTTTTAGATAGTTCTTATGCTCTCATTTGTTGTCTCCTTTTGAGATATTTAGCCCCCCCTCTGGGGGTTTTGCGATTGGGCCGCTGGGCCCCGACCCGTAGGGCTCATGTTGCTATGGCTGTCGACGACTTGCTGGCCTGCCTGTGTGTATGGCGTGGGTGCTGCGGGCCGGGGATGCAGTGGTGCATTATTACCTTTTACCAATCAATAGAGGGGAATATATTAGTTATTGTATGAACGGAATGTATTATTTTCATATCGGCCATGCCATCTGTAACATTATGCCCATGGTTCTAAGTTTTACAAATAACATCCATACAGATGCACATGGCTACTGTTAGACATCAGCAAATGTAGCGGATAAATTGTGTAGTTGAGAGTTCTTGCTTTGCAATACAGGTTAAAAATGTTTTACCATTGAAAATTATTGGTTGTAATAGCTACTGTTCATTAGATATGAACTTTCCACACTCCCTACTTACTAAGTTTATACATTGTGTTGCCTTCAACTTGCCTGACCCGCCTATTAGGGATTGAGGTAGGAAGAGTTGAATGCCCATGATTGTACCAGATGTAATAAGCTTGTAGGTTGATAAAAATGTACATGATTACACCGACAAGACGACACCAAGTGTGTCTAGAAATGCATGAGCTTAGTTATTTATAACTTATTAATTGTTATTTTTGTTCTCTCTGTTGAAATGTGACCCCGGTGTATATATATATATATATGGGATTTTATATCCCTATTAAGAATAGCTTAACCTAGTTTAATCCCTTTTTTTTTTTTCCTCTACTTCTGTACACGGATGAGAGATATAACAGCGATAGCTGAGGGTACCCGGTCGGTTAATTTGCCTCACCTGTTGCAAATTTTGTAAGTTTTGCAAGTTTGTTATTTACTGTATTTTACTAAAGTTCCTCGCTACCACATCAGGTAGTTGAAATTACATCGTAATATATATTGTCTTCTAGGTTCTCATTGATCTTTTATTTTGACTAAACCTTTTTCTTTCCCTTTCCTCACCTCTACCCTTACTTCCCAGCCCTCCCACACCGACAGGTCTACGTAGCTCGGCTTTTTGACAATCTGTTAGGGATGTACACGTCTTTTATTATTGATTAGCTAACTTTTGATTACGTGATGGGTACTCTGACAATAGCGAGCCAAAATGTGAAAGGTTTCCTTTCAGCCGAAAGACGTTCAATAGCATACTATGATTTCCACAAGAAAAACATTGATATAGTTATGATTCAAGAGACCCATTTCAGGAAACGAAATGAACCTCAACTGGCCAAAAGATACTATGATAAACTATACTTTAGTTCAGGAACGCATAGGAAAAATGGTGTCTGTATCTCACTCAAACGGAATGTCCCTTTTGAACTCCTCCAAAAGTACACAGATAAGGAGGGCAGACTTCTGATCCTGGTTGGCCTATACTACGGTACCGTGGTCACTCTTGCCAATGTATATGCCCTGAATAGGCCCACACCTTTTTTTTATAAATCTGTCATTAATACCTTATTAGACAACTCTAGAGGCCCCGTCATCCTTGGAGGTGATTTTAATTTTACTATGCACCCTATCCTGGATAACTCAACAGGGAAATCATATCTTAGCAATAAAATGTTGAAAGCTAACTGCGCCGCCCTACATTCTGTCTCCCTTTTTGACACGTGGAGAGTGGCACATCCCTCACAGAAAGATTATAAATTTTTCTCCCATCCCCAACACTCTTACTCCCGATTAGACTATATAATGTGTAATCAGGCACTCTTAACTAACTTATTACAGTCCAAAATACTACATACACCATGGTCTGATCATAGTATGGTGCTCTCTTCCTTCTATTGGTCCACCAGGCCTAAAAACACATTGAATTGGAGATTAGATTATTCTATTTTAACAAACCAACCAAACAATAGAGGAGATGACTAAAGCCTCTGACGAGTTTTTTCTGATTAACAAGCCTGAGGACACGTCCGCTGCAAACAACTGGGAAGCATATAAGTGCTTTATTAGGGGATATTTAATAAAACACACGGCCAAATTACGCAAAATTCGATCAGCACAATTCCTTTCTCTGACGGATAATCTAAATGCAGCAGACAGTAACCACAAAGCAGATGCGACCTCAGCCCAAAAGCTTACAGATCTCACTTTAGCAAGGGACATCCTTAACAAATATCTGACCCAAAATGCACACTTGAGGGCCCTTAGTACTAAGGCTAAATTTTTTGCGGAAAGCAATAAAGCAGGGCGCCTCCTGGCTAGACATCTCAAAAAGCAAAGTTATAATTCTTTTATCAGAACTATTTCCCACCCGTTGGGCAGGTTAGTCAGCAAAAACGAGGATATTGTGGATACGTTCGTATCCTATTATTCCAAACTTTATAATCTTAACCCAACTGTGACCCAACACAAACTTAACAAAATAGCTGAATATCTCAATACCCTAAATACCCCGAAAATTACTGAAGAAGAAAGACGCACTCTTGACACACCTATAACAGTGCAAGAAATACTAAATACTATAAAGGCACTTCCGAACAGCAAGTCACCCGGACCAGATGGTTTAACGGCCAAATTTTACCAAACACTTCAAACCCAAGTGAGCATACCACTACACATTTTATTCTCCTCAATAGATAGAGGTGAATCTTTCTCACAGTCCCTATTGGAAGCGACTATCACGGTTATTCCGAAAGCTGACAGAGCGGGTACTCTGGCAGGTAAATATAGACCTATCTCGCTGTTAAATAATTACATTAAAATATACGCTAAAATATTATCAAACCACCTGAATGCCATACTACCAAACATTATACACCCATATCAAGTTGGCTTTGTCAAGGGGAGAGAAGCAAAAGACAATACCGTTAGAGTTCTACAATCTCTGCAGGCAGCTCATGATAATAAGACCCCTTTAACTCTTCTTTCGACTGATGCAGAGAAGGCCTTCGACAGGATCTGCTGGCATTTTATGTGGGGGGCCCTGTCGAAATTCGGCTTCTCTGAAGCCTTCTTGACCAGAATCCAGGCATTATACTCAAATCCACAGGCCAGAGTTAGGGTTAATGGCACCATATCACAACCTTTTCCAATAACTAATGGTACCCGCCAGGGATGCCCGATTTCGCCGTTATTGTTTGCCATAACCATCGAGATCTTAGCTATCAAAATCAGGGAGAATACAGATATACAAGGTGTACAATTTGGCCACATTAACCAAAAATGTTTGTTGTTCGCGGACGACGTGATCCTGACCCTCCAATCACCTTCCACTACTCTCCCCGCCCTAGTTCAGACCTTAGAGGCATATGGACAAGTATCTAACTTCTCCATTAATATGGAGAAATCGGGGATAATGCTTTTAAATACCCCACAGCATGAGGCGAATTTCATACACCGCTCCACAACATTCCGAATGACTGATAAGCTTAAATATCTAGGTTTAACTATTACAAACAACTACCAGGACCTTTTTCATGTTAACTACCTCACCCTCCAAAGGTTGGCGAAGGCACTTCTTGAGGGATGGCATAAGCAGGGATATTTGTCCTGGATGGGAAGAATAAATACGGTTAAAATGATGCTGATCCCAAAATACCTATTTCTGTTTCAAACATTGCCGATGGCCCTACTTAAATCATATCTAAATGCACAGTAGAAAATGTTTAACTCATTTATTTGGTCCTACAAAAAACCGAGAGTATCACAGAACACTCTCTACCTACATAAGGATGATGGAGGTCTTAATGCCCCGCACTTACTTAATTATTACAGGGCTGCCCATTTGGCAAGGGTGATATCCTGGTCCCACTCCTGTCTGACCACCTTATGGGTACAGGTTGAAAGCTCTCTCTTACAGATTAAGAATATGAGGGATATTGCATGGATGGCCAAAAATCACAGACCATCTTTGGCTTATCAAAATAGCTATGTCAAGGCTACACTTGATGTGTGGGATTACGGACTTGCACACACACCAGGAATCTCCACCCCAGTTTCCCCTCTAACCCCAGTTTTAAATAATCAGATTTTCTTGCCGAATACCTCCTTCGCAAACTCAAATGCCTCAGAGCACCTAAAAAACTTGCCAATTTACCTAATACTAGACTCAGGGGAAATAAAAGACAGGGTAGTCCTAAATGAAGAGTTAGGTCCCCCATTTCACAACTGGTACTCATATTTACAGATACGACATGCACTTAACAACAATACATATAAACCCAATGTGACCAGAGCATTGACAGCTTTTGAGCGGATTTGTATAAATCCTGGGATCAAAAGAGCACATGTTTCACTAACATATAAACAGCTTAAAGGGTCCTTTCCGGACCAACGTCCTAATTTTACAAGGAAGTGGAGCACAGAATTAATACAGAATGTTGATGACGATGACTGGAAGCTCTGCTTCAAAGCATGTCACTCAGCCTCTAGCTCCCTGTTCATATCTGAGCTGAATTATAAAATACTTGCACGATGGTACCTGACACCACAGCGCCTCAGATATATTTACCCAACCGCTTCTTCCGCTTGCTGGAGGCGTTGTGGAGGGATAGGCAATATGCTACACATCTGGTGGAATTGCCCTCTCCTTGTGGGATTTTGGATGCAGGTAGAGTGCAGCATTACAAAAATAATAGGCTCCCACATTCCCCTCAACCCGAGATTAATTCAACTGAATCTTATCCCACCACTTAACTGTATATATCATACTAAATTGCTCCAACTAATGTTGGTTTGTGCAAAGAGGCTAGTACCTAGGTTGTGGAAGACCCAAATGATCCCTACCCACACTCAGTGGATATCTGAGGTTGGGCATATCCCAAATCTCGGAAAGCAACATTTTTATCTTTTGGGGAAAAAAGACTTTATTACGAATGTGCTCTTTATTTGGGAACAAGGCCTTTTTGGCTTAGACCGGGCTATCTCACAGTGACTGAGCACTGATGGGAACGAGTGTTCACCGACCCATATGGAACTGTTGATATCCCGCTTTTCATTCGGTTATGGAGATGAGGGAGTAGGACTACACAAACATATTTTCCCTTCCCTTTCCTACCCCCCTTACTTTACTTTTCTTTATGTCTTTTTTTCTAATCTGCAATGAGACTAGCGGACAATACTACGAGGGACTTGAAATGTCTTAAAAATTGTTAAAATGATTGGGATAGCACATAAGCATATTAACATATTGTTTAATTTCTTAGTATTGCGTTATTTTTGTTACCAAATATGTATTTTGCATTGACTGTAATGCTTCGAAATATTGAAAACCCAATAAAAATGTATTGAATAAAAAAAAAAATGAGGAAACGAATAAGTATTTTTGTAGTTTTTTTTGAGTAAGGAAGGGACGAATTCTGGAAATGTTGTGTAGGTGTGAATGGCAGGATTTGGTAAGCGCTTGTATATGTGGGTTGAATCTGAGTTCTGAGTCTAGTGTGACCCCCAAGGCAGCAGACCTGGGATGAGGAGTTGAAAATAGAGTCTACAACCATCAGAGAAATGTCAGGTGTTGGATGTCTCGAAGATGGGGGGATAAGAAGCAGCTCAGTTTTGGACAGATTGAGTTGGAGGTAGTGTGAAGACATCCAAGAGAAAATTGCAGAGAGGCAGTCAGAAATCTGGTTGAGTAAAGAAGGAGAGATATCAGGAGAGGAAAGATAGATTTGGGTATCATCAGCATATAGGTGGTACTGGAATCCAAAGAAGGCTATAAGTTTTCCAAGGCAGGATGTGTAAAGAGAGAAAAGCAAGGGGCCCAAGACAGAGCCTTGCAGTACTCCAACTGAGAGAGGCATAGGATCACAAGATATGTTGTTAAAGGAAACTGAAACCGAGCGGTTTAAAAGATATGATGCAAACCAGGAGAGGGCTGTGTCTCGGATGCCAAATGAATGTAGTATTTTTAGGAGGAGAGGATGGTCAACTGTGTAAAAAGCTGCAGACAGGTCAAGAAGAATTAGTAAGGAGTAATGGCCTTTTGCTTTAGCTGATAACAGGTCATTTGTTACTTTAGCAAGAGCGGTTTCTGTTGAGTGTTTAGGGCGGAAACCAGATTGTAGTGGATCAAGTAAGGAGTTAGCTGTGAGAAATTGAGTTAGCCGATTATAGACTAGTCGTTTCAATAATTTTGAAGCAAAGGGAAGTAAGGAGACCGGGGTCAAGCGATTGGTATGATTGACGCATGCTTCAATGTGTCAGGAAATGTGCCAGCAGTGAGAGATTGGTTAAAGAGATGAGTTAGGGTAGGGGTTAGTGAAGCAGAGAGAGAGGGAATAAGTCATGAAGGAATAGGGTCAAGTGGGCAGGTTGTGAGATGAGCCAAGGATAGGAGTGCAGATACTTATTCCTCTGTTACAGGAGGGAAGTAGCATAGATTTTTGTTAATAGATGGGGTGGGTAGGATCGCTTGGTTTGCGGGGTGCGAGGTGCAGATCTCTTTTCTAATGGTGTCAATTTTATTTTTGAAGTGATCAGCAATAATTTGAGCAGTGAGGTTGGTAGTGGGTGGGGGGGGCAGGCGGACGTAGAAGGCAGTTAAAGGTTGAGAACAGTTTTCTGGGGTTGGATGTGTGAGATGACACAAGGGAGGAGAAATAGACTTGTTTGGCCAGGCTGAGCAGTTTTGTGAAGTGTTGATTTTAGTGCCGAATTATACTGTAGAGTCACGAGGTTTGGACAAGAGAGGGATGAAATGTCAGAGAGCAGAGGACTCAGTTGAGTGGAAAAGTCTGTGAGATCCAAGTCATTTAAATTCCTGTAAGGTAGCAGTTTTTTGGGGGTTTGCAAATATGTAGCAGGTAGAGTAAAAGAGAAAGTTAATAGATTGTGGTCAGAGAGAGGAAATGGGAATCACAAAATGCATATAGGTATATTCTGTAAATTCTTGCACATGCTCAATAGGAGCTGGTTACTCAAAAAGTGTAAATATAAAAAGACTGTGCACATTTTGTTAATGGAAGTAAATTGGAGAGTTGTTTAAAATTGGGAGATCTATCTGAATCATGATGGTTTAATTTTGACTTGAGTGTCCCTTTAACTATAGTGGCTCTTTATACAGCACAACATCTAATGCCCTCCCTTCACTTCACTGTGCAAATATTACTTTGCTCTCTTCCTCCAGCATACAGAAAAGCTCACTTACTCTCTCAGAATTTTCTTTGGTGGCTCTCCTGCTCTATACAGAATAACAACAAAGAAAAGCGGTGCTTACCCTCAGGCTATCTGGCGAATGGCTTTCTTCAGCGACCCTCCAGCGCGTCTTCAGCGTGTGCACACATAACACTCCTACGGAAGCGGATAGGAGCCAGATCCAGGCGTCCCGGTCCAATGACGTCAGAGAAATCTTCAGTAGAGCAAAAGGGAAACCGGCTAACCATCCGCCAATAAATCCAAAGAAGCGGTGAGGTAAGATGCAGTAATACTTTATTATTTACAGGTACAGATAGGCTAAAATCAAAAAAGTTGGCATGCAGAAAAAATGCACCAAGCGGAACAAGTCCGGATGGCTACTAGACAGCAAAAAACATACGCGTTTCGTGAGGGGCTTCCTCACTTGCTCACTGCTCTATACAGACCTGTCAAATTTGGAAAATGTTTCATAGAGTACATTCTTATATTTATATATATATATATATATATATATATATATATATATATGGCCAAAAGTGTTGTTACCCTTTCATTTTTATCAAATAATAGACCATTTGTCCTGAAATGAGTTGAAATTAAACTAGCTATAAAGATATTCTACAATGACTAGGAAAATACTATTGATACCCTTTAGAAATTAGAATAAAGAATTGTTTTGAAGTGATAATTCAAAAGACTATCCTTTTGATTAGTTTAACAGGTGTATTCAATCTTATAATCACTCATGCAGCCAGTTTAAATGGAGAACATTACTCACTTTGCTGTTGCATGTCACTGTGTGTATTCCACTGAACATAAAAAGAGAAAGAAAATGAGAAAGTTGAGGAGGTTATAACGAAGGTAGTAGCCAAATATGGTCAACATAAAGGCTACAAGACCATCACCAAAGAGCTTGATGTTCTTGAGACTGCTGTTGCCAATAATATTAAGCAGTATAAGGCACATGGGACTGTAGTCAAAATCCCTGGATGTGACCTCAAGACCAAAATTAACTCAAGAATGATGAGAAAGATTTTTCGAATGGTGGACAAAGAACCGACAACCTAAAAAAAGATCCAAGCTGATGTTGAAGCTCAAGGTACGACATTTTTAAGTCATACCATCAGTTGCTGTCTGAATAAAAAGGGGCTCCATGGTAGAGGACCTAGGAAGACCCCACTTTTATGAGAGAAACACAAAAAACCTGACTTGAGTGCCACAATCCTTCTGGGAGAATGTCCTTTGAACAGACAAAACAAAAGTAGACATTTTTGGCAAAATACAACAACCCAGTGTTTATAGAAGAAAAAAAAGAAGCTTACAAAGAAAAGAACTTCATCCCTATTGTGAAACATGAAGAAGGCTCAGTGATGTTTTTTTGGTTGCTTTGCTGCCTCTGGCACTGGGTGCCTAGAATATGTGAAGAGCACAATGAAATCAGAAGACAATTAAGGCATTCTGGAGTGAAACATGCTTCCCATTGTCAGAAAACTGTGTCTTAGTTGCAGGTCATGGGTCCACCAGCTGGTTAGTGACTCCAAACATACCGCAAAAAGCATGTAACAATGAATGAAAATAAAATATTGGACTGGTCCGAATTGGCTTTCTATTAGTTCAGATTTGAACATCTGTGGAAAGAGCTTAAACTCACATTTGGAAAAAGGCACCCATCAAACCTTAAAGTACTGGAGCAGTGTTGTTAAGAAGAAAGGACAAATTCCCAGTCAAAAAGTATAGCAATCTTATTCAGGGCTACAGAAAGTGCTTGATTGCAGTTATTGTCTTCAAAAGCTTTGCTAAAAAATAGGTGAAGAGTTTCAATATTTTTGTCTATGTCATTTTTATTTGTTCTGCTGTTTAAAGTAATATGTGAATCAAAAATGAAGTTTCTGTTCTATTACATTTCAAATTTAAGAATGGTGGCTACCAAATACTTTTGTCAATTTTTTACTTAGTTCAGAGAACTAAAAAAGTGGGAGGGTACCAATACTTTTGGTTACATCTGTGAATGGTGTGTATATTAGACATCAGCAGCAAAGAAAGTTTTGTACTGAATATACAGGGTTAGTTTCCCCGAATATTTGGCAGCTGACTTGTTTTGTATTCATTTTGTTTATAATGAAGCAAATACTTAATACTCTTTAAACATTTACATTAGTTTCAGATAAACATATGTAAGTGTTATATCTGAAAAAAGCTGTTCACTGGTGCATTGGTAACAATGTATACAAAGTAATTCTGGGTAAAAGTATGAAGGGATACTTGCCTAGATCTGCTAGTTTTCTATTCAATAATTCTAAAACTGTTACTTTTATGTAATGGAGGATTCTAAATACATGGTTTTATCTCCACCATAACACAAAAATATATGTCACCAAATGTGATGTCACAATGAAGTAACTTTAAAAAAAGATATAGTTCACAGCTTTCAGGGACTCAGGCAGTAAAGCCCAGACAAGCTTGCATGTAAAGCCCAGACAAGCTTGCATGTAAAGCCCATAGGCAAAATTACGGAAAAAAAAAATTACGCAACACACAAAATGTCTAACACTCTCTTGCAAGCACACAGCAAGATTACAAGCAAAATGGAAGCGTTAGTTGAAGCATTTGGCCAGGACCACGTCAAGGTCTCTTACTCCCTGGGTCCCTAACCTACAGCCACACAATGTATGTCTTCAACCAAACACACTGCGATACAAACACAGTTATTATTTCCCTAGACACATCCAAAACACAGAAATAGACTGCACTCTAAAACCAGACTGGATACACAACCCATAACCTTGCAAAACTCACAGCCCTTGGTGTTCCCCAGCACTCACAAAGATCTATACAGATTTAGTGTAGGCTCTAGGAACCACCACGCTAATCCTTCTATATGTGTGGCCCTGCTCTCTGTGGGTCGGGATTAGCACAGCTCTCCAGCGTGCTGTAGGTTAGTATAAAGCTATAGGTGAACTTTTTCACCTGAAGGAAATGGGATATTTACATTAATTTTATTGAAAACTAATGTAAATGTTCCCTGAATATTCAGTTTAAAATTAATACTGAATAGTGCAGCAGATAAATATATGGAAAAGTATTTTTTTCCAATATTCGTTCTGAAAGATTTGTCGGAAACTTATTTTTGGCTGTTGCACTGGTCTAGTTATTTATGTGTATTTTTAAATTAATCTTTTCACTCTATGTATATTGCTTCAAATCTTTCAGACACTTTTAAGACTGCAATTCAAGTATTTTTTTTATCTCTAAGAACTCCATAATATAAAGATTGGAAGTAACATCAAACCAAGCAATACAGATTTGTACAAACAAGGGCCTAGATTTAGAGTTTTGTCGGTAAGGACCCGCGTAGCTAACGCCGGCTTTTTTCTGGCCGCACCATAAAAATAACTCTGGTATTGAGAGTCCACATAAAGGCTGCGTTAGGCTCCAAAAAAGGAGCGTAGAGCATTTTTAACGCAGCTTCAACTCTCAATACCAGAGTTGCTTACGCAAGCGGCCAGCCTCAAAAACGTGCTTGTGCACGATTCCCCCATAGGAAACAATGGGGCTGTTTGAGCTGAAAAAAAACTAACACCTGCAAAAAAGCCGCGTTCAGCTCCTAACGCAGCCCCATTGTTTGCTATGCGGAAACACTTCCTACGTCTGCACCTAACACTCTAACATGTACCCCGAGTCTAAACACCCCTAACCTTACACTTATTAACACCTAATCTGCCGCCCCCGCTATCGCTGACCCCTGCATAATCTTATTAACCCCTAATCTGCCGCTCCGTAAACCGCCGCTACTTACATTATCCCTATGTACCCCTAATCTGCTGCCCTAACATCGCCGACCCCTATATTATATTTATTAACCCCTAATCTGCCCCCCACAACGTCGCCTCCACCTGCCTACACTTATTAACCCCTAATCTGCCGAGCGGACCGCACCGCTATTATAATAAAGTTATTAACCCCTAATCCGCCTCACTAACCCTATAATAAATAGTATTAACCCCTAATCTGCCCTCCCTAACATTGCCGACACCTAACTTCAATTATTAACCCCTAATCTGCCGACCTGAGCTCACCACTATTCTAATAAATGTATTAACCCCTAAAGCTAAATCTAACCCTAACACTAACACCCCCCTAAATTAAATATAATTTTAATCTAACGAAATTAATTAACTCTTATTAAATAAATTATTCCTATTTAAAGCTAAATACTTACCTGTAAAATAAATCCTAATAAAGCTACAATATAAATTATAATTACATAGTAGCTATTTTAGGATTAATATTTATTTTACAGGCAACTTTGTAATTATTTTAACCAAGTACAATAGCTATTAAATAGTTAAGAACTATTTAATAGTTACCTAGTTAAAATAATTACAAAATTACCTGTAAAATAAATCCTAACCTAAGTTACAATTAAACCTAACACTACACTATCAATAAATAAATTAAATAAAATACCTAAAATTACCTACAATTAAACCTAACACTACACTATCAATACATTAATTAAATACAATACCTACAAATAACTACAATGAAATAAACTAACTAAAGTACAAAAAATAAAAAAGAACTAAGTTACAAAAAATAAAAAAATATCTACAAACATAAGAAAAATATTACAACAATTTTAAACTAATTACACCTACTCTAAGCCCCCTAATAAAACAACAAAGCCCCCCAAAATAAAAAATGCCCTACCCTATTCTAAATTACTAAAGTTAAAAGCTCTTTTACCTTACCAGCCCTGAACAGGGCCCTTTGCGGGGCATGCCCCAAGAAGTTCAGCTCTTTTGCCTGTAAAAAAAACATACAATACCCCCCACCCAACATTACAACCCACCACCCACATACCCCTAATCTAACCCAAACCCCCCTTAAATAAAACTAACACTAAGCCCCTGAAGATCTTCCTACCTTGTCTTCACCATACCAGGTTCACCGATCGGTCCTGAAGAGCTCCTCCAATTTCCTGATCCAAGCCCAAGCGGGGGGCTGAAGATGTCCATGATCCGGTAGAAGTCTTCATCCAAGCGGGGCAGAAGAGGTCTTCCATCCGATTGAAGTCTTCATCCAGGCGGCATCTTCTATCGACATCCATCTGGAGCGGAGCGGCAGCATCCTGAAGACCTCCGACGTGGAACATCCATCCTGGCCGACGACTGAACGACGAATGACGGTTCCTTTAAATGACATCATCCAAGATGGCGTCCCTCAAATTCCTATTGGCTGATAGGATTCTATCAGCCAATCGGAATTAAGGTAGGAATATTCTGATTGGCTGATGGAATCAGCCAATCAGAATCAAGTTCAATCCGATTGGCTGATCTAATCAGCCAATCAGATTGAGCTTGCATTCTGTTGGTTGTTCCGATCAGCCAATAGAATGCGAGCTAAATCTGATTGGCTGATTCCATCAGCCAATCAGAATATTCCTACCTTAATTGATGGGCTTCAGTTCAGTAGCGTGTCACTAGAAACGCATGGTTCCAGTAAAGCAGGCGTTTCTAGCATTATCCGTTGGGACTATTCTTATTGCTGAGGTCCGGATCGTTCCTGCACCACAAGAAAAGGGACATTGACTCCTGTTTAGCAGTCAGGTAGGCCCCTCAGCAGGGTTACTGAGGTGTAAAGGTGTCTGTAGTGTTCAAATTGTGATATTTTCATAATTGGCATAGTTGGGTAAAAAAGTTACCTGTTTAAATTTAAAGACACAGTAACGTTTTTTCATTACAAAAATTTTAATTCATTTTTGAGGTTTTTTATTTATTAATTTACTCATTGTGAACAGTATGGACCAAGGAGACTTGCAAGATGTCACTTGCTCCTTGTGTTTTGATGCAAATGTGGAACCACCTATCCCTTTCTGTCCCTCATGTATTGAGAGGACTTTAAATTATAGGGAAAATATTTTTTCTGAGCAAAATTTTTCTAAAGCCGATACTGTCCAAGAGTCTTATGACGAGGTTCAAAATATGCCGCAGCTTTCTCCCCAAGCGTCCAAAATGTTACCTCCCTCACAAGCAGTGCCCTGCACTTCTGCTCTAGCTCCTGCTGGAGTTACCTTAAAAGGCATAGCTTCTCTCATGATGCATTATCTGCTTTTCCAATGTTGCAGGGAAAGCGTAAAAAGGAAAATCAGACATTTAGTAAGCGAGGTTTCTGATGCAATTGTTGCAATTTCAGAGGTGCCTCCCAGAATACCGAAGAGGAGGATACCGCTGTAGCAAATGAAGGATAAATTTCAGATTCAGAAAGTGTAATTCCTCTGGCTTATTCTGAGGTTGCATCTTTTAGGTTTAAGCTAGAACACCTCCGTCTGTTACTTAGGGAGGTTTTAGTTACTTTGGACGACAGTGACTCCACGGTAGTGGTTGTTCCTAAGAAGTCTAGTAAGCTGAACAAATATTTCGAGGTTGCTTCCTCGACAGACGTGTTTCCGGTCCCTGACCGAGCTTATGAAATAATTGCTAAGGAATGGGAGAGACCGGGCATAACTTTTTCTCCCTCTCCTATTTTTAAGAATATGTTTCCCATAGCCGACTCTAACAAAGAGGCTTGGCAAATAGTGCCTAAGGTGGAAGGGGCCATTTCTACCTTAGCTAAGAGAACTACTATTCCCATAGAGGATAGTTGTACCTTCAAAGATCCTATGGACAAAAATTTAGAGGGTTTACTCACACTGTACACCAGGGCCTGCAATGACAACCAGCTGTGTGTATTGCTACCATCACTAGTGCGGCGGTGTATTGGTTTGATGCACTGTCTGAGGCTCTCAGGACAGAAACTTCTTTGGATGAGATCCAGGATAGAATAAAGGCTCTTAAATGCAAAGCTCCCGAGATACGGGTCGAGGTCCAGGGACCCCCAGGCGGAGCTGATAGATGCTCTGGTGGTCCCTTGGACCTTCAGTCTAGCATACCTATTTCCTCCGTTTGCTCTTCTTCCTTGGGTCATTTCTCTAATCAAACAGGAGAGGGCATCGGTGATCCTCATAGCTCCAGCTTGGCCTTGCAGGATTTGGTATGCAGATCTGGTGGAGACTTCTGTTGAGGAAGGACCTTCTAATTCAGGGGCTCTTTCTTCACCCAAATCTAGTTTCTCTGAAGCTGACTGCTTGGAGATTGAACGCTAAATTTTATCCAAGTAGGGGTTTTCTGACTCGGTCATAGAGACCATGATTCAGACTCGTAAGCCTGTAACTAGAAAGATTTATCATAAGATTTGGCATAAATATCTCTATTGGTGTGAATCCAAGGGCTACTCATGGTTGGTTTTTCCTTTCTATCCTTAACTTCGGTCGAATGACTGGAGAGGGAGGGAAGGGAGGAGCTATTTAACAGCTCTGCTGTGGTGCTCTTTGTCGCCTCCTGCTGACCATGAGGTGAATATCCCATTAGTAATTAAGATGATCCGTGGACTCATTGTGTCAAAAAATAAATACATTTATCAGGTAAGCATAAATTTTCTTTCCAATTTACTTCTATTATCTAATTTGTTTTGTTCTCTTGGTATTCTTTATAGAAAAGGATACCTAAGTATGTTCAGTAGCTGCTGATTCTTGGCTGCACATGTATACTTCACGTTATTGGCTCACCCAATGAATTTAATAGCTCCCAGTAGTGCATTGCTGCTTCTTCAAAAAAAGGATATCAAGAGAATTAAGCAAATTAAATAATAGATGTAAAGTGGAAAGTTGTTTAAAATTGTATGCTCTGTTTTAGGGTTCTTCAAACTTTTCCCCCCAAGACCCAGTGCCATGATACCACATACCTTTAGGACCCAATTTTTATACTTGGTCTTGAAATAATTTTGTAAGAAGTAAATAACATGATATCTGCAATTTTTGGCAAAGAAACTAAAATATGTGCATGCTTTATTCCTGATTATAGTCAAATATGAAAGCGTTGTAAAACGTAATAACACACACACTCTCAAACAACACACACACCACACACTCTCATACAACACACATTTTCATGTAACACACATACCACACACTCACATACAACACACACACTTTCATATAACACACATACCACACACACTCTCATACAACACACACACTTTCATATAACACACATACCACACACACTCTCATACAACACACACACTTCATATAACACACACTCACCCCATACACTCTTACAACACACACATACACACACACTTTCATAACACACGCATACCACACACACACTCTCATACAACACACACACCACACACTCTCATACAACACACATTTTCATGTAACACACATACCACACACTCTCATACAACACACACACTTTCATATAACACACATACCACACACACTCTCATACAACACACACACTTTCATATAACACACATACCACACACACTCTCATACAACACACACACTTTCATATAACACACACTCACCCCATACACTCTTACAACACACACATACACACACACTTTCATAACACACGCATACCACACACACACTCTCATACAACACACACACACCACACACTCTCATATAACACACATTTTCATGTAACACACATACCACACACACTTTCATACAACACACACCTTCATATCACACACATACCACATACACTATCATACAACAAACACACTTTCATATAATACACACTCACCCCATACACTCTTACAACACACACATACACACGCATACCACACACACACACACAATTATACAACACACATACCACACACACTATCTCATATAACACACACACTAATACAACACACACACACTCTCATACACAACACATGCACAGCACACACACAATCTCATACAATACACCACACACACTCCTACAACACACACACAAGTCGGGACCCAGTACACATGGTGTTGTGACCCAGTAATGGGTCCCGACCCATGGTTTGAAGAATCCTGCTCTATTTTAATTATGAAAGAAAAATGATGGGTTTCATGTCCCTTTAAAGGGACAATCTATTCGAAATTAAACTTTCATGATTCAGATAGGGCATGCAATTTTAAACAACTTTCCAATTTACTTCTATTATCTAATTTGCTCAATTCTTTAAATATCCTTTGTTGAAGAAATAGCAATGCACATGTGTGAGCTAATCACACAAGGCCTCTATGTGCAGCAACCAATCGGCAGCTACTGAGCATATCTAGATATGCTTTTCAGTGAGTGATATCAAGAAAATTAAGCGAATTAGGTAAAAGAAGTAAATTCGAAAGTGGTTTAAAATTACATGCTCTTTCTAAATAACGAAAGAAAAAAATTTGGGTTTCATGTCCCTTTAACTCTGAATAATATGGGTTTTTACTATGCTGAAAATTGGTAATGCAGGCTTCAGAACTCAAATGATTAACAATAGTCTGTATATCTTTCTAATTGGCTTTAGCATGGACTTTGTGCTAACATAAAACAAGGAAAGGCATACTGACAGTATGATGTGACTTTGTGATAACATACATAAAATGAGGAAAAGCCTACTGAAAGTATGATGTGACTAGAGTGACTGTCACATGAAGTACATCAGGATTAGCTCCTCCAAATAAGGAAAATGGTGGTGAAATTTGGCCACTGGAAATCTTTTGCATAGACTATTACATTACAGGCAAAGCGGGCAAAATAATGAAAGTATAATGCAAAGTTGTTTTATTATTTATAATTAAATAATTCATGTTATAATCACAAAGTGTATCATGCCCATGTAACAGGGGACAGACTATTGCTGAACAGACTTTATCTAATTATTTTGCATATCTAACTTTATACTCATTTATTTGATGTTTTTTTTCTATTACAGAAACATATCAAAGGGTCTATAAAGACATTACTGACCATGGAATGAGAAAATGCATAGGGGATTGCCAATCCCACACAAGAATTGTTTGTGGTCACAGGTAAGCAGTTATGTTTTTTCTTGTTTAAATCACCCCACTGAGTCATTTCTTTTTAAATTGTTTTTTTTTTTTGTGATACAGCAGGGGAGTGTTTGTTTCTGTTTATACAACATGCTTATATGGATGTGATACAGCAGGGGAGTGTTTGTTTCTGTTTATACAACATGCTTATATGGATGTGATACAGCAAGGGAGTTTTTGTTTCTGTTTATACAACATGCTTATATGGATGTGATACAGCAGGGGAGTGTTTGTTTCTGTTTATACAACATGCTTATATGGATGTGATACAGCAGGAGAGTGTTTTACTCACTTCCCTGATCCTCCCATGATCATAAATAGAGCAGCCATGTTGGAGTTCTCTCTGTGCTTGGATAGAGCTGACCCTTTGAAAGGAATGTTCCATTTTGATAGTGGTGCTTCTTTGTGACAGGATTTTTATTGCATCAACTAATACAGGGAGTGCAGAATTATTAGGCAAGTTGTATTTTTGAGGATTAATTTTATTATTGAACAACAACCAAGTTCTCAATGAACCCAAAAAACTCATTAATATAAAAGCTGAATATTTTTGGAAGTAGTTTTTAGTTTGTTTTTAGTTTTAGCTATTTTAGGGGGATATCTGTGTGTGCAGGTGACTATTACTGTGCATAATTATTAGGCAACTTAACAAAAAACAAATATATACCCATTTCAATTATTTATTTTTACCAGTGAAACCAATATAACATCTCAACATTCACAAATATACATTTCTGACATTCAAAAACAAAACAAAAACAAATCAGTGACCAATATAGCCACCTTTCTTTGCAAGGACACTCAAAAGCCTGCCATCCATGGATTCTGTCAGTGTTTTGATCTGTTCACCATCAACATTGCGTGCAGCAGCAACCACAGCCTCCCAGACACTCTTCAGAGAGGTGTACTGTTTTCCCTCCTTGTAAATCTCACATTTGATGATGGACCACAGGT
The DNA here is from genome assembly GCF_027579735.1 of Bombina bombina. NCBI lineage: Eukaryota > Metazoa > Chordata > Amphibia > Anura > Bombinatoridae > Bombina > Bombina bombina. The sequence goes on along the minus strand of NC_069501.1, from coordinate 141,429,090 downwards.
TCTCAATGGGGTTCAGATCAGGTGAACAAGGAGGCCATGTCATTAGATTTTCTTCTTTTATACCCTTTCTTGCCAGCCACGCTGTGGAGTACTTGGACGCGTGTGATGGAGCATTGTCCTGCATGAAAATCATGTTTTTCTTGAAGGATGCAGACTTCTTCCTGTACCACTGCTTGAAGAAGGTGTCTTCCAGAAACTGGCAGTAGGACTGGGAGTTGAGCTTGGCTCCATTCTCAACCCGAAAAGGCCCCACAAGCTCATCTTTGATAATACCAGCCCAAACCAGTACTCCACCTCCACCTTGCTGGCGTCTGAGTCGGACTGGAGCTCTCTGCCCTTTACCAATCCAGCCACGGGCCCATCCATCTGGCCCATCGAGACTCACTCTCATTTCATCAGTCCATAAAACCTTAGAAAAATCAGTCTTGAGATATTTCTTGGCCCAGTCTTGACATTTCAGCTTGTGTGTCTTGTTCAGTGGTGGTCGTCTTTCAGCCTTTCTTACCTTGGCCATGTCTCTGAGTATTGCACACCTTGTGCTTTTGGGCACTCCAGTGATGTTGCAGCTCTGAAATATGGCCAAACTGGTGGCAAGTGGCATCTTGGCAGCTGCACGCTTGACTTTTCTCAGTTCATGAGCAGTTATTTTGTGCCTTGGTTTTTCCACACGCTTCTTGCGACCCTGTTGACTATTTTGAATGAAACGCTTGATTGTTCGATGATCACGCTTCAGAAGCTTTGCAATTTTAAGAGTGCTGCATCCCTCTGCAAGATATCTCACTATTTTTGACTTTTCTGAGCCTGTCAAGTCCTTCTTTTGACCCATTTTGCCAAAGGAAAGGAAGTTGCCTAATAATTATGCACACCTGATATAGAATGTTGATGTCATTAGACCACACCCCTTCTCATTACAGAGATGCACATCACCTAATATGCTTAATTGGTAGTAGGCTTTCGAGCCTATACAGCTTGGAGTAAGACAACATGCATAAAGAGGATGATGTGGTCAAAATACTCATTTGCCTAATAATTCTGCACTCCCTGTATAAATTAAAATGTTAATGAATTATAAATCTTGTCTAAAAAGAAACATTCTTCAAACAAAGGAATGCTCCTGTCACAGGAACAATAAATGAAACTCCCTTTACAATTTTCAGTGCTTCAGCAACATGCAACTTAAGATAAAACAATATATATTTCTTTAAAAGAGCATATTAGTAAAAAAAAATAAAAAATGCTCTAATTTGTTTTAATTCATTTTAAGACCATCAACCCTGCACTAATCCACAAAGGGGTTAAACACACAGTAGAAGTACCGCTTGGAACCACAGAGCACTGCTGATCCTGAGCGGAAGTGCTGCTGATCCAATCATGAGCGCTAGTCATTTAACTAGTATTTCTGATTAGATAAGCAGCAGTTGGCAGTTTTTGCTCTGGACCAGCAGTGCTCTGCAGGTACCAATCAGTACTTCCATTGTGTGTTTAAAGCCTTTGTGTGGGTTAATCTCACAGTAGTGCAGGGTCAATAGTCTTAAAATTACATTAAAGGATGTCATATTTTTTTTTACTATTAAGGCCCTTTTAAAGGGACAATAAACACCTTGAGATGGTAATATAAAATGATAACTGTGTGTGTGTGTGTGTTTGTGTATATATATATATATATATATATATATATATATATATACTTTCATGATTTATTTTGTCCCCTTTTCCTGTAATTCTATTCTGAAATTGTGAGCTTTTCAGTTCCTGTTAGAAATGGAAGTGCAGAACACTGTTATATTACACACAGCCATTGGCTGCACATTCTAGTGACAAATTTATAACTGTCCCTAATTGGCCACAGCAGATAATGTAACCTAAGTTACAACATGGCAGCCCCCATTGTTTTATAGACACTAAAATTTACACTTAGTTTGTTAATGTTTAAACACCAAAAAATACATCTACATGTTATTCGCAGACTAACCTTTTCTTTCAATGCTTCATTCTATCTAGCATTTATTTAGGGCTAGATTACAAGTGGAGCGCTAATTTATTGCGCGCCCGCAAGTGGGCAAATGTGCCCTTTTGCAGGCACGCAATAAATAACCAGCCATTAGAAGTGTCTGGTTATTGCTACTATATGCTTGTGGTAGCAACTAGCGTCCAGAGATCAGATCTCTGGTCAATTTTATAAATATGCCCCAAATGCCCCCAAAATACAGTGTAATGTATTTTCTAAAAAAAAATACAAATTGTATTATTTTTATGTTTTAATAAAATAATTGCACTAGGTAGTATTTTGGGGGTAAAGTTGGTCGGAGTTGGGTGTTATATTTGCTGCATCGCTGAGCTACTTACCCCCTTCGCTGCACTTAGATTCTGAGCTTGCGTAATTTTACACTTGAGTTGTAATACCAGCTAATATTAGCGGGCGCTGGTATTACTCAATGGAGCACTAATATTGCTTGCACGCGTAATCTGGCTCTTAGTGTTTAATGTCCCTTTAAATAAGCAAGCACCTCACACAGCATGGGAGTATCACAGAAGTAAATAGAATACTGTCTTACTAAATGCTACTCTGCTATATCATTTTCCTTTGGGAAGGGAAGTGGGGATATGAAGATTTAGAATATGACACATCTAGATAGCATATTACTTTATATTTTGTAAAAGGAAAAAAACACAATTGAAAAGAAAATAAACTGCACATTGTGACTTTCCCTCTTTTATCTCCAAAAGTCTAGGAACACAACCAAAAATTTAAATTACAACATACGGTATCAAATAGTGCACATTGATTTGTAGAGAAGTAAAATATAAATATCTTAAGAAAAAAAAGTCTCATTATAGTAACCCTTTAACGACTGAGATGTACAATGTATGTTGCCGCTCATTAAGGGTTATATTTTTTTTTAAATAGCACGTGTCCCGCCACAAGTGGCGGTACTGCGCTATTATACCCTCCCTTCTTGTCATCGTAAATAGCGTGGCCTCAACATTGGTGGCGAGACCGCGCATTTAATAGCACTTCCCTATTCAAAGACGAGTGATGTACAGGGTACGTTGCTAGTCTTTAAAGGACCAGTCAACACAGTAGATTTGCATAATTAATAAATCCAAGATAACAAGACAATGCAATAGCACTTAGTCTAAACTTCAAATGAGTAGTAGATTTTTTTCTGACAATTTTAAAAGTTCTTTTCCACTCCCCCTGTACCATGTGACAGCCATCAGCCAATCACAAATGCATACATGTACCATGTGACAGCCATCAGCCATTCACAAATGCATACACACTTATTCTTGCACATGCCCAGTAGGAGCTGGTGACTCAAAAAGTTTAAATATAAAAAGATTGTGCACATTTAGTTAATGGAAGTAAATTGGAAAGTTTAATTTTGATTGAGTGTCCCTTTAAGGGGTTAAAGTATAGGCTCTAAGCATCCCATTGGCAGGTAGTGATCTGTTTGATTAGGAAGGAACATGGCCAAATATGTTAATATCTAGATGGAAATTGCATTGACATGAGAATTTATGGCAGTTAAAAATACAATTCTTTTTTAGTATTCATCACAACCTTGAAGTTGAAATAAAGGCATGTTATTTTTTTTGTCAGATTTACTTTTTTAGTTCTACAAATTAAAGTTCTGCTGTAGACTAAGCAATTAGCACAGAATGCCCATGTTTAAGTAATATTTGTTTTTATTTTTACAGGCCGGTGCCAAATTCAAGATCATAGAACAGATACAGATGGACATCATATTATATTTTTGTTGTTCTGTCAACATTATTGTGCATCTGCATTATACTTGTACCTTAGGCCTATACTATAAGTTATTCTCTGGTTTATTACAATGTCATATTTAAAATGTTTTAATACCTGGAAAATTTGAAGCCTAATAAAAGTTTAAATTACTTTTGTAAGAGTCAATGCTGTTGTTTTTATGGAGTCATTACTAAAGGATTTTTTGGTGAATATTTTTATCTTCATACAGTATTGAGGTTAACAGATCATATTTACCAGACAGGCAAATGCTAATTTTATTAAAATCAGTAAAAGTATGAAATCAATAAAAAATAAATATGATTTTCCTAGTTTAACTTCTGGTAACAATTGCAGTTAGTTATATACAATAATTATTTTTTATATATGCACAGATATGGAGATATCTGTAAAACAAATATTCATAAAGAAAATAATCAATTAAAATGACGGCCAAAAAAGACTGAAAGGGAGGTAAGAACATGAAACATAATAACCATGGGCAGAACTGAAGACTGATTTATAAGTGGAATGCCTTAAAGGGGTGTGCTGTAAAAAGGGGCCATACTGTACCTGAGATAATGATATTAGTGTTATAATATAACTCTAATATAAGATTACATCAAGTATTCAACTTAAAGGGATACTAAACCCATTGTTTTGCTTTTATGATTCAGATAGAGCATGCTATTTTCTAATGTACTCCTATTATCATTTTTTCTTCGTTCTCTTGCTATCTTTATTTGAAAAAGCAGATATGTAAGATTAGGAGCTGGCCCATTTTTGTTTTAGCACCTGGGTAGCGCTTACATATTGGTAGCTACATTTAGCCACCAATCAGCAAGCGATACCCTTGTGCTGAACCAAAAATGGTCTCTTGAACTTACTTTCCTGCTTTTTCGAATAAAAATAGGAAGAAAACAGAAAAAATTTTGATAATAGTAGTAAGCTAGAAAATTGCTTAAAATTGCATGCTTTGTCTGAATCATGAAAGAAAAAATGTGGTTTAGTGTCCCTTTAATATATTACCTGTCATAATATTAGTTTTATATATGAATATATATTACCTCAGATAATGCATGGATACAACTTTAAGATCAATTCAATTCATACAAACAACTTACATAGATAAACTTTTGCAGGAAAAAAAAACATTTTATTATTAATTTGTAAATATGATTGACGTAAATAATAGTAAATTTGTAGTGCTCTTGTGGCAGACACTGCTCTTAATTGTGATATATGTGCCAGAGATATGCTAAAGATTTGCAGTTGACTTGCTAGAGATTTGTAACAGACTTGCAGAGCTTTTGCAGTAGACTTGAAGGTCTCTTGCTGTTAAATTGTGAGAAATTTGCTGCAGATTTGAAGGGCTATTGCTGTTGACTTGTCAGAAATTTGCAACAGACTTGCAGAGCTCTTGCTATTGACTTGTCAGAAATGTGCAATTATCTTGCAGAGCTCTTGCTGTTAACTTGCCAGAAATTGACTAGACACTTGCAGAGCTCTTGCAGTTGACTTGCCAGAAATTGACAACAAACTTGCAGAGCTCTTGCAGTTGACTTGCCAGAAATTGACAATAGACTTGCAGAGCTCTTGCAGTTGACTTGCCAAAAATTGGCAACAAACTTGCAGAGCTCTTGCAGTTGACTTGCCAGAAATGCTCTTGCTAGAGACTTGCCAGGTAAACTTGCTGCAAGTTGAAAAAGTGTCAACTAGAACTTTTGCTGCAATTATGATGCAAGTAAACACACTTGCCAGTGAAAACTTGCAGCAAGTTATACCGACTTTCAGCAAAAGTTAGCTACTAGTTTGTTGCAAGTTATCCTTGCTATCTGTGTAGTACCCTTGAAACAACTTTTCCATCACTATTGTGGCCAGAAAGAGTCCTTGTAGGTTTTAAAGTTCGCCTGCCTATTGAATTCAATGGCGGTTCGCGCATTCGCGAACAATACCGGAAGTTTGAGTCCGCCGTTCGCGAACCGAAAATTTTAGGTTCGCGACATCACTACTCATGACCTCCTACTCTCCTCCTCTGTTGTCACCTCATCACACTCCCGTTTACAGGACTTCTCCAAACTGGCTCCCATCTTGTGGAACTCTCTGCCTCGCTTCACAAGATTCTCTTCTAGTTTTAAAAGCTTCAAGTGCTCCCTAAAGACTCTACTGTTCAGGGATGCATACAACCTATGCTAACCTTTCCTAATACCAGTTCCTCTCCTCCATTGCTATTCCCTGAACCCCCTTAGCATGTAAGCCTAAAAGTCCAGCTGTTTGTAGATCACCTTCTTAAGAGCTGACTACAACAGTGCAACTCTTAGCAGGGCCCTCTACCCATTTGATCCCTATAATTGTTTTGTTGTACTCCCCCTTTGCTTATAGCGCTGCGGAATCTGTTGGCGTTCTACAAATAACCGATAATAATAATAATAATAATAATAATAATAATAATAATAATCTAAGCTTTTTTTGTGGTTCGGTACTCTGAACAGCATTTTTTTTTATTGTTGGATGAATTTATCCACCAATCAGCAAGGACAACCCAGGTTGTTCACCAAAAATGGTCCGGCATCTAAACTTACATTCTTGCATTTCAAATAAAGATACCAAGAGAATAAAGAAAATTTGATAATAGGAGTAAATTAGAAAGTTGCTTAAATGTCATGCTCTTTCTGAATCAGGAAAGAAAAAATATTGGGTTCAGTGTCCCTTTAAGAAATATTATTTTCAAGTTTAGTTTTACAACATATATTTGAACAGAAGGGAGTTTAAAAAAAAGATTAGCACATTGGTTCTTAAACATGTCCTTGGGGAGCCTCAAAAGGTCTGGGTTTGAAAATCTACGTAACTGAGCACAGCTGGAATATTAGTAGTTCAGATATTTACACTGAGCCACCTGTGCTTGATTATGGATATCTCAAAATTCTCAGAGGATACGTATGAAAATACTGCATAAGAGTTAATATTAAGTAGAAATAGCTATTGAAACAAAATATATTTATTCAAAAGTAGACTTTTATTATTGTTTTTCTTCTTAAGAACATGTTTAAAATTTTGAAAAGTGGTACTCTATTGAAAATATATAGAAAAAAAATCTTTACTAGATAGTTTTGATTCATAACTCCAATTGACTGTAAATAGCAAGAACAATATGATATATACCCAGTAAATAAACTTGGACACTCGAATTTCATAAGTGAAATAAATCTGATCTGACAGGCAAGAGATTCGATTTGTCATAGGTTGTAATACCGTTTAAGAGAGCAAAAGGGATTTTTTTTTTGTATACATCTTTGAATAATGCATTTGAAGAAAAAGAATCCTGGATATTGTAAAAAAATAAAGTCAATTTAACATGAGATTGTATCTCAGCATTATGGCTGGTCAACATCAAATTTCATCCAGATAAGTTTTTTTGTTTTGTTTCTTTTTGCAGAAAGAATTAACTTATTGAAACATAGTTGACAGTTTAGCAATCACTGGTGAGTAGAGCCTGCATAATTTAATATTTCCCTGTTATATTGCATTTGTGTTAACTTTCATGCCAATCATTGCAGAATATTTTGGAAAGTTCAAAATAAACAATATATACAAAATATTATTATAAACATTTAAGTGGTAATGTGTCTGACAGTAAAATACTGTTTTTTTGTTTGTTTTTTAAATCTCTGAATGTGAACTGTATACTATTGTTGCTGATGAGTGACTGCTCGTGGTAATCAGATGAGAGACACATACAATTACATACTTTAGGAGACATAAACACCTTATAATTCTATATATCTATTTGTCTGTCTCTCTGTCTATCCCCTCCTATATCATTACATAATTATATATTTAAATAACTTAAAGACACATGAAACCACCTTATATTTTAAAAATAAAACACACATAAAAAAACACTTATAATTTGTTGTAGAACACACCATCTGAGTATAAACCATTTCTAAATGCATTAACACACTGGCAAAACTCCTGTTTGATTTGGAGAAGGCAATCCAGACTTATTACAAGAGTATTATTACAGATAACGGCCACCATTTATAAAGGTGCCTTTTAGATCCTATGCAAAACAGAATGAGAAGCAGTCTGCCAGGAACGAACAGCAGCATCAATAGCTTGTTCTATGGCCCGGTTGCCACCTGGTAGTAGCATCTTTCTGCCCAATTGTGCTTTTCACAGAGGAAAACTTTCCTGTAGTATATCAGTCTGATCCCGCCGACATGGTCAGTCCAGCTCCGAAATACCAGGCAATTCTCCTCTGAACAAGGAACATGACAACCCCAGACGATCGTTTCGGCCTCATTTGGGCCTTGTCAGTGAGGTGCAGCCATATCCCTCTAAGCACATTGGGCAAGGAGCCCACGTCTGGTTTCCCCCATCACCCATAGGGAGACTATCCCCAGGGTCATATTTACATATGCAAAACAGAATGAGAAGCAGTCTGCCAGGAACGAACAGCAGCATCAATAGCTTGTTCTATGGCCCGGTTGCCACCTGGTAGTAGCATCTTTCTGCCCAATTGTGCTTTTCACAGAGGAAAACTTTCCTGTAGTATATCAGTCTGATCCCGCCGACATGGTCAGTCCAGCTCCGAAATACCAGGCAATTCTCCTCTGAACAAGGAACATGACAACCCCAGACGATCGTTTCGGCCTCCTTTGGGCCTCGTCAGTGAGGTGCAGCCATATCCCTCTAAGCACATTGGGCAAGGAGTCCACGTCTGGTTTCCCCCATCACCCATAGGGAGACTATCCCCAGGGTCATATTTACATATGCAAAACAGAATGAGAAGCAGTCTGCCAGGAACGAACAGCAGCATCAATAGCTTGTTTTTTGGCCCGGTTGCCACCTGGTAGTAGCTTCTTTCTGCCCAATTGTGCTTTTCACAGAGGAAAACTAGATCTGTACCACAAAGAAAACAGTTGCATGTTTATTCTGTATTAGAGGACATGAAGGGGTTAGTCTTTCTGAGCTGTTAGTTTTTAATATCTAGGGGGAAAAGCACAGATCTTTCTAAATAGTATATTAAAGGATAAACAAAAACATTTACTGAGCAGAAAACTTTACATTTTAATGGCATGACTCTTAGTAAAGTCATCACATTTTAATCACAATACATTAATCCTTATCAGTTCTTAAATTGGATGAAAGAAAGATTCCACATGACTCACAAGAATAACAATAAAAGGGGGAGGACATTTTCAAAAAGAATACATCCACTTGCAAAGACTTAATTACATTCAAGGTTGTAATAGCAGCAATGCTACACATCATGTTGTTATTTTCACTTAAAGATAGTGATGCAAGTTCCTTTTTGAATAACATTAAAGGGACAGTCTAGTCAGAATTAAACTTTCATGATTCAGATAGGGCATGCAATTTTAAACAACATACCAATTTACTTTTAGCATCAAATTTGCTTTCTTCTCTTGGTATTCTTAGCTGAAAGCTAACCTAGATAGACTCATATGCTAATTTCTAAGCACTTGAAGGATGACCCTTAGCTAAATGCATTTGACAGTTTATCACTGCTAGAGGACGTTAGTTCATGTGAGCCATATAGAAAACATTGTTTTCATGCCCGCAGAGTTATTTAAGAGTAAGATATTTTATTGCCTGAAATGCAAGTCTGTCAAAAGATCTGAGATGAGAAGCCAGTCTGCAGAAGCTTAGATACAAGGTAATTACAGAGGTAAAAAGTACATTTATATAACAGTCGGCCAGATTACGAGTTTTGCGTTATGAGTGGCTTGGAATTAACTTGCAAGTTATTTCCACCGCTCACCTTTAATAGCGCTGCTATTACAGGTTTTCCAAAAACCTGTGTTTGCGGGCAATATGGCAGCGTTGAGCTCTATACCGCACACAAATACCAGCGCTGCTTTTTACGTGCTTGTGCATGATTTCCCCATAGACATCAATGGGGAGAGCTGGCTAAAAAAAAGCCTAACACCTGCAATAATGGAGCGTAATGCTCCGTAACGCAGCACCATTGATTTCTATGGGGAAAGAAAATGTATGTTTACCCTAGCATAAACCCCGAGTCTAAACACCCCTAATCTGCTGCCCCCAACATCGCCGACACCTACATTACATTACCAGCCAATTAGAATTCAAGGGACACCATCTTGGATGACATCATTTAAAGCAAACTTCATTCTAGAAGAGCCAGCAAAAGAAGAGGATGCTCCATGCCGGATGTCTTGAAGATGGAGTTGCTCTGCGTCGGAAGGATGAAGATAGAAGATGCCATCTGGATGAAGACTTCTGCCCGCCTTGAGGACGACTTCTTGCCACTTGGATGAAGACTTCTCTCGGCTTTGATAAGGACTTCTGCCCGCTTGGATGAAGACTTCTCCCGGCTGGATGAGGTTGGATGTCCGGTCTTCAAAAACCATAAGTGGATCTTTGGGGGTTAGTGTTAGGTTTTTTTAAGGGTTTATTGGGTGGGTTTTATTTTTAGATTAGGGCCTTTGGGCACAGAAAAAGAGCTAAATGCCCTTTTAAGGAATGCCCAACCAAATGCCCTTTTCAGGGCAATGGGGAGCTTAGGTTTTTTAGGTAGTTTTTTGGGGGGGGTTGGTTGTGTGGGTGGTGGGTTTTACACCCTAACATAAACCCTGAGTCTAAACACCCCTAATCTGCTGCCCCTGACATCGCCGACACCTACATTACATTACCAGCCAATTGGAATTCAAGGGACACCATCTTGGATGACATCATGTAAAAGAGCTGATTTCTTTGGGGCAATGCTCCGCAAAAGGCCCTTTTAAAGGCCATTGGCAGTTTAGTGTAGGCTAAGGTTTTTTTTATTTTGGGGGGGCTTTTTTTATTTTGATAGGGCTATTAGATTAGGTGTAATTAGTTAAAATATTTGATCATTTCTTTTTTATTTTGTTTAATTTAGTTAATTGTATTTAATTAATGTAATTTATTTAATTTTAGTGTAATGTTAGGTGTTAGTGTAAGACAGGTTTCATTTTATTTTACAGGTAACTTTGTATTTATTTTAACTAGGTAGCTAGTAAATAGTTAATAACTATTTACTAGCTAGTCTACCTAGTTAAAATAAATACAAACTTACCCCTGAAATAAAAATAATACTTAAGATAGCTACAATGCAACTATTAGTTATTTTGTAACAAGCTTAGGGTTTATTTTACAGGTAAGTTTAGTCTTAAATAGGTATTATTTAGGTAATAATAGTAATTTGTATTTAGATTTATTTTAATTATATTAAAGTTAGGGGTGTTAGGGTTAGACTTAGGATTAGGTTTAGGGGATACTATTTTTATTTAGCGTTAGTGATGTGGGAGGCCAGAGGTTAAGGGGTTAATAACTTTAGTATAGTGGCGGTGAAATTGGGGCAGCAGATTAGGGGTTAATAAGTGTAGTTAGGTGGCGGCGATTTGGGGGCAGCAGATTAGGGGTTAATAAAAGTAATGTAGGTTGCGGTGATGTTAGGGACAGCAGATTAGGGGTTAATAATATTTAACTAGTGTTTGCAATGCAAGAGTGCAGCAATTTAGGGGTTAATATGTTTATTATAGTGGCAGAGATGTCCGGAGCAGCAGATTAGGGGTTAATAAGTTTATTTTAGTGCTTGCGATGCCGGAGGGCCTCGGTTTAGGGGTTAATAGGTAGTTTATGGTTGTTAGTTTATTTTGTGACACTTTAGTTATGAGTTTTATGGTACAACTACTGACTTTCAGTTTACGGTACAGATCTTGTAGTTATGGGATGTACTGCTCACTTTTTGGCCGGACAGGCAAACTCAAAATACCAGCGCTATGGAAGTCCTATTGAAAAAGGACTTTTTAAAAAGTGCGGTAGTTACGTTGCGTGACGGCCAAAAAAGTGTGCGGTACAGCTATACCTACAAGACTCGTAATAGCAGCGGTAGTGAAAAAGCAGCGTTATGAGGCTTTTTCACTCATAACGCAAAACTCATAATCTAGCTGTTAGTTGGTTATGCAAAACTGGAGAATGGATGAAAAAGGGATTATCTACCTTTTTAAACAATAAGAATTCTGTAGACTGTCCCTTTAACACAGTCAGAGTATCACCTAGACGATTTTGTATTATCCAGTCGCATTTTCTTTCTCCAGGTGGAGCAATGGATCAAAACTTGCAAAGCATTATAGCTGCGGAAATCCTGTAGAGAATCTTATTACCTTAGATCAACATTTTTCTAGTTGGAAAATAATAAACTCATGGAATATTCTATGCAGAAGTACAATAAAATTCTAGGAATTTATGTTATTTTTTTAAACAGCAATAGTTTGAATATTATGTTGTATCTGTTCATCGTTAAAATTCAGATGGTGTAAGAGATATAGATAACCTAAATGAGCAAAGCAGCAGTTCCAAAGTAAGGGAAGAGGGAAAATTTAAGAATGGGCAAACTCAATCATTGAGCAATTTCTTATATTGAAAATGTAAGAGGAGATAACTAACAAACCTACTTAACCTTCTCAGGCTATATCACTGCAGGAGGCAGTGCTGTTATTGAAAAATTCTGGTTGCCACTTTGGACCACATGGCACCTTGAAGAAATGCCAAGATTAATAAATTGCACTGAAAAGCAACATTAGTCATTTTCTACTAGATTAAATAGCACTTTTCAGTGCTCAGCATGTAATAAAGGTAAAAAAAAAAAACAATTTTTGCTCTACAAATACATAAAAAGGTGTTGGATCTGTAATTTTCACAAATGTTTTAAAGAGCCTTGTATACTAGGCTAATAGGCTAACAGATATTTTCTTATAAACTGATGCTATTTTCATTTCAATAATAGAATATTCAAAACAAAGGCTCTTTTAAACACACCAGATATTAATGAATGCATTGTGATAAATATTTAATCTGTGTATAAGGTTTCTTCACAATAAAAAACCTGTCTATTGCAGCTGATCATCTGAGATTCTGTTCTTTGCTAATGTGTTAGTGGTAAAGTAAAATTAGGTAGCAGTTATAGACGTTGTGATGGAGTTGTATATTTTACAATTAAAAAGCTAAAGAGAATATTTAGAGGGAAATTAAGAAAATATATGGCTGATACTATTAAACATTTATTAGAGGGAACATCAATATATTACTGGGAGCTAGCTGAGCACACTTGGTGAACAAATGGCAAGAGGCATATAAGTGCAGCCACAAATCAGCAACTAGCTCCAAGTAATGTTTTGCTGCTCCTTGGCAGTGCCTACCTAGGTTTAATTTCAACAAAAGATAACAAGTAAATGAAGCAAATTTGCTAATAGACATAAACTGGAACGTTGTTTAAAACTGCATGCAATATCTGAGTCATGACATTTTAATTTTGATTTTATTGTTTCTTTAGGCAATAGATTGTATTTTGTATAATATAAAAATGACTCATCTAAGGTTCAAGGTCAAAATCAAGGAATAGACATGTCATAATTTGTTTTGTCCTGTAGCACTTTGTCAGTTTTCAACAATAAATGTAGATTCATACAGATGTGCTGATGCTTTTTTTTTTTTTTTTTAACGTTTGCATTATTATGCTCTTTTTTTTCATACTACCTGTTTATGAGATTTAAGTTTATTAAAGCACTATATAGCTTTATGTTTGCATAAGCATATATTGTAAACCTAAATGTAAAACATATATTTTAAATAATTTCTTACGATCTTAACCCTTTTTTTATACTTCATCAATAAAAATGACCAGTAATCTATGGCAATAAGCTATTTGGCCTATTGCCATAGATAAATTATGACTGCTATAAGTTTAAAGGGACACTGAACCCAATTTTTTTCTTTTGTGATTCAGGTAGAGCATGGAATTTTAAGCAACTTTCTAATTTATTCCTATTATCAAATTTTCTTCATTCTCTATTTATCCACCTGCATGATAAAACTTTGGAGCACTTTTTGTGCAGGCTTGCAAACTTGCAGCTGATTATTAACCTACACACCAGTCTGAGCTGGGTTATTGACAGCCCCTGCTCATGCCCAGTTGGCTGTATGCAAGCATGTGGAGGCGTTGCACAAGCACAAGCGTTTGTTAAATGGATCCCTATTTGTTAAATATTTTTATTACCTTAGAATGGCTGAACACATTTGGTTGAACTTTATTTGGTCTTAGAGTCACTACAAAATAAAAGGAGCTTGGATATTTGGTAAGATAATTGTTTAAGAGGTGTAATGTGTTAAGATTTCTATTGTCTTGGGCCTAGGTGGACACTGTCTTAAAACAGCAATCTATTTTTCTACAAGAAGCACTAGTAGAGTAAAAATCAGTACCTGGTTATTTGGTTACTTTGACAATTACTTTTAATTAAATTACAGATGCCTTGGATTTCATAAGGATTTACTATGGTAATTGCTGTTAAAAGTTGTATTTACAGTGTAGTAAGCCATGCACTTAAGAACAGGTAATAACTGCATTACATATTGATTGTGGCAGGAGAATGTACAAAATTAAATTGGACGTATGTTTACTAAGGTTATTATAAAACAACTTTGGCTTTGAAAACATGCTATTTTTATTATTCTTCAAACATGACTATAATTAATCAGATCATATATTCCATTTATAAATCTGTGGATACAGCTACAGAGCCCTTGCAATACAGGATAACTCATGTGAACCTACAACCACAGCTTAAGAAGCAATAGACCTCATCTCTACGGTAGCAGAGTTAAAGCATCCCAGACTGATACATCTGGAATGATTGGCATGCCCTTCTCTCACCCAATTGATTGAATGGGAGCAGTTGGTGAGATAGCATGGAATTGCACAAACAAGTGGCTGTGCAAGCTTGATTTCAAGCGGCAGGTTTTACAAAGATGCCCATCAACACAGGCAGATAGTTTTCTTGCCTGGAAATGTTTTACATAAATGTGGGCCTATATTTTTTGGACTTGCAATTATGGGGCTCCATGTATGAAGATGCTGATGCTGGTTGTGCAAGAGCAGAAGGCATGGATGCAGAAGCAATTGCTTGAACAATGGTAAATGTAGGCAGCTGATGTTGCCTGGTATCTGCAATGCCAAGTGGACAGGCTCTTTGTTGGGAACCTTGACCATCCACAGTTTGATCAATAGGCCCCAAGATGTTAGAATTTAGATAAGCTAGAAAATATTATATGATTGCTGAAATAATAAAAAATATGTTGACCAGCAGCTGAGCCAAAGACTTAAAATATGTTGCGATAGTCTCCTAAATAAACCTGTAGTGCTAGTACTTTAAAGAGCAAAACCATCAAACAGGGGAATATTGTGAATATTATGTCAATAAATATAAAAGTATCCATAACTAATTAGAAATAAAATTTAATTGAGGCACCCACAAGGAAAAAATAAAACATTATAGTCTTTAAAATTGTCATTTAATGAAAATTAAATTGTCATTTAGAGAAAAGTTAATATAGACAGTTATATAATAGTGCTATAACCTATTCTGAGTTAACTGTCAATAATGATCTCACTAATTAGTGACATAATGATCTCACTAATTAGTGGCATAATGATCTCACTAATTAGAGACATTTTCTAAGATTATATATAAATCTTTAATAGGTAATTTGCAGGGATTTCATGATCAATATAGCTATATTGTGCACGGAGATAGCTAGCAATTATTCCCATTGTTTTTATGCTGCAATTCCCTATAGAAAATTACTATATACTAAAGAATAATTTACTTATGGATTCTATAATACTTTGTTTATTATTATACATTCTAGTATAGCATCTAAAAAACGATACTATTTAATGTGTTAGTTCTAGTTTAGCATCTTTCTTATTATAAAATGTAAAGAGAGACAGATACCATTTTAAACAACTTTCCAATTTATTTAAAATGGGCTAGATTACAAGTGGAGCGCTAATCTATTGTGCTTCTGCAATGGGCAAATTTGCCCGTTTGTGGGCACGCAATAAAAAATCAGCCATTACAAGTGGCTAGTTAATGCTACCGCAAGCTCACAGTAGCAATTAGCGCTTATAAAATTTGCCAGAGATCAGATCTCTGGTTAATTTTATAAATGACCCCCAAATGCCCCCAAAATACATTGGTGTTTATTTTAATAAAAATGATAGCATTTTTATATTTTAATAAAATAACTGCACCTGTCAGTTTTTGGAGGCTAAATTTGGCGGGTGAGGGGTGTTAGAAAAAAAACATCACTTAAAAGTGCCTTTACATTGCTGTCTATGAGAACTGTATGTTCCTAGTAAATAATAGACATGCATTTCGTCTCGGATGAATTTCGATTTCGGACTAATTTTGGCCAATTCGGAGATTCAAAAGCATCTGAATTTCCGAAATGGCACCATAACTAAAATCCCGAAAATTCTGAATAAATCAGTTTCCGAATTTTCGGACAAATTATTCATATTTGGAATTTTATTTTTCATTGTTCTAATCTAAACCGCAGTTCCCCGACATCACCGACACTAAATCACTAAATAAAGCTATCACCCCCTAAACCGCTGTTCCCCAAAATCGCCGACATTAACTAAACCTATTAACCCCTAAACCGCCGTTCCCAAGCATCGGCAACACTAACTAAACCTATTAACCCCTAAACCGCAGTTCCCCACATCGCAACAACCTAAATGAAACTATTAACCCATAAACCTAACACCCCCTAACTTTAACATAATTAAAATAGGCCAAAATTAAAGTTACAATTATTAACTTGCTACCTATTTAAAAATAAATACAAACTTACATGTGAAATAAAAATAAAACCTAAGCTAGCTACAATATAACTATTTACTAACCACCTAGTTAAAAGTTTAAACTAATAAAACCTAACATTACTAAAAATAAAAAAACCTAAGATTACTAAAAAATTAAAACTACAATTACAAAAAATAACAAAGGAAATTATCCAAAATAATAAAAATTATTCCTATTCTAATGCCCCGTTTTAAAAAAAATAAAAACACCCCAAAATAATAAACCCTAATCTATAATAAGCTACCAAGGGCCCTTAACAGGGCCTTTTCTAGGGCATTGCCCTAAAGTTAACAGCTCTTTTGATGAAAAATTACAATAAACACCCTCTAACATTACAAACCCCCACCGCCCCAAACCCACAAAATAAAAAAAACCTAACTAAAAAAACCTAATCTACCCATTGCCCTGAAAAGGGCATTTGTATGGACATTGCCCTTAAAAGGGCATTCAGCTCTTTTACTGACCTTAAAAGGGCATTCAGCTCTTTTACTGCCCTTAAAAGGACATTCAGCTCTTTTTCGGCCCATTAAAATAAAAAAGCCCCCTAATTTAAAGAAAAGAAAAACTAACACTAGCCCCAAAATTGGTACTTACAGTTCCTGAAGTTCGGCGAAAGATCTTCATCCCAGTGGCGAAGCATCTTCATCCAGGCAGCTCCATCTTCATTTATTGACGGCATCTTCTTCCTCCCTGCAGAGGCGGAGCGGTCAATGCACGGAGTCAGAGGTCCAGACGGAGGTCTATTGGTCTGACGTGGAGGTCCTCCTTATGCGATTGTCCAACGCACACTCAGGATTCAATGCAAGGTAACGCTTTTATATTGGGGTACCACTACATTCCTATTGTCTGAAAAATTTAAATCAGCGAATAGGAATGAGAGCTGCTTAAATATTGGCTAATTTAAACAGCCATTAGGATTTAAGCAGCTCTCATTCCTATTGGCTGATTTAAATAAAATAGAATAGAATATTAGGATAGGAATATTTTTTTAATGGGATTTTTTTTTTATTTTTGTGTGGTTTTTTTTTTTTTTGGATTAGGCATTTTTTATTTATAATGGGCCGAAAAAGAGCTAATGCCCATATAAATGCCATTTACGGGGCAATGGGTAGATTAGGTTTATTTTTATTTTGTGGGTTTGGGGGGGTGGAGGTTTGTAATGTTAGGGGGTGTTTGTTTTTATTTTTTTGCAAAAGAGCTGTTAACTGTAGGGCAATGCCCCACAAAAGGCCCTTTTTAAGGGCCCTTGGTAGTTTATTATAGATTATTTTTTTTTATTTTGGGGTGTTTTTTTTTTTTTAAACGGAGGATTTAAATAGGAATAATTTTTATTTTTTTGGATAATTTTGTTTGTTATTTTTTGTAATGGTATTTTTTTTATTTTAGTGTTTATTATTTTTTCTAATTGTAGTTTTCATTTTTAAGTAATCTTAGTTTTTTTATTTTTAGTAATCTTGGGTTTTTTATTTTTAATAATGTTAGGTTTTATGAGTGTTAGCTTAGGTTTTATTTTTATTTCACAGGTAAGTTTGCATTTATTTTTAAATAGGTAGTTAGTTAATATTTGTAACTTAAATTTAATTATCTTAAAGTTAGGGGGTGTTAGGTTTAGGGGTTAATAGTTTAATTTAGGTTATTGCAATGCGGGGTTCGGTGGTTTAGGGGTTAATAGGTTTCGTTAGTGTTGGTGATGTTTGGGAAAGATTTTTTGGAATGGCGGTTTAGGAGTTAATAGGTTTATTTAGTGTCGCAGTTAGTGTAGGCGATGTCGGGGAACTGCAGTTTAGAGGTTAATAGGTTTAGTTAGTGTTGACGATGTTTGGGAACGGAGGCTTAGAGGTTGATCGGTTTAGTTAGTGTCGGTGATATCGGGGAACTGCGGTTTAAGGTTTAATAGGTTGTTAGTGTTGGCGATGTGGGGGAACAGGGGCTTAGGGGTTAATAGCTTTATTTGGTGTTGGCGATGTGGGTGGTGGCGGCAGCGGTTTTAGATAATTTTGTTTTGGCAATAGCCGGCATATTAGTTATGTTAAGTTAAATACGCCTAGATTACGAGTCTTGCATTAGGGTTAAAAAGCAGCATTGAGAGGTCCCAACGCTGCTTTTTAATGCCCGCTGGTATTACGAGTCTGGCAGATACAGTTGTACCGCTCACTTTTTTTCTGCGACTCGAGCATACTGCAAATCCCCTTACGTCAATTGCGTATCCTATCTTTTTAATGGGATTTTCCTAATGCCGGTATTACGAGTCTTGGAGAAAGTGAGCGGTACAGCCTCTCCTGTCAAGACTCCTACAACATTTAAAAGTCAGTAGTTAAGGGTTTTATGGGCTAACGCCGTAACATAAAACTCTTAACTAAAGTGCTAAAAAGTACACTAACACCCATAAACTACCTATTAACCCCTAAACCGAGCCCCCCCCCCACATCACAAACAGTTAACAAAAGTTTTTAACCCCTCATATACCGACCGGACATCGCCGCCACTTCAAAAAATATATTAACCCATAAACCGCCTCGCAAACACTAGTTTAATTTTATTAACCTCTAATCTGCCGTCCCTAACATTGCCGACATCTACCTACATTTATTAACCCCTAATCTGCCGCCCACAACATCTCCGCCACTATATTAAATGTATTAACCCCTAAACCTAACCCTAATCCTAACACCCCCCTAACTTAAATATAATTTTAATAAAACAAAATAAAATTGCTACAATTAAATAAATTATTCCTATTTAAAACTAAATACTTACCTATAAAATAAACCATAAGCTAGCTACAATATAAATAATAGTTACATTGTAGCTATCTCAGGGTTTATTTTTATTTTACAGGCAACTTTGCATTTATTTTAACTAGGTACCATAGTTATTAAATAGTTATTAACTATTTAATAACTTCTTAGCTAAAATAAAAACAAATGTACCTGTAAAATAAATCCTAACCTAAATTACAATTACACCTAACACTACACTATAATTAAAATAATTTCCTAAATTAACTACAGTTAACTACAATTAAATTAAATAAACTACAAAAAAAAATAAACACTAAATTACAGAAAATAATACAAGAATTACAAGAATTTTAAACTATTTACACCTAATCTAATCCCCCTAATAAATTAAAAAAGCCCCCCAAAATAATAAAAATCCCTACCCTATACTAAATTACAAATAGCCCTTAAAAGGGCTTTTTGCGGGGCATTGCCCCAAAGTAATCAGCTCTTTTACCTGTAAAAAAAAAATACAATACCCCCCTCAACATTAAAACCCACTACCCACACACCCAACCATACTCTAAAGCCAGCTACTCTCAAGCCAGCCAACGTGGAGCATCCTCTTCTTCCGACGACTCCTGACGAATAAAGGTTCCTTTAAATTAAGTCATCCAAGATGGCGTCCCTTGAATTCCGATTGGCTGATAGGCCAATCGGAATTAAGGTAGAAAAAATCCTATTGGCTATTTAATAACTATGGTACCTAGTTAAAATAAATACAAAGTTGCCTGTAAAATAAAAATAAACCCTGAGATAGCTACAATGTAACTATTAGTTATATTGTAGCTATCTTAGGGTTTATTTTATAGGTAAGTATTTAGTTTTAAATAGGAATCATTTATTTAATTGTTATTTTATTTAAATTTATTTAAATTATATTTAAGTTAGGGGGTGTTAGGGTTAGACCTAGGCTTAGGGGTTAATAACTTTATTATAGTGGCGGCGACGTTGGCGACGGCAGATTAGGGGTTAATACATTTAATATAGTTGCGGCGATGTTAGGGGGCAGATTAGGGGTTAATAACTTATGGGGTTTAAAAGTATAATGTTGGTGGCGGCGGTGTTCGGAGCAGCAGATTAGGGGTTAATAATATTATGCAGATTAGGGGTTAATAAGTGTAAGATTAGGGGTGTTTAGCCGCGGGGTTCATGGTAGGGTGTTAGGTGTAGACATACATTTTCTTTCCCCATAGGAATCAATGGGGCTGCGTTAGGAGCTGAACGCTGCTTTTTTGCAGGTGTTAGTTGTTTTTTTTCAGCCGATTCTGCCCCATTGTTTCCTATGTGGAAATTGTGCACGATCACGTTTAGCCAGCTCACCGCTACCGTAAGCAGCGCTGGTATCGAGGTGAGATGTGGAGCTAAATTTTGCTCTTCACTCACTTTTTAGAGGCTAAAAAAACTACCAGCATTGTTTGTAGTTGAGCAGTGAGCGGTGAGCTGAAACTGTGCGTTAGCACCACACGGCCTTACCGACAAAACTCGTAATCTAGGTGATAGTTTTTTCTGATCCTTTTGTTTTTTTCTGATCCATTCTTTATTCATATGCATTATTCTATTCTAAACTTCAGAATATAATAATGCATATGAATAAAGAATGGATCCAAAGAAACAAACGGATCCGAAAAAACGATTAAACATAAACAATTTTTTTTTTTTTAAACTAAACTAATTTGCTGAAGTGAAATTATTTATTTAACTAATGAAAATGAAACACATTTTTTAGTGTTGCACATGCCTATAAATGAGTATATACACATATTAACACATAAATATATATGTATATAATCATATACATATATATGTATATTTAGCTGCCATCACTGCATGACTTACCACTGTTTTTTGGTTCTGTGCCATGTATGCTGTCAACTCGTAATACTATCGCACATTAGCGTGCGCTGGTTTTACTCAGTGGAGCACAAATATCACTTTCACAAAAGAGATATTTAGCGCTCCACTTGTAATCTGGCCCACATATCAGTTTGTTCTCAGTCTTATTTATGCACACTTCCAAAGCCACCAGCCCCTATTGAGCACTTGCAAGAGTTCAGTGTATATGGATATGAGTCTGTAATTGGCTGATGACTGTCACATGATAAAATGGGCAGGGAAATGGAATCAATCTTTGAAAAAATCTACTGCATTGTCTTTTTAATGTGCATTTGCAAATTAAGCTATTCTTCTGTATTTAATGGCCCTTTAATGTTACACAATTTCCCTGACACATATTCCTGTTCCATGTATTCATAGCTGATCCATTGCTTGAGGGTTGCCTTTTTCTATTAGAATAGAAACGTACATTTGTCTAGTACCTTTACTTGACAATTGAAGCTTATTTACAGTGTTTGATTTATCTGTAAGCTATATTTTCTGAGCAATCTGCCAAGATTTTCTAGGGTTCATTTCAAAGTAGCATCACTTTCCAAATATTTGGAAAACTTAAAACTGCTTCTGAATGAATGCAGTATTTATAAATGTTGCTGAATAATCCAACCAGCAGTGTTGAACTGTGACAACCAGGTTGGATTTTAGCTAAGAATATTATGCTATCCAATTAGGTTGTCATTTTCTTATTAGTGGTGGCAAACAAATTCACCTTGTGGTACCTTCTGTCAAATATTCTAAAAGTTATACTATTCTTATTTTTTTACCCATGCATATTTTATTTTTCTATGTATTTATTTAGGTGTGCATTTTTTTTTAAATTTAGTTATGAAATCTGAAAACTTTTTTCAATTGTTAAAGGTCACATAAGTAAAGAATACAATTTATTAAAACTATCCAATTGAATTCTGTTATTAAATTGTACTTCTTTCTTGGTGAGCTTCCAGGTAGTGACCAAGGGAGGCTGCAATACTAAGTCCTGGAGATAGCTTTACTTCAATATATTGATTATCTTGCATCACTATCACTGCTATATACTTTTTGACTATTCAAGACATGCAAAGCAAGAATATATCTTTCTTGTCCTCCCAGTGCCAGTGTTCCAGAACATTTACTAAGGCATAGGTGGTAGAGGCCTCCATGATAACCCCCATGGCGGTTTCTTAACTGCTGAGTGAGTGCAGTGTTATCATGCATGTCACTGCATAAAAATACTACTTGTACTGCCAGTAATTGCTACTAAAGAATTCTTCTGTTTACAGTGGAGCCAGCTGCTTTTATCCTGGCAGAGCTCAGCAAGCTTTTGGGCGTTTAATGATTTGCCTTTGTGGGAACAATGAGAGGTGTTTTAAATCCACCCACAGCCAACAGCTTGTAATTTCTCATGGCAGATGGTGGTTGTAGTGCTTTTGGGACTCAGTGGATGCTACTCACTCTCCAGAGTAGCATACAAGTTCCTGAGACAGTGGGCTGTGAGCCTCCCACAGAGGATTTTTCCATATATGGAAAGTGATGTACCCTGCTAATCTACAGGCCACATGAATGGTTGGCAAGTAACCTATCTACCTCTGCATTTAGCTGGCAACAGTAGATGTGGATAGTTGACAATACTTTAAATTTAATTGACCACTTAGAAGACAATCTAATTTGGGAACTTCCATGGATTACTCACCTACTATCATCTAGAAAAGTTTCTTTAGCACTTATCTGGAGATACCAATATGTATACAACCTAATCTTCTGTTATGAGCAGGATGACTTTTTTGCTCACTCCTGGTCTAAGCTAATAGTGGTAATTAAAGCTATTTGGCTCATCAGAAAAGGCATTGGGTGAATAGATGGTATTGTGGGCAAAGGTGTATATGTATGGTTAATTACAGGACTCTGATAGTATGAGCCTGAACCTTTACATCTTTTATTAGTTTTATATACCAGACAAAGGGCTAGATTATGAGTGGAGTGCAATATTGCACTTAAACAAGCGCTAAATTTGCACTCCACTCAGTAAATGTGAGCTGGTATTAAAAATACAGTGCAATGCGAACGTGACCTCGCATTCGTATTGCCCGGAAGTCAAGCGCTCACAAAAGCGTGCTTCTATAGGCTCTAATGGGAGACTCATTTTCATCCCGCAGCCACCAGCAAACCACTTAGCGCATTGCAGGGGGCAAATTGTGCAGCGTTGGGCAGCAGTAAATAAATATATTTGTATACGTATATATACAGTATATATATATATATATATTTATATGTTTATGTGTATATACACATATTAACACATTCATATGAATATATGAATGTATATAAGCATATACATATATATTTATAGTGAAAACACAGTCCCCCATGTAAATGCACTTTAGATGTCATTTAAAATAAAAAAAACACATCCTCTTCCTTTAACCCCTTATAACTGCTTTGTGCAGATTTATTTATTTTTTATCTTAAACTGTCCTTTTTATTTTAGGGGCAACTTTTTATTTTTAACCAGAGGTCTGACCTCTGGCTAATTGCGCTTAGCGCAAATTGAAACCACTTGTAATGGCTGGTTATTTAACGAGCGCCACCTATGCGGGTGCACGTTAAGTGCATTACTTGCAATCTAGCCCAACATGTTTTATTTGTATGTCTTTTACATTTAACTCAGAAGGTATCTTATTTACTGTCTTTTATTCTTGGTTTAGTTATGTATACCATACTATTTTTTACACTTGAAAATAAATGTCTAGTATATACACTCATATATTTAAACAGTATTTTCCTTTTTAATTCATAGCTTCTATTTTGTAACTTTAATAATTTTATACTACTCCAGATTTTCTAGGGTACTTTAAAGGATAATCTGTTTAGTGCCTCGGTTAAACTCACACCTAGATATACCTTAGAACTTATTTGTGAAGTAAATAGTTATTTACCCATTATTTTGCCACTTAGGACAACAAAAGTATTTATAACATATTATCCATATATGATCCCAGCTATCAACAAGGCACTAAGCTAGGGAACATGTGCAATCACATCCTCGGCAAGCGTGCAGTAAACGAGCAATAGATCATTGTATAGATCATCTGCACATCCCCCTAGAAATCCTGAACTGACAGTTTTTGTACCGGAACAGATTAATCTGGGAAATGAGAAGCACATGAGCTACAAAATGCCTTATCTTTTTTGCTTCCAGTATCCATTGCAGACATGGACTCCCTCATGTTAGAACAGCTTTTAAGCATAGCAGAGATTGAAGAGTACAGCCTAGAAAACCACATGCAGAAAACTGTTTTTGACTTACTTATTAGGCATCAGCAGCACAAGATTCCTGGACGCTGCTAAGTAAAACTTGGTCTAAGATGATTAAACCAGCCTCTATTTAAATTATGGTTAGTAAAATTTTCTATGCTTCATTTTCCCATCCCTGCTATGCTTAAAAGCTGCAAATTGCAGCTTTTACACTAGCATGACCACAACTTTCTAACCTCTCTGCCAATTCAGAAATGGCGTAGGTACATTATCCCAGACTGATGTGTGCATTTGCTTGTGCATTGTTAAATACTAGTTGCAGATGGTAGTTACTCCCCAAACATGGACATACAGGTTCTCTAGTTTGAAACATTTTCCACCTAAAAGTGGATAAATGCATCTAATAATTTTCTTTATCTAATAGTACATTACAATGAATAACTTAATAATGACAGGGTGCTTTTATGAGATATGGAGAACTTTATCTGAAATACTGGATATTAAATTAGTTAAACTTAATACATTTGTGTTTTAACCGAAGGGGGGGAACAAAAATCAAACTTAAATTAAGTTATTCTGTTCTTTCAATGTACCAGATGTTCTGATTGTGAATGCATGCTTGTAGCCAGCCACACATCACACAATTCCTATTATACTCTCTTTTCATACACATTTCTAGATTTCTTGAAAACATCCATTAGAGGAGGACCACCATCCCTTTTCTTTGCTATCTTTGCTAACCCATAAAATAAGTTACTCTAATATTTACTGTTCCTTAAAGCTAACTCTACATACCTATACAAAAAATATATTATGTATTCTACTGCTTACTCTCAGGTGCTGAAAATACAATGTTAAATTGTTTAACAACACCATCTATTAAACCTCTTCTTTTATTTGGTTAAATATAGACCCTCTATACGTGTTAAGGAGCCTTTTGGAGTACCTGAATCCTGAGATTTTGTATACAGGGTTCTGGCTCCTCTGCGGTATCTGAATCAAAACTTCTTGTAACATTGTAAATATTTTTTAACATTTTTTTGGTTTCCCTTGTATTTTCCTTTTTTTTTCTACAGGCTCTTCTTTAATATTCCATTGCCTGACACCTCTCTGTTGCTCACATGCCTTGGATTCACACTCGTGAGTGCACCTCCATTTCCCTATGTTATCAAAACTCTCCCTTTTTATCCCTCTATCTTCCGTTGTTTCCCTCCACCCTGAATTTCTCTGTATCTGTTTCCAGTCTTTCCTCCTTTATAATGGTAATAGAAATGCTGCCTGATTTGTTTTCAGGAGCCAATAATGCAGACAGTGAGCAGCAGCAGTAGTATTTTAAATTGCAGAATATTCAGTGAGCAATCTATGGGTCAAAGCCAGAAGAGTAGTCAAGCATCATAGCACAGGGTTAAGACAGGAGCAGAGGTCAAGTCACAGTTCTAATATTCAGTAACCAGTAAATCAGAAAGTGATTCTTAGTAAAATTGCCAGGAGAAGGTTCAAGGTAGCTGGTCAAGAACAAGAAAGCTTCAGTATCCATGCAAATAACCAAGCATTGAATGGTAGTCTGAGATGACCTTTTAACATTTCTCATTCAGGCTCAGTTCCAGGAAAAATGCCAGGGTCCCTTCCAGGTAGCCAGGTAATAAAAAGTGCTAAAACAGTGCATCTACCATACAACACAAAAGACAAAGAGCACAGCAGGACATCCAGAGGGCCAGCTGCACTAAGCCAACATCACTTAGTGTGTCCTCTGACTCCGACAGTATCAGATCCCTCAGCAGCCGCAATCCCCCTGGCAGTGGCCTCACAAGCAGCATTGAAGCACAACTTAGGCTGTGCTGGGAGGCTTGACACTTTTTCACTAGCCCCTCACTTCCACTCTTAATCTACCCCTCATCCATCAACACTCAACTGGTAATATAAGTGATGATATTGTATGAAAGATAAGTGGTGTTATGTATATACAATGGGGAATATTTATCAAGCTCTGAATGGAGCTTGATGCCCCGTGTTTCTGGCGAGCCTGCAGGCTCGTCAGAAACTGCAGTTATGAAGCAGCGGTAACAAGGACCGCTGCTCCATAACCTGTCCGCCTGCTCTGAGCAGGCGGACAGACCGCCGGAAATCAACCCGATCGAGTACAATCAGGTTGATTGACACCTCCCTGCTGGCGGCCGATTGGCTGCGAATCTGCAGGGGGCAATGTTGCACCAGCAGCTCTTGTGAGCTGCTGGTGCAATTCTGAATACGGTGAGCGTATTGCTCGCCATATTCAGCAAGGTCTGGCAGACCTGATCCGTACTGTCGGATCAGGTCCGCCAGACCTTGATAAATAAGGGCCAATATGTGTTTACACGTGTGAACACACACCTGTGAAATGTGTGTAAACTGATATTTTTCATGCCTATCCACCCATTCCCATCCAACGTATTCAGCTAAACTTAATTTTATTTAGGCTTTGGTACAGCAATGCATACAATTTAAGATGAAGTAATTTAAACTTCCTTTTATGAAAAGTTTATAAAAATACTACAAATGTTTATGTAATGTAAACATGAATAACTCTCACCCATCAACACTCAACTGTTTATGCCCCAGATTACAAGTAGTGCACTGATGCTAGTGTGGGTTAAATATTGCTTATATTACAAGTTGTAAGTTATAGGTTGCTCTTGTGCAAAGCCCTGTTATCTCTTGAAGAATTAGTGCAAACTTCAACCTGATGTAAAGTTTAAGGAGCATATTTATCAAGGCCTTCAGGCTCTCCGTAAACAGAAGTTATGAAGCAGTGGTCTAAAGACCGCTGCTCCATAATCTGTCTGCCTGCCTGCTTTGAGGCGTTGGATAGAAAACGACAGAAACCAACCCAATCAAATACGATCGGGTTGATTGACATATAGAGGCCCATTTATCAAGCTCCGTACAGAGCTTGTGGGCTCGTGTTTCTGACAAGTCTTCAGACTCACCAGAAACACAAGTTATGGAGCAGCGGTCTAAAGACCGCTGCTCCATAACCTTGTCCGCCTGCTCTGATGAGGTGGACAGGAATCGCCACAATTCAACCCGATCAAGTACAATTGGGTTAATTGACACCTCCCTGCTGGCAGCCCATTGTCCACGAGTCTGCAGGGGTGCTGTTGCACCAGCTGCTCTTGTGAGCTACTGGTCCAATGCTGAATTCAGAGTGCTTATTGCTCTCCACATTCAGCAATGTCTGTCGGATCCGATCCGCCCTGTCGGATCAGGTCTGACAGACATTTGATAATTCGGTCTCATAGTGTCTATAGGGAGAGAGAGTTAGTAGGGTTGCAAAATCCAAAGTCCTATAGCGAATTATGTCCGCCTGGCACTGGATAAATTTGCCCCATGGTGTTTGTTTGTAAAATGTGTGTTTTGTGAGTGTTTACCTGTGAAGTGTATGAAATTGATTTTTTTGCCAAAAAACAACAAAAAACTATTTGTATCAGTTGATTACCCATTCCCCCTCTTCCCTAAACAAACTAAACAGCTAAAATGAATCTAATTTACGCATTGGTACATCAAAACATTAAAGGGATAAAAAAAATCAAAATTAAACTTGCATGATTCAGTTAGAGCATGTCAATTTAAGACACTTTTAAATTTGCTTCTATTTTCAAATGCGCTTCATTTTCTTGGAATCAATTGTTGAAAATGAATGCGCACATATCATACACTAGTGTGAGCTAGCTGCTGATTGGTGCCTGAAGACAATTGTATCTTGTGATTAGCTAACTAGATATGTTCAGCTAGCTGCCAGTAGAGCAAATATGTTCCTTCAGCAAAGGATAACAAGATAATGAAGCAAATTTGCTAATAGAAGTAAATTGGAAAGTTGTTTAAAATTCTATGTTCTATCCAAATCATGAAAGAAAATTTTGGAGTTTCCAATACCTTTTAATTTTAAGATGATGAAATAGTTTCATTGGCTGTTTATAACTCCTTTCTTTGAAAATCGTATACAAAAGTTGACATAAAGGGGCATATTTATCAAGCTCCGTATGGGGCTTGAAGCCCCGTGTTTCTGGTGCTGCTCCACTCGCAAGAAATCAACCCAATCCAATACGATCGGGTTGATTGACACCCCCTGCTAGCGGCCGCGAATCTGGTGGTGGCGGCATTGCACCAGCAGTTCACAAGAACTGCTGGTGCAATGATAAATGCTAACAGCGTATGCTGTCGGCATTTATCGTTGTGCAGAGGACATGATCCGCAATATCGGATCATGTCCATCTGCATCTTGTTAAATAGGCTCCAAACTACGCATTAATACCTTTAATGCAGACACATGCATACATTTATGACTGGACATATTGTTTTCACAACTGGTGGGTTTTTAAATTAATTTGATGAATATACATATGGATTTGAATAGCTTATAATGTAAAGCCAAACAATCATCCTCTGTATTTCCATGGCAACTGAAAATATTTTAAATGGTAGCCACTGTTGTAAACTACATCCTGAAGATGAATCAAGTGAAAAGAACAAGCATTGGCAACATATAATTCATTAAAAGGACAGAGCATTTCTGTTACACTTCTTTAACAAATTACAGATCATCATTTTTTTTACCAGCGTATTCACTTCTGATGTAATCTAACCTTTTTCTTCCCCTTAAGCTGCTTCTTTAGAATTGATATATGTTGGCTTATGATGCTTGAGAGCTCCTATGATACATCATAAAATGATAAACTGAAATAGAAATGAGATTAATAAAATAATGAATAACATAGATGTTACAAAAACAAAATAAAGCAATATCAGAATACAACACGGAAAATATTAGACTTAAAGGGACATAAAACCCAATCTTTTTCATTCACGATTCAAATAGAACATACAATTTTAAAAAAACTTTCAAATTTACTTCTTATAGCACATTTTCTTTGTTTTTTAGTTATCCTTTGAAGAAAAGCCAGAAGGTAAATTCAAGAGTGTGCACGTGCCTGCAACACTATATGGCAGCAGTTTTACAACAATATTATACAATAGCAAGGGCACTAGATGGCAGTGCTCCATACACGTGCACGCTTCCTTTCTAGATATCTCTTCAGCAAAAAATAACGAGAGAATGATGCAAATTTAATAATAGAAGTAAATTGGATTTTTTTTTAGAAATTGTATACTCTGGGGCCTATTTAAGAAAGTGCGAGTGGACATGAACCGATATGGCAGGTCATGTCCGCTGCACATCGATAAATACAGAAAGTATACGCTGTCAGCATTTATCACTGAACCAGCAGTTTTTGTAAACTGGTGGTTTCCACTACGCCGCCTGCAGATAGGCCGCTACCAGAGGGTGTCCAATATTATCAAGTTGATTTCTGGCGATGTCTGTCCGCCACCTCAGAGCAGGAGGACAGATTATGGAGCAGCCGACTTTAGATAAATATGCCCCTCAAACTGAATCATTAAAGATTAAAGGGACACTGTACCCAAAAATTTTCTTTTGTGATTCAGATAGAGCATGCAATTTTAAGCAACTTTCTAATTTACTCCTATTATCCATTTTTCTTCGTTCTCTTGCTATCTTTATATGAAAAAGAAGGCATCTTAGCTTTTTTTCTTGGGTCAGCACTCTGGACAGCAGTTTTTGATTGGTGGATGAATTTATCCACCAATCAGCAAGGACAACCCAGGTTGTTCACCAAAAATGGGCCGGCATCTAAACTTACATTCTTGCATTTCAAATAAAGATACCAAGAGAATAAAGAACATTTGATAATAGGAGTAAATTAGAAAGTTGCTTAAAATTGCATGCTCTATCTGAATCACGAAAGAAAATTTTTGGGTACAGTGTCCCTTTAAAGATGAAAATTTGGGTTTCATATACCGTTAAAGTTTTATTGTACAAAATAACAAAAATCAAAACATTTACCTTTTTTTAATATATATAGTCCTACGCCTAGATTTAGAGTTTTGCGGCCAAAGGGGTGCGTTAGCTATGCATGCTTTTTTCTGGCCGCAACTTTTAAATACCGCTGGTATTTAGAGTTCACAGAATGGCTGAGCGTAGAGCATAATTTAACGCCACTGCAACTCTCGATACCAGCGGTGCTTACGGACACGGCCAGCTTCAAAAACGTGCTCGTGCACGATTCCCCCATAGAAAACAATGGGGCTGTTTGAGCTGAAAAAAAAACTAACACCTGCAAAAAAGCCGAGTTCAGCTCCTAACGCAGCCCCATTGTTTTCTATGGGGAAACACTTCCTACGTCTGCACCTAACACTATAACATGTACCCCGAATCTAAACACCCCTAACCTTACACTTATTAACCCCTAATCTGCCACCCCCGCTATCGCTGACCCCTACATATTATTTTTAATCCCTAATCTGCCGCTCCGTACACCCCGCCACCTACGTTATCCCTATGTACCCCTAATCTGCTGCCCTAACATCGCCGACCCCTATATTATATTTATTAACCCCTAATCTGCCGCCCCCAACGTCGCCTCCACCTAACTTCACTTATTAACCCCTAATCTGCCGACCGGACCTGAGCGCTACTATAATAAATGTATTAACCCCTAATCCGCCTCACTCCCGCCTCAATAACCCTATAATAAATAGTATTAACCCCTAATCTGCCCTCCCTAACATTGCCGACACCTAACTTCAAGTATTAACCCCTAATCTGCCGACAGGAGCTCACTGCTACTCTAATAAATGTATTAACCCCTAAAGCTAAGTCTAACTTTAACCCTAACACCCCCCTAAATTAAATATAATTTAAATCTAACGAAATAAATTAACTCTTATTAAATAAATTATTCCTATTTTAAGCTAAATACTTACCTGTAAAATAAACCCTAATATAGCTACAATATAAATTATAATTATATTGTAGCTATTTTAGGATTAATATTTATTTTACAGGCAACTTTGTAATTATATTAACCAGGTACAATAGCTATTAAATAGTTAATAACTATTTAATAGTTACCTAGTTAAAATAATTACAAAATTACATGTAAAAAGGTAAAACAGCTTTGAACTTTTTTAATTTCGAATAGGGTAGGGCATTTTTTTATTTTGGGGGTCTTTGTTATTTTATTAGGGGGCTTAGAGTAGGTGTAATTAGTTTTAAATTGTTGTAATTTTTTTCTAATGTTTGTAAATATTTTTTTTATTTTTTGTAACTTAGTTCTTTTTTATTTTTTGTACTTTAGTTAGTTTATTTAATTGTATTTATTTGTAGGAATTGTATTTAATTTATTTATTGATAGTGTAGTGTTAGGTTTAATTGTAACTTAGGTTAGGATTTATTTTATATGTAATTTTGTAATTATTTTAACTAGGTAACTATTAAATAGTTATTAACTATTTAATAGCTATTGCACCTGGTTAATATAATTACAAAGTTGCCTGTAAAATAAATATTAATCCTAAAATAGCTACAATATAATTATAATTTATATTGTAGCTATATTAGGGTTTATTTTATAGGTAAGTATTTAGCTTTAAATAGGAATAAGTTATTTAATAAGAGTTAATTTATTTCGTTAGATAAAAATTATATTTAACTTAGGGGGGTGTTAGGGTTAGAATTAGCTTTAGGGGTTAATATATTTATTAGAATAGCGGTGAGCTCCAGTCGGCAGATTAGGGGTTAATGTTTGAAGTTAGGTGTCGGCGATGTTAGGGAGGGCAGATTAGGGGTTAATACTATTAATTATAGGGTTATTGAGGCGGGAGTGAGGCGGATTATACTAATAATAATTATAATAGCGGCACGGTCCGGTCAGCAGATTAGGGGTTAATAAGTGTAGGCAGGTGGAGGCGACTTTGAGGGGGGCAGATTAGGGGTTAATAAATATAATATAGGGGTCGGCGGTGTTAGGGGCAGCAGATTAGGGGTTCATAGGGATAACGTAGGTGGCAGCGGCGTGCGGTCGGCAGATTAGGGGTTAAAATTTTTTAATAGAGTGGCGGCAATGTGGGGGGACCTCGGTTTAGGGGTACATAGGTAGTTTATGGGTGTTAGTGTACTTTAGAGCACAGTAGTTAAGAGCTTTATAAACCGGCGTTAGCCCAGAAAGCTCTTAACTACTGACTTTTTTCTGCGGCTGGAGTTTTGTTGTTAGATTTCTAACGCTCACTTCAGCCACGACTCTAAATACCGGCGTTAGAAAGATCCCATTGAAAAGATAGGATACGCAATTGACGTAAGGGGATCTGCGGTATGGAAAAGTCGCGGCTGGAAAGTGAGCGTTAGATCCTTTCCTGACTGACTCTAAATACCAGGGGGCGGTAAAAACCAGCGTTAGGAGCCTCTAACGCTGGTTTTCACGGCTACCGCCCAACTCTAAATCTAGGCGCTAGACTTCAAGTGGAGAACACAAATATTAGCTCTATTGAATGTTAACATTGCTTGAGAGCAATCAATAGCTCTTCTATTTATATTTTATAAACGTGATTATTATCTCATTTAAGGCATTGTGCTACATGAAGTAAGCAGCGGATAATTTGCAAGCTCTATGCCACCTCAAATGCATTCATTATGGGTGATACTAGTCGATAAGCCTGCCCAGAGGGAAGTCTAATTATTTTTAAACTACAGATGTAGAAACAACCTATTTTGTAACTCTTCTTTTATATAAATATTTAAGCTACAGGTGTAGCAATACTATAATTTTAATGGACTACTATCTTAAATATATCAAAAATATTTTCTATATAATAAACTACAGATATAGCCACACTTTATTTGGACAAACTACTGTCCTCTTTAAATTATGTCTACTTTAAGTACATTTCTTTATATATAACATTTTTAGTAAAACAAGCATTACTTCCAGTTATTAATTTCCCTCGTTCTTGTCCGTCTATAAACTTAACATTTACATCTGCAGAGCATTTTACCCTTGAAAAAGCTACATATAACTGTCCATGGCTAAAACCTGGCTCTGGCAAAGAGATGCCAACTCTTTCTAAAATTTGTCCCTGAGCTTTTTTAATGGTCATAGCGAATGCTAATTTAACTGGGAATTGTCTTCTTCTTAATACAAAAGGAAGTTTAGTGTTACTTGGGGATAAGAGGCCTATCCATCAAGCCATCAACTTTCTTGCATTTGATGGCACCAATACGCTTTCCTAACATCGCGGCCGCGGACCTGAATACGATCTCCATATTTATAAAAAAAGCCGGCAAAAAGCTGTGCACCAAGTATGGGACGATAATCAGCAGACTGTTGTTAACTAGCAGTCATCGACCTCGCTGCTATTGGGCATTTTACCAACTTTAGTTATACCCTGTCACTAAACACCGCCACTATACTAAAATATTTAACTCCTATCCCGCCGCTCCCGAACCCTGCCGCAACGAAATAAAAGTATTAACCCCTATCCCACTGCTCCCGGACCCCACCTCAACTAAATAAAAAGTATTAACCCCTATACCGCCGCTCCCAGACCCCACCGCAACTAAATAAATGTATTAACCCCTATCCCACCACTCCCGGACCCCACCGCAACTAAATACATTTATTAACCCCTAAACCCCTGGCCTCCCACATAACTATCACTTACTAAACCTATTAACCCCTAAACTGCCAGCCCCCCACATTGCCATAAACTAAATTAAGCTATTAACCCCTTAACCTAACAAACCGCTAACTTTACATTAAAATTGCAACATCCCTATCTTCTTATAAATTTAAACTTACTTGTAGAATTAAATTAAACTATATTAAACTATTAATTAACCTAATGAAGAAAAAGACAAAGATTCCGGTCCGGACTGGTAGCCAATGTCAGTAGTGTTTTATTCAGCAGATAGTAGATAGGTACAGCAGCTTCATATTATCTCATATTATTAATTAACCTACCCTAACTATTATACTAAAAATACATTAAACTATATTAAACTATTAATTAACCTACCCTAACTATTATACTAAAATTACATTAAACTATATTAAACAATTAATCTACCCTAACTATTATACTAAAATTACATTAAACTACCAATTAAATTAACTATATTACATATTTAAAAACCTAACCCTACTCAAATTATTTAAATATACAATTAAAAATTACTAAATTACAAAAAAATAAACACTAAGGCCTAGATTTGGAGTTCGGCGGTAGCCGTCAAAACCAGCGTTAGAGGCTCCTAACGCTGGTTTTGGCCGCCCGCTGGTATTTGGAGTCAGTGATTAAAGGGTCTAACGCTCACTTTTCAGCCGCGACTTTTCCATACCGCAGATCCCCCTACGCCATTTGCGTAGCCTATCTTTTCAATGGGATCTTTCTAACGCTGGTATTTAGAGTCGTTTCTGAAGTGAGCGTTAGAGCTCTAACGACAAGATTCCAGCCGCCTGAAAATAGCAGGAGTTAAGAGCTTTCTGGCTAACGCCGGTTTATAAAGCTCTTAACTACTGTACCCTAAAGTACACTAACACCCATAAACTACCTATGTACCCCTAAACCGAGCTCCCCCCACATCGCCACCACTCAATTAAAATTTTTAACCCCTAATCTGCCGACCGCCACCTACGTTATACTTATGTACCCCTAATCTGCTGCCCCTAACCCCGCCGACCCCTATATTATATTTCTTAACCCCTAACTTGCCCCCCACAACGTCGCCGCAAGCTACTTAAAATAATTAACCCCTAATCTTCCGACCGCAAATCGCCGCCACCTACGTTATCCCTATGTACCCCTAATCTGCTACCCCTAACACCGCCGACCCCTATATTATATTTATTAACCCTAATCTGCCCCCCTCAACGTCGCCGACACCTGCCTACACTTATTAACTCCTAATCTGCCGAGCGGACCTGAGCGCTACTATAATAAAGTTATTAGCCCCTAATCCGCCTCACTAACCCTATCATAAATAGTATTAACCCCTAATCTGCCCTCCCTAACATCGCCGACACCTACCTTCAATTATTAACCCCTAATCTTCCGATCGGAGCTCACCGCTATTCTAATAAATGTATTAACCCCTAAAGCTAAGTCTAACCCTAACACTAACACCCCCCTAACTTAAATATAATTTACATCTTACGAAATAAATTAACTCTTATTAAATAAATTAATCCTATTTAAAGCTAAATACTTACCTGTAAAATAAACCCTAATATAGCTACAATATAAATTATAATTATATTATAGCTATTTTAGGATTAATATTTATTTTACAGGCAACTTTGTATTTATTTTAACCAGGTACAATAGCTATTAAATAGTTAAGAACTATTTAATAGTTACCTAGTTAAAATAATTACAAATTTACCTGTAAAATAAATCCTAACCTAAGATATAATTAAACCTAACACTACCCTATCAATAAAATAATTAAATAAACTACCTACAATTACCTACAATTAACCTAACGCTACACTATCAATAAATTAATTAAACACAATTGCTACAAATAAATACAATTAAATAAACTATCTAAAGTACAAAAAATAAAAAAGAACTAAGTTACAGAAAATAAAAAAATATTTACAAACATAAGAAAAATATTACAACAATTTTAAACTAATTACACCTACTCTAAGCCCCCTAATAAAATAACAAAGCCCCCCAAAATAAAAAATTCCCTACCCTATTCTAAATTAAAAAAGTTACAAGCTCTTTTACCTTACCAGCCCTGAACAGGGCCCTTTGCGGGGCATGCCCCAAGAAGTTCAGCTCTTTTGCCTGTAAAAAAAAACATACAATACCCCCCCCCCAACATTACAACCCACCACCCACATACCCCTAATCTAACCCAAACCCCCCTTAAATAAACCTAACACTAAGCCCCTGAAGATCTTCCTACCTTGTCTTCACCATCCAGGTATCACCGATCCGTCCTGGCTCCAAGATC
This sequence comes from Bombina bombina, assembly GCF_027579735.1. NCBI lineage: Eukaryota > Metazoa > Chordata > Amphibia > Anura > Bombinatoridae > Bombina > Bombina bombina. The sequence continues at coordinate 141,392,862 of NC_069501.1, read as the reverse complement.
TTCATCCAACCCAAGGGGGGGTTGGCGATCCATAATCCGGTGCTGAAGAGGTCCAGAAGAGGCTCCAAAGTCTTCCTCCTATCCGGCAAGAAGAGGACATCCGGACCGGCAAACATCTTCTCCAAGCGGCATCTTCGATCTTCTTCCATCCGGTGCGGAGCGGGTCCATCTTGAAGCAGGCGACGCGGATCCATCCTCTTCTTCCGATGTCTCCCGACTAATGACGGTTCCTTTAAGGGACGTCATCCAAGATGGCGTCCCTCGAATTCCGATTGGCTGATAGGATTCTATCAGCCAATCGGAATTAAGGTAGGAATTTTCTGATTGGCTGATGGAATCAGCCAATCAGAATCTAGTTCAATCCGATTGGCCGATCCAATCAGCCAATCAGATTGAGCTCGCATTCTATTGGCTGATCGGAACAGCCAATAGAATGCGAGCTCAATCTGATTCGCTGATTGGATCAGCCAATCGGATTGAACTTGATTCTGATTGGCTGATTCCATCAGCCAATCAGAAAATTCCTACCTTAATTCCGATTGGCTGATAGAATCCTATCAGCCAATCGGAATTCGAGGGACGCCATCTTGGATGACGTCCCTTAAAGGAACCGTCATTAGTCGGGAGACATCGGAAGAAGAGGATGGATCCGCGTCGCCTGCTTCAAGATGGACCCGCTCCGCACCGGATGGAAGAAGATCGAAGATGCCGCTTGGAGAAGATGTTTGCCGGTCCGGATGTCCTCTTCTTGCCGGATAGGAGGTAGACTTTGGAGCCTCTTCTGGACCTCTTCAGCACCGGATTATGGATCGCCAACCCCCCCTTGGGTTGGATGAAGATCTTGGAGCCAGGACGGATCGGTGATACCTGGATGGTGAAGACAAGGTAGGAAGATCTTCAGGGGCTTAGTGTTAGGTTTATTTAAGGGGGGTTTGGGTTAGATTAGGGGTATGTGGGTGGTGGGTTGTAATGTTGGGGGGGGGGGTATTGTATGTTTTTTTTTACAGGCAAAAGAGCTGAACTTCTTGGGGCATGCCCCGCAAAGGGCCCTGTTCAGGGCTGGTAAGGTAAAAGAGCTTGTAACTTTTTTAATTTAGAATAGGGTAGGGAATTTTTTATTTTGGGGGGCTTTGTTATTTTATTAGGGGGCTTAGAGTAGGTGTAATTAGTTTAAAATTGTTGTAATATTTTTCTTATGTTTGTAAATATTTTTTTATTTTCTGTAACTTAGTTCTTTTTTATTTTTTGTACTTTAGATAGTTTATTTAATTGTATTTATTTGTAGCAATTGTGTTTAATTAATTTATTGATAGTGTAGTGTTAGGTTAATTGTAGGTAATTGTAGGTAGTTTATTTAATTATTTTATTGATAGGGTAGTGTTAGGTTTAATTATATCTTAGGTTAGGATTTATTTTACAGGTAAATTTGTTATTATTTTAACTAGGTAACTATTAAATAGTTCTTAACTATTTAATAGCTATTGTACCTGGTTAAAATAATTACAAAGTTGCCTGTAAAATAAATATTAATCCTAAAATAGCTATAATATAATTATAATTTATATTGTAGCTATATTAGGGTTTATTTTACAGGTAAGTATTTAGCTTTAAATAGGAATAATTTATTTAATAAGAGTTAATTTATTTCGTTAGATGTAAATTATATTTAAGTTAGGGGGGTGTTAGTGTTAGGGTTAGACTTAGCTTTAGGGGTTAATACATTTATTAGAATAGTGGTGAGCTCCGGTCATCAGATTAGGGGTTAATAATTGAAGTTAGGTGTCGGCGATGTTAGGGAGGGCAGATTAGGGGTTAACACTATTTATGATAGGGTTAGTGAGGCGGATTAGGGGTTAATAACTTTATTATAGTAGCGCTCAGGTCCGCTCGGCAGATTAGGGGTTAATAAGTGTAGGTAGGTGTCGGCGACGTTGTGGGGGGCAGGTTAGGGGTTAATAAATATAATATAGGGGTCTGCGGTGTTAGGGGCAGCAGATTAGGGGTACATAGGGATAAAGTAGGTTGCGGCGGTGTACGGAGCGGCAGATTAGGGGTTAATAATAATATGCAGGGGTCAGCGATAGCGGGGGCGTCACATTAGGGGTTAATAAGTGTAAGGTTAGGGGTGTTTAGACTCGGGGTACATGTTAGAGTGTTAGGTGCAGACGTAGGAAGTGTTTCCCCATAGGAAACAATGGGGCTGCGTTAGGAGCTGAACGCTGCTTTTTTGCAGGTGTTAGGTTTTTTTTCAGCTCAAACAGCCCCATTGTTTCCTATGGGAGAATCGTGCACGAGCACGTTTTTGATGCCGGCCGCGTCCGTAAGCAACTCTGGTATCGAGAGTTGCATTTGCGGTAAAAATGCTCTACGCTCCTTTTTTGGAGCCTAACGCAGCATTTGTTTGAACTCTCGATACCAGAGTTAAATTTATGGTGCGGCCAGAAAAAAGCCCGTGGAGCGTTAACAGCCCTTTTACCGCCGAACTCCAAATCTAGGCCTAAGTTACAAAAAATAAAAAACCACAGTATCAAAAATAAAAAATAATTACACTTAATCTAATAGCCCTATCAAAATAAAAAAGCCCCCCCAAAATAAAAAACCCTAGCATACAATAAACTACCAATATCCCTTAAAAGGGCCTTTTGCGGGGCATTGCTTCAAAGAAATCAGCTCTTTTACCTGTAAACAAAATACAAACACCCTCCCAACAGTAAAACCCACCACCCACACAACCAACCCCCCAAATAAAAACCCTATCTAAAAAACCTAAGCACCCCATTGCCCTGAAAAGGGCATTTGTATGGGCATTGCCCTTAAAAGGGCATTTAGCTCTTTTACTGCCCAGACCCTACTCTAAAAATAAAACCCACCCACAAAACCCTTAAATAAACCTAACACTAATCCACGACTATCCACTTATAGTTTTTGAAGTTCCGCTTGAAGGATCCATCCAGCTGGCAAGAAGTCTTCATCCGGGCGGCCTTTTCCATCTTCATCCAGCCGGCAAAGTCTTCATCCATGCAGTGAGGAGCGGGTCCATCCTGAAGCCATCCAGCACGGAGCGGGTCCATCCTGAAGACATCCGACGAGGAGCTCCTCTTCATCAATATGGTCTCCGCTGTAAACTGGATTTTGAATGCAAGTGATGTCATCCAAGATGGCATCCCTTGCATTCCTATTGGATGAAAGGTTCCAATCAGCCAATAGGATTTGAGCAGCTCTCATCCTTTTGGCTGTCCCAATCAGCCAATAGGATTTGATCAGCTCTCATCCTATTGGCTGTTGCAATCAGCCAATAGGATTGAGCTCTCATCCTATTGGCTGATTGGAACAGCCAATAGGATGAGAGCTGCTCAAATCCAATTGGCTGATTGGAACCTCCTTTCAGCCAATAGGAATGCATGGGACACCATCCTGGATGAAGTCACTTGCATTCAAGATTCAGTTTACGGCGGAGACCGTATTGAAGAGGAGCTTCTCATTGGATGTCTTCAGGATGGACCCGCTCTGTGCTGGATGTCTACAGGATGGACCCGCTCCTCGCTGGATGGATGAAGATAGAAGAGGCCACATGGATGAAGATTTCACCAGCTGGATGAAGATGGAAGAGGCTGCCCGGATGAAGACTTCTTGCTGGCTGGATCCTTCAAGCGGAACTTCAAAAATGGTAAGTGGATCATCGTGGGTTAGTGTTAGGTTTATTTAAGGTTTTTTTGAGTGGGTTGGTTGTGTGGGTGGTGGGTTTTACTGTTTGGGGGTGTTTGTATTTTTTTTTACAGGTAAAAGAGCTGATTTCTTTGGGGCAATGCCCCGCAAAAGGCCCTTTTAAGGGCCATTGGTAGTTTATAGTAGACTAGGGTTTTTTTTTATTTTGGGGGGGCTTTTTTATTTTGATACGGCTATTAGATTAGGTGTAATTTGTTTTTATTTTTGATACTGTGTTTTTTTTATTTTTTTGTAACTTAGGCCTAGATTTGGAGTTCGGCGGTAAAAGGGCTGTTAACGCTCCGCGGGCTTTTTTCTGGCCGCACCATAAAATTAACTCTGGTATCGAGAGTTCAAACAAATGCTGCGTTAGGCTCCAAAAAAGGAGCGTAGAGCATTTTTACCGCAAAAGCAACTCTCGATACCAGAGTTGCTTACGGACGCGGCCGGCCTCAAAAACGTGCTCGTGCACGATTCTCCCATAGGAAACAATGGGGCTGTTTGAGCTGAAAAAAAACCTAACACCTGCAAAAAAGCAGCGTTCAGCTCCTAACGCAGCCCCATTGTTTCCTATGGGGAAACACTTCCTAAGTCTGCACCTAACACTCTAACATGTACCCCGAGTCTAAACACCCCTAGCCTTACACTTATTAACCCCTAATCTGCCGCCCCCGCTATCGCTGACCCCTGCATATTTTTTTAAACCCCTAATCTGCCGCTCCGTAAACCGCCGCCACCTACATTATCCCTATGTACCCCTAATATGATGCCCCTAACACCGCCGACCCCTATATTATATTTATTAAACCCTAATCTGCCCCCCACAACGTCGCCGACACCTGCCTACACTTATTAACCCCTAATCTGCCGAGCGGACCTGAGCGCTACTATAATAAAGTTATTAACCCCTAATCCGCCTCACTAACCCTATCATAAATAGTATTAACCCCTAATCTGCCCTCCCTAACATCGCCGACACCTAACTTCAATTATTAACCCCTAATCTTCCGATCGGAGCTCACCGCTATTCTAATAAATTGATTATTAGAATAAAAAAACATACAATACCCCCCCCAACATTACAACCCACCACCCACATACCCCTAATCTAACCCAAACCCCCCTTAAATAAACCTAACACTAAGCCCCTGAAGATCTTCCTACCTTGTCTTCACCATCCAGGTATCACCGATCCGTCCTGGCTCCAAGATCTTCATCCAACCCAAGCGGGGGTTGGCGATCCATAATCCGGTCCAGAAGAGGCTCCAAAGTCTTCCTCCTATCCGGCAAGAAGAGGACATCCGGACCGGCAAACATCTTCTCCAAGCGGCATCTTCGATCTTCTTCCATCCGGAGCGAAGCGGCAGGATCCTGAAGACATCCAGCGCGGAACATCCATCCGGACCGACGACTGAACGACGAATGACTGTTCCTTTAAGGGACGTCATCCAAGATGGCGTCCCTCGAATTCCATCAGCCAATCAGAAAATTCCTACCTTAATTCCGATTGGCTGATAGAATCCTATCAGCCAATCGGAATTCGAGGGACGCCATCTTGGATGACGTCCCTTAAAGGAACAGTCATTCGTCGTTCAGTCGTCGGTCCGGATGGATGTTCCGCGCTGGATGTCTTCAGGATCCTGCCGCTTCGCTCCGGATGGAAGAAGATCGAAGATGCCGCTTGGAGAAGATGTTTGCCGGTCCGGATGTCCTCTTCTTGCCGGATAGGAGGAAGACTTTGGAGCCTCTTCTGGACCGGATTATGGATCGCCAACCCCCGCTTGGGTTGGATGAAGATCTTGGAGCCAGGACGGATCGGTGATACCTGGATGGTGAAGACAAGGTAGGAAGATCTTCAGGGGCTTAGTGTTAGGTTTATTTAAGGGGGGTTTGGGTTAGATTAGGGGTATGTGGGTGGTGGGTTGTAATGTTGGGGGGGGTATTGTATGTTTTTTTTTACAGGCAAAAGAGCTGAAATTCTTGGGGCATGCCCCGCAAAGGGCCCTGTTCAGGGCTGGTAAGGTAAAAGAGCTTGTAACTTTTTTAAATATTTTTTTAGAATAGGGTAGGGAATTTTTTATTTTGGGGGGCTTTGTTATTTTATTAGGGGGCTTAGAGTAGGTGTAATTAGTTTAAAATTGTTGTAATATTTTTCTTATGTTTGTAAATATTTTTTTATTTTCTGTAACTTAGTTCTTTTTTATTTTTTGTACTTTAGCTAGTTTATTTAATTGTATTTATTTGTAGGAATTGTGTTTAATTAATTTATTGATAGTGTAGTGTTAGGTTAATTGTAGGTAATTGTAGGTAGTTTATTTAATTATTTTATTGATAGGGTAGTGTTAGGTTTAATTATAACTTAGGTTAGGATTTATTTTACAGGTAAATTTGTTATTATTTTATCTAGGTAACTATTAAATAGTTCTTAACTATTTAATAGCTATTGTACATGGTTAAAATAATACAAAGTTGCCCGTAAAATAAATATTAATCCTAAAATAGCTATAATATAATTATAATTTATATTGTAGCTATATTAGGATTTATTTTACAGGTAAGTATTTAGCTTTAAATAGGAATAAGTTATTTAATAAGAGTTAATTTATTTCGTTAGATAAATATTATATTTAACTTAGGGGGGTGTTAGTGTTAGGGTTAGACTTAGCTTTAGGGGTTAATCCATTTATTAGAATAGCGGTGAGCTCCGATCGGAAGATTAGGGGTTAATAATTTAAGTTAGGTGTCGGCGATGTTAGGGAGGGCAGATTAGGGGTTAATACTATTTATGATAGGGTTAGTGAGGCGGGTTAGGGGTTCATAACTTTATTATAGTAGCGCTCAGGTCCGCTCGGCAGATTAGGGGTTAATAAGTGTAGGCAGGTGTCGGCGACGTTGTGGGGGGCAGATTAGGGGTTAATAAATATAATATAGGGGTCGGCGATGTTAGGGGCAGCAGATTAGGGGTACATAGGGATAACGTAGGTGGCGGCGATTTGCGGTCGGAAGATTAGGGGTTAATTATTTTAAGTAGCTGGCGGCGACGTTGTGGGGGGCAAGTTAGGGGTTAAGAAATATAATATAGGGGTCGGCGGTGTTAGGGGCAGCAGATTAGGGGTACATAAGTATAACGTAGGTGGCAGTTGGCAGATTAGGGGTTAAAAATTTTAATCGAGTGGCGGCGATGTGGGGGGAGCTCGGTTTAGGGGTACATAGGTAGTTTATGGGTGTTAGTGTACTTTAGGGTACAGTAGTTAAGAGCTTTATGAACCGGCGTTAGCCAGAAAGCTCTTAACTCCTGCTATTTTCAGGCGGCTGGAATCTTGTCGTTAGAGCTCTAACGCTCACTTCAGAAACGACTCTAAATACCGGCGTTAGAAAGATCCCATTGAAAAGATAGGCTACGCAAATGGCGTAGGGGGATCTGCGGTATGGAAAAGTCGCGGCTGAAAAGTGAGCGTTAGACCCTTTAATCACTGACTCCAAATACCAGCGGGCGGCCAAAACCAGCGTTAGGAGCCTCTAACGCTGGCTTTGACGGCTACCGCCGAACTCCAAATCTAGGCCTCAGTGTTTATTTTTTTTTGTAATTTAGTCATTTTTAATTGTATATTTAAATAATTTGAGTTGGGTTAGGGTTTTTAACCCCTTAACGACCGAGGACGTGCAGGGTACGTCCTCAAAAAAAAGGCAGTTAATGCCTGAGAACGTACCCTGCACGTCCTCGGTGTGGAAAGCAGCTGGAAGCGATCCTGCTCGCTTCCAGCTGCTTTCCGGTTATTGCAGTGATGCCTCGATATGGAGGCATCCTGCAATAACCCCCCTTGGCCATCCGATGCAGAGAGAGCCACTCTGTGGCCCTCTCTGCACCGGACATCGATGGCCGGTATCGTTGGTGGGTGGGAGCTTACGTGGGAGGCGGGGTGGCGGCCATCGGTGCGCTATGTGGAGTGGAGGGGGGCGGGATCGGGGGGCGGGAGCTACGGGGGCGCGCACGGGAGCGCGCGCGTGCACGGGGGTGGTGGGCGGGCGCGTGCACGGGGCGGGAGCGGGTGGGAACCGCTACACTACAGAAAAAAAAAAGTTAAAAAGTAAAAAAAAAAAAAACTTAAATGCAATCTAAGGGTTTTGGAAGGGGTTGGGGGTTGGTCTCGGTGGGGGGGAAAGCTACACTACAGAAAAGGGAATTTAAAAAAAAAAAAAGGCTCATTTTGTTACAAAACTGGGTACTGGCAGACAGCTGCCAGTACCCAAGATGGCGCCCATTATTGCAGAGGGGAAGGGTTAGAGAGCAGTATGGTGGGGGATCAGTGAGGTTGGGGGTCTAAGGGGGGATCCTACACATCAGCATATGTAAATATGCTTTTTTTTTTTTTAAAAAAAAGGGCCAAATACCTTTTATTTTAGTACTGGCAGAGTTTCTGCCAGTACTTAAGATGGCGGGGACAATTGTGGGGTGGGGGAGGGAAGAGAGCTGTTTGGGAGGGATCAGGGGGTCTGATGTTTCAGGTGGGAGGCTGAGCTCTACACTAAAGCTAAAATTAACCCTGCAAGCTCCCTACAAGCTACATAATTAACCCCTTCACTGCTAGCCATAATACACGTGTGATGCGCAGCGGCATTTAGAGGCCTTCTAATTACCAAAAAGCAATGCCAAAGCCATATATGTCTGCTATTTCTGAACAAAGGGGATCCCAGAGAAGCATTTACAACCATTTGTGCCATAATTGCAGAAGGTGTTTGTAAATAATTTCAGTGAGAAACCTAAAATTGAGAAAAAATTAACGTTTCTTTTAATTTGATCGCATTTAGCGGTGAAATGGTGGCATGAAATATACCAAAATTGGCCTAGATCAATACTTGGGGTTGTCTACTACACTACACTAAAGCTAAAACTACCCCAAAAAGCTCCCTACATGCTCCCTAATTAACCCCTTCACTGCTGGGCATAATACACGTGTGGTGCGCAGTGGCATTTAGCGGCCTTCTAATTACCAAAAAGCAACACCAAAGTCATATATGTCTGCTATTTCTGAACAAAGGGGATCCCAGAGAAGAATTTACAACCATTTATGCCATAATTGCACAAGCTGTTTGTAAATAATTTAAGTTAGAAACTAAAAGTTTGTGAAAAAATTTGTGAAAAGTGAACAATTTTTTCTATTTGATTGCATTTGGCGGTGAAATGGTGGCATGAAATATACCAAAATGGGCCTAGATCAATACTTTGGGTTGTCTACTAAAAAAAAATATATACATGTCAATGGATATTCAGAGATTCCTGAAAGATATCAGTGCTCTAATGTAACTATCGCTAATTTTGAAAAGAAATGGTTTGGAAATAGCAAAGTGCTACTTGTATTTATGGCCCTATAGTTTACAAAAAAAGCAAAGAACATGTAAACATTGGGTATTTCTAAACTCAGGACAAAATTTAGAAACTATTTAGCATGGGTGTTTTTTGGTGGTTGTAGATGTGTAACAGATTTTGGGGGTCAAAGTTAGAAAAAGTGTGTTTTTTTCCATTTTTTCCTCATATTTTATAATTTTTTTTATAGTAAATTATAAGATATGATGAAAATAATGGTATCTTTAGAAAGTCCATTTAATGGCGAGAAAAACGGTATATAATATGTGTGGGTACAGTAAATGAGTAAGAGGAAAATTACAGCTAAACACAAACACCTCAAAAATGTAAAAATAGCCTTGGTCCCAAACGGACAGAAAATGGAAAAGTGATGTGGTCATTAAGGGGTTAAATAAGTAAAATAGTTAATTTAATTAGTAGTTTAATGTAATTTTAGTATAATAGGTAGGGTAGGTTAATTAATAGTTTAATATAGTTTAATGTAATTTTAGTATAATAGTTAGGGTAGGTTAATAAATAGTTTAATATAGTTTAATTTAATTTTAGTATAATAGTTAGGGTAGGTTAATTAATAGTTTAATATAGTTTAATTTAATTCTATAGGTAAGTTTACATTCATTATAAGATAGGGATGTTGTAATTTTAATGCAAAGTTAGTGGGTTTTTAGGTTAAGGGGTTAATAGCTTAATTTAGTTGATGGCGATGTGGGGGCTGGTGGTTTAGGGGTTAATAGGTTAAGTTAGTGGTAGCGATGTGGGAGGCCAGGGGTTTAGGGGTTAATACGTTTATTTCGTTGTGGTGGGGTCCGGTAGTGGTGGAATAGGGGTTAATACATTTATTTAGTTGCGGTGGGGTCCGGGAGCGGCAGAATAAAGGTTAATACATTTATTTAGTTGCGGTGAGGTACAGGAGCAGCAGGATAGGGGTTAATAATGTTATTTAGTGGCAGTGGTGTCGGGGCCACATATTAGGGGTGTTTAGACTCTGGGCTTATATTAGGGTGTTAGGTGTAAACGTCACTGGTTTTCTACCATATAAATCAATGGAATATCTGGCAGCATTGAACATAAGCTTTCGCTGCTTTCAGACTCCCATTTATTCCTATGGCATCCGCGGCCTCCAGGGTGGTGGATTAAAAACCAGGTACACTGGGCCAGAATATCCGTGAACGTACCTTTTAACTATTTGATAACTTTTAAAAAGTGTCAAATAGTGCCTACTGTGTATTCAGAACATCTGTAATGATGTAAGCATCGATCTGTGTTGGATTAAGACCGGCGGATCGTATGTTACGTCACAGATTTCAAATTTTGCCGGTCTGTAGGCTTTGATAACTAGGTTGAATCAAGCTCGCCACAATTACGCTGCGGAATTCCAGCGTATTTCAGGTTGACGGCTTGATAAATATCCCCCTAAGTCTATTTGGGGAATGAAAACATTTTGCCCTTCAGCAGTTCCTGTTAATACTTGTGCAATAATTAAATTTTCATGCATTGCTTTCACAACTAATCTGGTACCATTACAAAGACCTCTTTTGGTGTTAAGATTATGCAAAAACATAATAATACTACCTATTTTAATATTAAGTTTATGAACTGGCATTCCAGAAGGAGCCAATTTATTTAAAAACTCAACTGGGTAATTATCCCTTTCTTCCTGTGATTCATCATCACTGGAATCTGTACTTAAGTAAGTAGAGGTTTCACCTTCTAACAAACTCAATACTTCCTCATTGATTTTATCAACATCACTATTTTTTGGACATAAAATGGCCATTTTTTAAAACTTAAAAGCAACAGAATCTTTTAACTCTTCACCAAAAATCTCCTTTATAATGGAGTCTTTGCATATCATTTGGGATGGAATTTCAAAGATGTCTTCATGCAAACCATGCTCGTTTGTCAGTAGTCCATCTCCAAGCTTTAAAAGCCAAGAGCTAAACTCTGGATCAACAGATCTTACATTATTAGTCAGATTCAAATTTTAAACATGCCAGAGTGGATTACATTTTATGCTGGCTTCAACTATAGCTGCTCTACTTCTGTGTGCAACAACAGGAAGAGTTTGTCTAAAATCCCCTCTGAGCAGAATAGTTTTGCCTCCAAATGTTTGTCGACACATCTAAGTGCATCACTGGAAGACATGGTTGATTCATCCCAAATAATAATCTTTGCACTACGGATCAATTGTGCATAATTAGAGGTTTGCCTCATGGAAGAAGTTGAAGTATCCACCAAAGGAACTGGCAACTTAAACTGTGAGTGGTATGTTCGTCCACCTTCCAGCAAATTTGCCGCAATACCTTTTAAAACAACTGGTAATGCTACCTCACTATTCCCTTTTTTGTCCTCAAAAGAGTCTTGTATTTGTAAGTGTTTCCACTACCACCTGGACCATCAAGGAAATAACACCTTTGTGTTAAACTGTCATTTTCCGATGCAGCAATGATTTCTTCAAAACTTTCTCTTTGAAGGTCATTAAAAGATGCCTTCATTTGAACTTCAGTATAACTTTCAAAAGAAGCACCATAGAGATTTCTGGGATTTTCAGGTAAATTGTTTGGAGGATTTGGTAAACCAAAACCTTGACAAATTTTTCCATGAACAATTAATATATCCTAAATATCTCTAAGTGCATAATTTAAACAATTTTGACACTCTTGTGTGTGACCTGGATGTCTTGAAAAGTTTTCAAAAAACATTTCTTTGTACTTTTCAAAAAGCTCTTTAGCATTTGGTTGAGATGCTAAAGCACAAAAAATGTACAGAGTACATAAGACCAATAGTGTTATTTGCTCAATCTTGTACTCTTTTTTTTCCATGTTGTTGTCTTTTGATGGAAAACAAAATGCTGAGGAATATCAGTGTAAAGATATGCATGAACTGACCAATCTGCTTTGTTTAATTTAAACCAAGTAGTCAAAGTTGTGTCTCTTTAATGTGTTCCTTCTACTGCCGTTTCAATATTGTCTTCAGTAAAATATACTGACTGTTCTCCAGGAAGGTGAACTTGTAATCGCACAATCGTATGCGATTGATGGTGCATATGAAAGCCGAAAAGCCGCTATGCTGCTTCTGGAGCACTAACATATCTGGAATCCATAAAGTGTTTCATGTTCTTTAATTGCAATATTTGCACAGTCATATTTAAATATGAACTTTACACTTTTTATAGAAAAACAGCTTTCAATATTAATATGGCAGTTGTATTTCAATGTCAAGTATGGGTTGTATGGGACAACTCAAGAGTTATCTGTTTTTTTACCATTTATTTCAATTGAAAGACTTTTTTTGCTTCTTTTGTAACGTGGATAACAATCTACATTGATTAAAGTTTCTTCTTGAAAACATTTGAAAACATTCCTGCCTTTTAGCTGTCCCTGTTAATACGTGTGCAATAATTACATTTTCATGCAATGCTTTCACAACTAATCTGGTACCATTACAAAGACCTCTTTTGGTGTTAAGATTATGCAAAAGCATAATAATACTACCTATTTTAATATTGAGCTTATGAACTGGCATTCCATAAGGAGCCAATTCATTTAAAAACTCAACTGGGTAATTATCCCTTTCTTCCTGTGATTCATCATCAATGGAATCTGTACTTAAGTAAGTAGTGGTTTCACCTTCTAACAAACTCAATACTTCCTCATTGATTTTATCAACATCACTATTTTTTGGACATAAAATGGCCATTTTTTAAAACTTAAAAGCAACAGAATCTTTTAACTCTTCACCAAAAATCTCCTTTATAATGGAGTCTTTGCATATCATTTGGGATGGAATTTCAAAGATGTCTTCATGCAAACCATGCTCGTTTGTTAGTAGTCCATATCCAAGCTTTAAAAGCCAAGATTTAAACTCTGGATCAACAGATCTTATATTATTAGTCAGCTTCAAATTTTAAACTTATGCCAGAGTGGATTACATTTTATGCTGGCTTCAACTATAACTGCTCTACTTCCGTGTGCAACAACAGGAAGAGTTTGTCTAAAATCACCTCTAAACAGAATATTTTTGCCTCCAAATGTTTGTCGACACATCTAAGTGCATCACTGGAAGACATGGTTGATTCATCCCAAATAATAATCTGTGCACTACGGATCAATTGCGCATAATTAGAGGTTTGCCTCATGGAAGAAGTTGAAGTATCCACCAAAGGAACTGGCAACTTAAACTGTGAGTGGTATGTTCATCCACCTTCCAGCAAATTTGCCGCAATACCTGTTGAAGCAACTGGTAATGCTACCTCACTATTCCCTTTTTTGTCCTCAAAAGAGTCTTGTATTTGTAAGTGTTTCCACTACCACCTGGACCATCAAGGAAATAACACCTTTGTGGTAAACTGTCATTTTCCGATGCAGCAATGATTTCTTCAAAACTTTCTCTTTGAAGGTCATTAAAAGATGCCTTCATTTGAACTTCAGTATAACTTTCAAAAGAAGCACCATAGAGATCTCTGGGATTTTCAGGTAAATTGTTTGGAGGATTTGGTAAACCAAAATCTTGACAAATTTTTCCATGAACAATTAATATATCCTAAATATCTCTAAGTGCATAATTTAAACAATTTTGACACTCTCGTGTGTGACCTGGATGTCTTGAGAAGTTTTCAAAAAATATTTATTTGTACTTTTCAAAAAGCTCTTTAGCATTTGGTTGAGATGCTAAAGCACAAAAAATGTACAGAGTACATAAGACCAATAGTATTATTTGCTCAATCTTGTACTTTTTTTTTTCCATGTTGTTGTCTTTTGATGGAAAACAAAATGCTGAGGAATATCAGTGTAAAGATATGCATGAACTGACCAATCTGCTTTGTTTAATTTAAACCAAATAGTCAAAGTTGTGTCTCTTTAATGTGTTCTTTCTACTGCAGTTTCAATATTGTCTTCAGTAAAATATACTGACTGTTCTCCAGGAAGGTGAACTTGTAATCGCACAATCGTATGCGATTGATGGTGCATATGAAAGCCGAAAAGCCGCTATGCTGCTTCTGGAGCACTAACATACCTGGAATCCATAAAGTGTTTCATGTTCTTTAATTGCAATATTTGCACAGTCATATTTAAATATGAACTTTACACTTTTTATAGAAAAACAGCTTTCAATATTAATATGGCAGTTGTATTTCAATGTCAAGTATGGGTTGTATGGTACAACCCAAGAGTTATCTTTTTTTTACCATTTATTTCAATTGAAAGACTTTTTTTGCTTCTTTTGTAACGTGGATAACAATCTACATTGATTAAAGTTTCTTCTTGGAATGATTTTGGAAATTGCTTAGAGCAAACTCCATCAACCATACATGGAGATCTTAGATTATGCTCCCCACAGGGCCCATGTATCATGTGTTTGGTAACAATTGCATGTAACCATGGATTGACTTCAATGTCAGGTATTTCAGCACAAATAAAGCAATCAATTACTTGCGCATTTTTAGGCTAATCTTGTGCACATAATATAAGCAAAATATGTGCATGAGGTAATCCACGTTTTTGAAATTCAATTACATGAACTTTGGCAGCTGGTTTACCCAAAACATGTTTCTTTGTGATATCATCAAGAAGTTCTTGAAGTTTTAAATGAAAAACTCTTGCCACTAAATCAGGTCGAAATTCAACTGCTTGACCTTTTTTCAGATTTAAAACAATGTCAGACCATTTTGGATAACATGTCATAGTTTTAAAAAAATCAGGCTTCCTATACTTTCTTACAATAGCCATGGCATCTTGGTAATTCTGTACCATGTTTCTGGGACTACCTTGGAATGTAGATGGAAGTATAACTGCTTTGCCTGGAAATAAGCCCTGCTCTGCAGCTACATTTTGAAGATGGTCCATGAGACCTGTATACTTTTCAACCCTTGATTTTGTCTTACATAGTTTAAACGATTACCTTCTGTTTTAACATATGCATCTACAAAGTACTGCTGAGTCAATTTGCCAGCACTTAGAAATGGGTTAAACTTGTGACGGATGGAAAGTATATACCCATAAAATTGCATTTGTGTGACCCTTTCTCTTGGCTTTGCTAAGGATTGAGTTCTTATATTTCTAGCAATAGTAGGTTTGTAATTAAGTTTCATTTTTGGTGACCAACTTCGATCCCTAAAAGGGAAAAGAAGTGGGTAAAACATTGGCCCAAATTTGGATCTAAAATACTTATCCTTTCTGGGGGGTTTTCATTGTTAGGACTTCGACAATGAATAATAAGATCTCGCTCAAGAGGATGTTAACCATCTGCATTTTGGAAAATAATAGCTACCTCATTACACCAAGGAGCATTATATCTACGTTGATCATTTTTGCTATCTTGTACTATAGCCATGGTCACAGTTACAGGTGTAACACCATTTTGAGATGCATCTTCTAAACATTCCTGTTCTACTTCATACAACTTTTTACATGCATCAGCAAAAAGGATTGTTTAAAGCCATAAAAGATCTCAACTCAGTCATTAATTCAGGGTTGCAATTTGTATTTTCATCAATCATAAGGCGCTGTTGTGCAGCCTCATCTGGATCAAGAATATACAGTTGTGCAAACTTTCTATTATCCTAATATTTTAGTAATTTTTTTTTTAATGTTAATGACTTCCTGTCATTAAACTTTATATTAAAGGAACAACTTTAATAGCTTCAATATTTACTTTTCTTTTGCTGCAGCATTGACTAAATAATTTGTCTGATGGCTGCTCTTTTGCAAAATGCACTGCATCCCAGTTGGTGCATATAACATTTAGCTGATCTAATGAATCATTGAATCTCGCAAGTGCTGCAATGTGTTGAGTAGGTTTTGCCAAATTTGTACGATGGCATTGAACATAACTTGTGCTAAGTTTACTTTTATTTTCCCTTTGTTTATTGCTTATACTATGCTGATTTTGTTTTTCTGATTGTTCATTTTATGAACGTGCTTTTCTATGAGCATAAGCATTTTTTGTTGATTCTTTATGTCTCTGATTTTCTGTCATATGTGCTCACTCTTTTCTTTTCAGAATCTGCTTTTGCTTCCCTTAAATGGGCCCTTTCTATCTTCATCAGTTTTTTTTTTTTTCATTTTCATTTATTCTATCTCTCTGATTTTGTCTCTTTTTTTGCATCAGATTGTTCATCTAAAGATACCTTTCTTTTAGGGGGCATGTTTTCTTATAATTATCTTTAATGTTTTGATATATATATTTAACCTACAGCAGTAACAAAACCCTGACTTATTTAGTATTTATATTTATATATAACCAACAGGTATACTGACAACCTTATATGGATTGACTTTTGCCCTAAATATATGCCAAATATATTATAGATAATAAGGCTATAGATGTAGCAACAATATTTATTTTTGTTATACTGTTACAGATATAGCAACACTTTATTTAGCAAAACTGTTTTTATCTATATATATAAATTAATCTACATATGTATTATACATATATTAATATGTATATAACCTACAGGTGTAACACACTCTTATTTGAATGGACTGCTGTTCTAAATATATTGAAAATGTTTTATTTCTTACAAAGCTACAGGATATGTAATAAAGCTACCAAAGTAGCAAAAATGTATTATGGAAACTGCTTTAATCTATATATAAATATTTCAACAGGTGTAGTAAAGCCTTTTTTTATATTCAACTGTCCTAAATATATAATAAATATACCCATTTAGCCAAACCCCCACCTAGATTACGAGTCTTGCGTTAGCCTTAAAAAGCAGCATTAAGAGGTCCCAACGCTGCTTTTTAACGCCCCCTGGTATTACGAGTCTTGAACTGACAGGCTCACCGCTCACTTTTTCGGCCAGACTCGAAAATACAGCAATCCCATTTATGTCAATTGCGTATCCTCTTTTTTCAATGGGACTTGCATAGTGACAGTATTACGAGTCTTCTAAAAAGTGAGCGGTAGACCCTCTCCTGTCAAGACTGGTACCGCATTTAAAAGTCAGTAGTTAAGAGTTTTATGGGCTAACATTGTAACATAAAACTCTTAACTAAAGTGCTAAAAAGTACAATAACACCTATAAACTACCTATTAACCCCCAAACCGAGGTCCCCCACATCGCAAACACTAAAATAAATTTTTAACCCCATATCTGCCAAACTGGAGATCGACTCCACTATAATAAATATATTAACCCCTAAACCACTGCACTCCTGCATCGCAAACACTAGTTACATTTTATTAACCCCTAATCTGCCGTCCCTAACATCGCCACCACCTACCTAAATTTATTAACCCCTAATCTGTCACCCCCAACGTCGCCGCCACTATATTAAATGTATTAACCCCTAAATCTAAGTATAACCCTAACCCTAACAGCCCCCTAACTAAAATATAATTTAAATAAATCTATATAAAATTACTACAATTAACTAAATTATTCCTATTTAAACTAAATACTTACCTATAAAATAAACCCTAAGATAGCTACAATATAACTAATAGTTACATTGTAGCTATCTCAGGGTTTATTTTTATTTTACAGGCAACTTTGTATTTATTTGAACTCTGTAGAATAGTTACTAAATAGTTAACTATTTAATAGCTACCTAGTTAAAATAAAGACAAATTTAGCTGTAAAATAAAACCTAACCTAAGTTACAATTACACCTAACACTACACTATAATTAAATTAATTCCCTAAATTAACTACAATTAAATACAATTATCTAAAGTACGAAAACAAACAAACACTAGATTACAGAAAATAATAAAATGATTACAAGTTTTTTAAACTAATTACACCTAATCTAATCCCCTAATAAAATAAAAAAGCCCCCCAAAATAATAAAAAGCCCTACCCTATACTAAATTACAAATAGCCCTTAAAAGGGCCTTTGCGGGGCATTGCCCCAAAGTAATCAGCTCTTTTACCTGTAAAAAAAAGTATAATACCCCCCCAACATTACAACCCACCATCCACACACCCAACCCTACTCTAAAACCCACCCAACCCCCTTAATAAAACCTAACACTAACCCCTTGAAGATCACCCTACCTTGAGAAGTCTTCACCCAACCCGGCCGAAGTCCTCAACGAAGCCGGGCGAAGTGGTCCTCTAGACGGGCAGAAGTCTTCATCCAAGCCGGGAAGAAGAGGTCCTCCAGACGGGCAGAAGTCTTCATCCAGATGGCATCTTCTATCTTCATCCATCCGGCGTGGAGCAGGTCCATCTTCAAGACATCCAATGCGGAGCATCCTCTTCTTTCGACGTCTTCTTAGTAAATGACGGTTCCTTTAAATGACGTCATCCAAGATGGCGTCCCTTCAATTCCAATTGGCTGATAGAATTCTATCAGCCAATCGGAATTAAGGTAGGAAAAATCTGATTGGCTGATGCAATCAGCCAATATAATTGAAGTTCAATTCTATTGGCTGATCCAATCAGTCAATAGGATTGAGCTTGCATTCTATTGGCTGATTGAAACTCAAGGGACGCCATCTAGGATGATGTCACTTAAAGGATTCTTCATTCTGGAAGAAGACTTCGATTGAAGAGGATGCTCCGTGTCGGATGTCTTGAAGATGGACCCGCTCCATGCCGGATGGACGAAGATAGAAGATGCCGTCTGGATGAAAACTTCTGCCTATCTGGAGGACCTCTTCTTCCCGGCTTGGATGAAGACTTCTTCCCGTCTGGAGGACCACTTCACCCGGCATCGTTGAGGACTTCGGCCCAGTTGGGTGAAGATTTCTCAAGGTAGGGTGATCTTCAAGGGGTTAGTGTTAGGTTTTATTAACCCCTTAATGACCAAGGACGTGCAGGGTACGTCCTCAAAAGAAAGCCAGTTAACGACCAAGGACGTACCCTGCACGTCCTCGGTCTGGAAAGTAGCAGGAAGTGATCCTGATCACTTCCAGCTGCTTTCCGGTTATTGCAGGATGCCTCGATATCAAGGCATCCTGCAATAACATTTTTTAGCTATCCGGTGCAGAGAGAGACACTTTGTGGCCCTCTCTGCACCAGAGATTGGTGGCTCTTTTCGTTGGTGGGTGGGAGCCGGTATGGGAGGCGGGTGGCGGCCATCGATGGCCCTGCTGATCTGGAGGGGGGCGGGATCATGGGCGGGGATGGCCTGGGGCACGCACGGACGCGTGCACGTGCATGGGGGTTGGAGGCGGGTGCGTGCATGGGGAGGGAGTGAATGGGAACTGCTACACTACAGAAAAAAAATGTACAAAAATGTAAAAATGGGGACAAAATTTATTAATACAAAAACATCAGTTAGATGGTGGGGGTTGGTCTGTGGGGGGGGGCTACACTACAGAAAAAACGGCAAAAAAATTAAAAAAAAAAAAACATTTTTTTTTTGCAAACTGGGTACTGGCAGACAGCTGCCATACCCAAGATGGCCCCCAATAGGTGGAGGGTTAGAGAGCTGTTTTGGGGGGGATCAGGGAGATTGGGGGCTAAGGTGGGGATCCTACACAGTAGCATATGTAAATATTCTAATTTTTTTTATTAATTTTTAAAAAAAAAAAACTTTTATTTTAGTACTGACAGACTTTCTGCCAGTACTTAAGATGGCGGGGACAATTGTGGGGTGGGGGAGGGAATAGAGCTGTTTGGGAGGGATCAGGGGGTGGGATGTGTCAGGTGGGAGGCTGATCTCTACACTAAAGCTAAAATTAACCCTGCAAGCTCCTTACAAACTACCTAATTCACCCCTTCACTGCTAACCATAATACACGTGTGATGCGCAGCTGTATTTAGCAGCCTTCTAATTACCAAAAAGCAACGCCAAAGTCATATATGTCTGCTATTTCTGAACAAAGGGGATCCCAGAGAACCATTTACAACCATTTGTGCCATAATTTCACAAGCTGTTTGTAAATAATTTCAGTGAGAAACCTAAAATTGTGAAATTTTTTGCGTTTTTTTTAATTTGATCGCATTTGGCGGTGAAATGGTGGCATGAAATATACCAAAATGGGCCTAGATCAATACTTGGGGTTGTCTACTACACTACACTAAATCTAAAATTAACCCTAGAAGCTCCCTACATGCTCCCTAATTAACCCCTTCACTGCTGGGCATAATACACGTGTGGTGCGCAGTGGCATTTAGCAGCCTTCTAACTACCTAAAAGCAAAGCCAAAGCTATATATGTCTGCTATTTCTGAACAAAGGGGATCCCAGATGTAACGTATTTACTTAAGGTTTGGAACGCAACTGCTGAACTCTAAAATATTTGTTTTGTTTCACTAGCAATTTATGGAATTCAATATTAATTGAGAGAATTCCTTTATCTGTAGTGAATAATAATCAGAATATAATCCCCAATGAAGAGGAAAAAATAATCAATATACCCCAGAAGGAATAAATGATAAATCTTATGAGAATAGGGAGTTTTCAGTAAACGCTTCCTTCTTAACTTTGCTTAACTTAGTGATTGCTGTAAAGAATGTCCAGACCCGTAATCAGACAATCATACTTGATAGAAGCTTCCTATAACTTTAAGTTGTATTATCTTAATGTACCTTTGAGTCCTGGAAGTATCTCTGTAGTGAACGGCAATCACCTGAGTGTAAGACAAACTGTCAGCGTATCCGATCTGTGGGAATAGCTCTGTAGCATGGTACAGTGGTAATGGCGTCTGTCAGCTGCAACGCAGAGAGCGGAGCTGGTGGGGAGGAGTCAGCTGCTGTCAGTTTTGCTCTAGAGTCGAGCGGCAAATAAAAAGTGTAATCCGGTCTTCACCCCTTTACATGTAAGTTTGTTGCGATCACTTTACTGCTGGTTCTAAGTGTTGCAATCCAAAAGGCAATTAGTATTCTTTTTCGATTATATTGTTGCAAAATTACATGAGCTGAGAGCAGAGGTTGGAATCTGAAGATAGGTTTGAATATAGGAATTATTCCTTTAGTAAACTGGCGAAACAGTCCAAGAATAAAGAATAAATCTTTAGAGCTTAAATTAGTGGTAGCCTTGCTACTTACAATACTAAGCCCTGAGCGGAAGGAAATGATGCAACTTATAGAGGAAGTGACCAATAGTAGAAATCCAACCAGTTCTGCCTTAAAGAGACAGTAATCCTGACATGACCCCCTCCTCAAGGCGACTGTCCCACAGTCGCAGGCCTAGGTCGGTCTGGATACCGTCTGTGAAACTGAGCTACCAATCTAGGGGCTTTGATATTAGAAGCCGGTTCCCAAGAATCCTCATCGTCAGAGTAGTTCTTCCAGTGAATCAAATACTGCAACATTCCCTTGTAAATCCTAGAATCCTTCAAAGAGTGAACTTCATATTCATCATGGTCTGAAATGGATGGTAGAGGAGGTAAAAGGGAACAAGATAGGTTTGTAAGGTTTGAGGAGAGAAACATGAAATGATGGATGAATTTTCATGGTATCAGGCAGTTTGAGAGTCACAGCATTTTCATTGATGATCCGCGTAATCGGAAAAGGACCGATAAACAAACCTGCTAGTTTCTTGCTAGGGATCTGCAACTTCAATTTTTTTGTTGAAAGCCATACCAGATCGCCAATGGAATAAGAAGGAGGAACCCTTCTTCTGAGGTCATAGTAATGTTTTTGCGTTTGTTGTGCATTTTGTATATTTTGTTCAATAAACTTAAAGTTGTGCTGTAGCGTATCATGTAGTTCATCAATTTGTGGAGAATTTAAACTGTCAATTGAGATGAATACGTAACTGGGATGATAAGAGTAATTTGCGTAGAAAGGGGTGAATTTGGTGGAGGAATTTATCAAGATGTTATATGCAAACTCAGCCATCGATAGAAAGTTCATCCACTCTTCTTGGTGGTACGAACAGTAAAATCGCAGATACTGTTCTAACCACTGATTCAATCTTTCTGCTTGCCCGTTTGTTTGAGGGTGAAATGATGTTGTGAAACGGTGTTCAATCTGAGTGAGTTTGCAAAGTTTTGACCAAAAACATGAGGTGAACTGTGTACCTCTATCTGTCGTTATAATAGATGGGAAGCCATGGAGTTTCACAATGTTATCAAGGAATAAATGAGCAGTTTCCGAGGATGTGGGTAACATGATATGGCAAGAAGTGTGCCATCTTAGTGAAAATATCTATCACAACCAGTATGGTGGTTTGTTTATTTGAAGTTGGTAAATCAACAATATAGTCCATAGATAAATGTTGCCATGGTCTTTGTGGTACAGGTAAAGGTATCAGCAGTCCATATGGGGAACGTTTCTCTGACTTGGAGGTAAGACAAATATCACAACTCTGGATATATTCTTGTATTGATTCTTTCAGGTTTGGCCACCAAAATTCTCGGGAAATTAGGTCATATGTACGTCGCATTCCTGGGTGGCCTGATAATGATGAGTCATGATGAGATTTTAGGCACATAGATCCTAGAGTTATGGTAATATAGGTCATCTATCTTTACCAAGGTTTGTGTAGGAGCAGTATCTTCTGATGCAGTGTGACTTTTAAGTTCAGTTAGTAGATCGGAAGAGAGTCCAATAAAACGTTCAGTGGGTATAATACTGGTTTGTGATGTGTTTATTTCTAGCTTTTCAGGAAGACGGGAGAGGACGTCAGCTTTGCCATTCCTGGAGGCTGGTCTGTATATGATATTGAAATTAAAGTTAGTAAAAAACAAACTCCAACGTACTTGTCGTGCCGATAAAGTTGGATTGTTTTGTAGATATAAAAGATTTTTATGGTCTGTGAGTATAATGATGGGTAATACAGTGCCTTCAATAAGATGCCTCCAATACTCCAAAGATCTTTTTATGGCAAGTAACTCTTTATCCCCTAGGGAGTAATTCCTTTCTGAGGTAGGCCATCAACCACTCATGTTCTTCTTTTATTCTTATCAGGTTGTATGCTCCTCTCAAGTCTAGCTTGGTATAGATGTTAACTTCCGATAACTGTTCAATCAATTCAGGTATGAGCGGGAGCGGGTAACGGTTTTTGATGGTGCGTTTATTTAATTCCCAATAATCTATGATGGGTCTTAGTGATGAATCCTTGTTCCGGACAAAAAACATGCCCGCTCCTGCTGGAGATGTAGACGCTCTTATAAAACCCTTTTGAAGATTCTCTTCCAAATATTGCTTTAGAATAATCAACTCAGGTTGGCTGAGTGGGTATAGATGTCCATATGGAATGGTAGAACCAGGTTGCAGCTGTATAGGACAATCATAAGGTCGATGAGGGGGGAAGGTTTTCTGCCTCAGTCTTACTAAAAACGTCTGAGAAATCTGAATAATGTGAGGGTATCTGTGTCTCTTCTGAATTAGACTGTAGAACCAAATGTGTTGGATTACAAGTCTTTTGACAGTAATCTGAATAAAATTGGATATTAAATGGTGACTAAGATATCTTAGGGTTATGTGTCTGTAACCACTTAATTCCTAGAACAATTGGGAAGTGTGGTGATGTGAGAATCTCAAATGACATCAACTCAGTGTGACCTTGAATTGTAACAGATATGGGAATGGTATGGTGAGTTATAGGACCTGTTTTAGGAGTGGAACCATCAATTATACGAATAATAACAGGAGTTTGTTTTTGAATAGTGGGAATTTTATTACTATCTACAATATTCTGATCAATAAAGCATCCATATGCACCGGAATCTATGATGGCTTCAGTCGTCACTTGATCTAGATCCCACTGTAGACAAAGGGATAACATAGGGTAAGTATACAGTTTATTCCCTTGGAGAGAGGAATTAAGTTGTATATACTTACTCTTCTTAGTTTTCTGCAAAATTGGGCAATCTTGTACAGAGTGTGTGGAACTGGCACAATACTTACAGAGATTATTAGTCTTTATGCAATATCTTTCTTCTGTAGTCAAAGGTCCCCTTACTGCACCTATCTCCATAGGTACTACAGTGTGTTTAGGTGATTGGGATGGTTGAGTGGTAGGGTAGATGGATCCCTTAGGGCGAACATCCATGGAGAATCTCTCTGCTTTTCTTTCTCGTAATCTTCTATCCAGTTGTTTAGCAGTTTTCATCATAGCTTCAAGGGTGTTAGGTGGTTCTATTCTGGCGATTTTGTCTTTCAACCCTTCTGAAAGACCTAGACGAAATTGATTCCGCAGGGCAATTTGACTCCACTGAGAATCTACTGCATACATTTTGAAGTCCATTATGTATTCCTCCACGGGTCTCTTGCCCTGTTTCAGAGCTCTCATGGAGGCTTCGGCTGACATTTGAACATCAGTATCATGGAAAAGATCATCCATAGCGGAGAAGAAATCTCCTAGTGAAGCTAGAGCTGGGTCATTGTGTTCACATAAATTGTCTGCCCAAGTTCTGGGCTCTCCTCTTAGAAAAGATATGGTGCTAAGTACCTTGATCCTCTCTGTGGGGTATCTTCGGGGTCTTAAGTTGTATAATAGATGACAGGAGTTTTTGAACTGCCTGTATAACTTTCTGTTGCCTGAAAAAGGTTCAGGAAGAGAAACAGAAGGTTCCGGAGTTTGTTGTTGTATTGTAGGCTGTACATTAATTGCATCTCTCATAATACCTTTTAAAGATTGGTTTTCTACCTGCAGGTCATGTACTGCCTGAGATAATTGATCCACCTTTTGACTGAGATTGTAAGCAATCTGTGGGAGTTCAGCTGGTTCCATTTTTAACAGGCTTAGTAATCTGTAACATATTTACTTAAGGTTTGGAACGCAACTGCTGAACTCTAAAATATTTTGTTTTGTTTGACTACCAATTTATGGAATTCAATATTAATTGAGAGAATTCCTATATCTGCAGTGAATAATAATCAGAGTATAATCCCCAATGAAGAGGGAAAAAAAATCAATATACCCCAGAAGGAATAAATTATAAATCTTATGAGAATAGGGAGTTTTCAGTAAACGCTTCCTTCTTAACTTTGCTTAACTTAGTGATTGCTGTAAAGAATGTCCAGACCCGTAATCAGACAATCATACTTGATAGAAGCTTCCTATAACTTTAAGTTGTATTATCTTAATGTACCTTTGAGTCCTGGAAGTATCTCTGTAGTGAACAGCAATCACCTGAGTGTAAGACAAACTGTCAGCGTATCCGATCTGTGGGAATAGCTCTGTAGCGTGGTACAGCGATAATGGCGTCTGTCAGATGCAACGCAGAGAGGGGAGCTGGTGGGGAGGAGTCAGCTGCTGTCAGTTTTGCTCTAGAGTCGAGCGGCAAGTAAAAAGTGTAATCTGGTCTTCACCCCTTTACATGTAAGTTTGTTGCGATCACTTTACTGCTGGTTCTAAATGTTGCAATCCAAAAGGCAATTAGTATTCTTTTTCGATTACATTGTTGTTGCAAAATTACATGAGCTGAGAGCAGAGGTTGGAATCTGAAGATAGGTTTGAATATAGCAATTATTCCTTTAGTAAACTGGCGAAACAGTCCAATAATAAAGAATAAATCTTTAGAGCTTAAATTAGTGGTAGCCTTGCTGCTTACAATACTAAGCCCTGAGCGGAAGGAAATGATGCAACTTATAGAGGAAGTGACCAATAGTAAAAATCCAACCAGTTCTGCCTTAAAGAGACAGTAATCCTGACACCAGAGAAGCATTTACAACCATTTATGCTATAATTGCATAAGTTGTTTGTAAATAATTTCAGTGAGAAACCTAAAGTTTATGAAAAAATTTGTGAAAAAGTGAACAATTTTTTTTATTTGATCGCATTTGGCGGTGAAATGGTGGCATGAAATATACCAAAATGGACCTAGATCAATACTTTGGGATGTCTTCTAAAAAATATATATATACATGTCAATGGATATTCAGGGATTCCTGAAAGATATCAGTGTTCCAATGCAACTAGCGCTAATTTTGAAAAAAAGTGGTTTGGAAATAGCAAAGTGCAACTTGTATTTATGGCCCTATAACTTGCAAAAAAAAGCAAAGTACATGTAAAATTGGGTATTTCTAAACTCAGGACAAAATTTAGAAACTATTTAGCATGTTTTTTTTTGGTGGTTGTAGATGTGTAACAGATTTTGGGGGTCAAAGTTAGAAAAAGTGTGTTTTTTTCCATTTTTTCCTCATATTTTATAAAAAAAAAATATAGTAAATTATAAGATTTGATGAAAATAATGGTATCTTTTGAAAGTCAATTTAGTGGCAAGAAAAACGGTATATAATATGTGTGGGTACAGTAAATGAGTAAGAGGAAAATTACAGCTAAACACAAACAAAAATGTAAAAATAGCCATGGTCCCAAACGGACAGAAAATGGAAAAGTGTTGTGGTCATTAAGTGGTTAAGGGGGGATTGGGTGGGTTTTAGAGTAGGGTTGGGTGTGTGGATGGTGGGTTGTAATGTTGGGGGGGGTATTGTACTTTTTTTTACAGGTAAAAGAGCTGATTACTTTGGGGCAATGCCCCGCAAAAGGCCCTTTTAAGGGCTATTTGTAATTTAGTATAGGGTGGGGTTTTTTATTATTTTGGGGGGCTTTTTTATTTTATTAGGGGTATTAGATTAGGTTTAATTAGTTTAAAAAACTTGTAATTATTTTATTATGTTCTGTAATTTAGTGTTTCTTTTCATACTTTAGATCATTGTATTTAATTGTATTTAACTGTAGTTAATTTAGGGAATTAATGTAATTATAGTGTAGTGTTAGGTGTAATTGTAACTTAGGTTAGGTTTTATTTTACAGCTAAATTTGTCTTTATTTTAACTAGGTAGCTATTAAATAGTTAATAACTATTTAATAACTATTGTACCTAGTTAAAATAAATACAAAGTTGCCTGTAAAATAAAAATAAACCCTAAGCTAGATACAATGTAACTATTAATTATATTGTAGCTAGTTTAGGGTTTATTTTATAGGTAAGTATTTAGTTTTAAATAGGAATAATTTAGTTAATTGTAGTTATTTTATTTAGATTTATTTAAATTATATTTAAGTTAGGGGGTTAGGGTTAGACTTAGGTTTAGGGGTTAATATATTTATTATAATGGTGGTGATGTTGGGGGCGACAGATTAGGGGTTAATAAATATAATGTAGGGTTTGACGATGTTGGGGGCAGCAGATTAGGGGTTCATAAGTATAATGTAGGTGGCGGCGGTGTCCGGAGCGGCAGATTAGGGGTTAATAATATAATGCAGGTGTTGTTGATGTCAGGGGCGGCAGATTAGGGGTTACTAAGTGTAAGTTCAGGGGTGTTTAGACTCAGGGTTTATGTAAGGGTGTTAGGTGTAGACATAAAATGTATTTCCCCATAGGAATCAATTGGGCCGCGTTAGGAGCTGAATGCTGCTAGGTTGTTTTTCAGCTGGCTCTCCCCCATTGATGCCTATGGGGAAATCGTGCACGAGTACGTTTAGCCAGCTCACCGCTAACGTAAGCAGCGCTGGTGTTGAGGTGAGCTGTGGAGCAAAATTTTGCTCAACGCTCACTTTTTTGCGGCTAACGCAGGGTTTAAAAAACCCCGTAATACCAGCGTTGTATGTAGGTGAGCGGTGAGGATAAACTGCTCGTTAGCACCGCACACCATTACCGACAAAACTCGTAATCTAGGCCCCTATTTGCCAAACTTATTGAAAATGTATATTTATATAGCCAACAGGTATAGTGACAACCTTATCTGGATGGACTGTTGTCCTAAATATATGCAAAATATATTATTTTTTAATAACGCTAAAAATGTAGCAACAATATTTATTTATGTTATAATGTTACAGATATAGCAACACTTTATTTAGCAATGCTGCTTTTATCTATATATATAAATTAATCTACAGGTGTATATATATATATATATATATATATATATATATATATATATATATAAAAACTTCAGGTGTAACGACACCCTTATTTGAATGGACTGCTGTCCTAAATATATTAAAAATGTGTTATTTCTAACAAACGGCTAGTTTACGAGTTTTGCGGTATGAGAGGTGCGGTGCTAACTTGCACATTATTGTCACCGCTCTCCAATACCAGCGCTGCTGAAAGCTGCTGTGAGCTGGTTTTACGTGCTCGTGCACGATTTCCCCATAGACATCAATGGGTAAAGCCGACTGAAAAAAAGCCTAACACCTGCAAAAAAGCAGCGTAAATCTCCATAACGCAGCCCCATTGATTCCTATGGGGAAAGAAAAGTTATGTTTACACCTAACACCCTAACATGAACCCCGAGTCTAAACACCCCTAATCTTACACTTATTAACCCCTAATCTGCCGCCCTCGACATTGCCGCCACCTACATTATACTTATTAACCCCTAATGTGCCGCTCCAGACATTGCCGCCACTATAATAAAGATATTAACCCCTAAACCGCCGCACTCCTGCATCATAAACACTAGTTAAATATTATTAACCCCTAATCTTAAACCCCTAACATCGCCGCCACCTATCAACATCTATTAACCCCATAATCTGCCGCCCCCAACGTCGCCGCCACTATACTAAATTTATTAACCCCTAAACCTAAGTCTAACCCTAACACCCACTTAAATATAATTAAAATAAATCTAAATAAAACCCACTATTAATAACTAAATAATTCATATTTAAAACTAAATACCTATAAAATAAACCCTTAGCTGGCTACAATATAACTAATAGTTACGTTGTAGCTAGCTTAGGGTTTATTTTTTTTTAATTTTTTTTTTTTAATTTTTATTTTATTGAGGTTAAAATAGCATAAATACAACAGTCTCATCAACAGGGTACATTCCACAACATACGTTATACTGACATGACATGGCATTTTGGGCACCTCAGTTTTTAAATCTTATAGGTTCGCTTAGTCCTCAGACAGACAGGGCCAATCAAGGGCCCACAAATTGAATAAAGTGGTTGAGGACATTTCGATGAAGATAATAGTGAAATTCGCAGCTTCAGTGTAAGTCAGATAAATACAGATTATGGAATGAACACACTATACCAGAACAGTGAAGTATAAGAGGGCACCAATGTAGCTCTACAAATCAACAGTTATTACAGGTGACATGCAAAACAATCCACAATTATTATCTAAATCCAAATAAACCATTAACACTGAGCAGTTAAAGGAGCATACATATTGCTAAAACTATTATCATATGTACACTTCAGAGGCACAGGAAATCGTGAATGAACTTGAGTTTCCTGTATTGGAACCCCAAGAGCCATGCTACAGAAATGCAGGGAAAGACTGGAGCATAGCTCTGCGGGTAGGACAGAGACTACTATACTCTGTCAAAAAGTTATGCGGAGGAAAGGTTATGGCCCTAACCGCATAAGAAGTGGGGGGGGGGGGCGGAGGTTAGGCTGGGAATAGCATAACCTCCAGCTATCAATTGTCATATCCAACAAGGCAAACAACCCCAAAGTAAACCTAGAAATGCGAAACACATAGAAGGCTATATAAGTTTTAGTGTCTGCAGAGATGATTGCTTCAAGCCTATGCGGGGGCTATGCTATAGCTAATATAGTCTAACTGCATTGAGGAACATAGAATGCTAATGTAACAACTTAACATTATTTGAAACTGAACACAAAGGTAAGGGGGAAGAAACTCACAATCTGCGTGATAGAGGTCAAAGCAACCTACCAAAAGGTCATCTTAACTGAGTAATATATTTATAGCTCAGGATAGTAAATAGAACAGTTAATGTGTACGACCTGTAGGTCACTGAGTCTAGTTCTCCTGACTGGAATAAAGAGTAACCTGTGTAAATTTTATTCACTATGAGTAATGAAAGACTAATCTAGTTAGTACCGCACCCCTCATACCGCAAAACTCGTAATCTAGACGTTAATTAGTTGACTGCGTTGGTGGTAGAAGGCAGTTTAGGGGTTAAAAAATATTTATTTTTATTAAAACTTAGTGCGGGCGATTACAGGTTTTTTTTAATACTTAATGCGGGCGGTTAGTTTTTTTTTATAATTGATGCGGGCGGTTAGTTGTTTTTTTTAAAATTTGATGCGGGCAGTTAGTTTTTTTTTTTAATAATTGATGTGAGCGGTGCCCTTAAAAGAGTAATCAGCTCTTTTGTACTGATTAAAATAAAAAGCCAAAAAAGACAACTAACACTTACCCCAGAAAATTTAATCACAGTTCCTGAAGTCCGGACATCCATCATCATCCAGGCGGTGAAATCTTCATCCATCGCGGGGGTATCTTCTATCTTTGTCCCGGTGGCGCAGAGCTGTGGTGACGCGGACTTGACCAGGACTGGCGGCGACGACATCCAGCGCAGAGCCTCCTCTTCATGCGATCGCCCTCCGCACAATAAAGCTAAAATGCAAGCTACCCCATTTTTTTGGGGTGTACCATTGCATTCCTATTGGCTGAAAAAATTTATGAAAGTAGTTATTTAGCTTAAAAAATATAAATGAATGAATGAATGAATAAATAAATAAATAAGCAACAAAATAAATCAACTAAATTTTAAGGCAATGATTGCAGAGACTAAATATAGTTTTTTTTTAAATTTTTTAGTAGCTTTATTGCTATATTAGGTTAAACCAAACATAATATACCACCAGACACAGAATAAGTCATATCCAAACTTTAAATATTATGGTTAGTCATCTAGTCTAGAAGTGTAGAATATGCATTTTGTGCACATATTTTTATCCCAGCTGTGTTTTCAGTTACTTTTCAAATAGATTCAAAAATTATCATTTGAAATACTTAATTAGAAATTTCATTAAGCAATCAGCCATTACTAATGTTCAGTGTTGTTTAGGAATTTTAGAACATTCAATGAGGGAAATTCTTAAACCTTAATGAAAATGAATATTCATGTTTTGGAGACTCAGCTTTACTTTACAGTTCTCTCAGTGAAGCAGCAAATTAAGTTACTAGTTAACAAACCATTGCTAGAGTTATATAAAAAGGGGTCTCTACAAGCTCTAGGCAAAGTTAGAAAAAACGCGTTATACTATTAAATATAAATAATCTATTTCATTTTTTTTGCCTTATCTGCAGTAAGATAAAGCCATCAATTGATACAATAGTACAGCTATCATTGCTGGCTCTTTATAATAAGTTTCGGTATGTTCTACCCTTCAGTATTTTCTGCCAAATTATACTTAAATTGGCAAGTTTGTTGTTCATCATATGTTATAGTCGAATCTATGGGGTAGATTTATCAATGTGCAGGTGGGCATGATTTGCTGTAGCTGACATGATCCGCTGTAGCGGATCATGTTCGCCACACATCGATAAATGTCGACAGCATATGCTGTCGGAATTTTAATTGCACAAGCATTTCTAGTGAAATGCTTATGCAATGCAGCCCTGGGTGTGTCAATCAACCCGATCATATCAAATCGGACTGATTGCTGTCCGCCGCCTCAGAGGTGCTTGTTAAATCTACCCCTATGCATGTATGTAAAAATAAAATGTATACATATATAATTGCTAGGAGAAAAAGAGTTCCAGAAACCCTCCAGTTTAGAGCGTAAAAACACACTTTATTTGTAAACCATATAAAAAGACAGGAAACATTAAAAATCAATGGCCACACAGAAACACGTCTGAATGGTTTCGGTCACAAGGACAGTAATCATAGACATAATTGGCAACACATGCAGGTGCTATTTAAATGCTAAAAACGTCCTTATAGGTTAAGAGCAAACAGCCTAGGATTAACCCTAAAGTTGCTAGATGATAAGGAGAGACACACATATATTTGACAAACAGAATCAGAAAATGTTACCAAGTCTAATAGGCAAGCATAGTAACAAAATGAACCAAACGCTATATATTAATGTATAAATAAACAGATATTGGACACAGGAAAAATGTATGTGCATAGACTTGTGACTTTGTCTGATACCAAAACAGAGCTCACAGCTAGTGAAGATAAATACTTAGCGTATTAAGTCAAAAAAGATCAAATCTAAAATTAATAGCATACTTTCTATATTTCCAAACCAGTGATTCAGAGATGGTTACAGTATTAAAGTATACTGTGCTAAGCAGGGAGCAAGAATTAACTTCTAAGTAAACAGATTGCTCTGTCTGCAGCGTAATGTATTTATAATAACCAAATACCATTAGTCTTAATAAGCTACGACAGGAGATAACTAATACCAATTTTATCCTAGACAAGGTGTGTATCTACCAATGCAAGGGACAGTAAATTTCATAACTCTATAACTGTACATGTGTAGTAAAAGACACCAGTGAAAATTGATTATACATCAAGCTTATATAAATGAACACAAAACAGAGGGGTGCCTCATGTGTAGATCAAAAGTGAAACCAGCAACAGAACAACAGTAGACGTCAAATGGGTACTCACTTGTAATAATAGCACCCTTATGTGCTGGTAGTAGCGGGCTGATATCTCAGGGTGTATCAGCTAACCCTATTCCTGGCTTCAGACTGGAACACAGGATACAGCTTCCAAGAACAGTTAGCCACAGGATGCATTTCCAAAGGATAATACGGGGCTAGCAATTAGCTTATGTTAAAAATGGTTTATTTAAAAATCACATCAAAAACATTAGGCAATAAGTGAAGGGGGCATAGACATATAGCCCCCTGTATGCTCATATAAATGCAGTAGAACAGCATAGGAATATCATACGTTAAAGAGCTAAAAGGTAATATCATGCGTTAAAGAGCTAACAGTAAAGAGAATATGTAATGCAGTAGTTAATAGATAAATATACAAGCAGTAGGGTGATATCATGTAAACCCCTACCACATTATCTCAGCCAGAAATTAATGATATCAAACTCAGAGTTGAAACCAAAAGGAATCAAACTTGGATATTCAAAAGATTTCCTGTCTGCATAGGATAGAAAGCTTATATTCCCCCCTTTGTGATCTTTTGACTTGCTCTATTCCTTTCCACATAAAAGTACTGACATTTTTATTAAGAATCTCCATGAAGTGTCTAGAGAGTGCAGAATAAGCCCTTTCTCCAGAGATGTATGATAAGTGTTCTCTGATGCGGGTACCAACCTCTCTAGTGGTCCTACCCACATACTGCCTCTGACACTATACTCTTACATTTAATGCAAACCTTAGTGTGAAACTCCTCCCCTTAATGTCTAGAGTTAAATGTCTTAGAGACATGGAAATGGTTGCAAGAAGTACAGGTCCTTCTAACACATCTGACATTACAGTGCAGCCAATAACTCAAATATTTGCTCTCTATTAAAAGACTAGGGGCCAACAAATTACCCAGAGTTGCATTTCTTTTTTGATACAAACATGCAACCTTTTTCCACAGTATGCCTCAACTTCTTATCACCCATCAATATAGGTAATTTTTTATTGATTATCTTGCACATTTAGTAATATTGATTAGAAAATGAGGTAACAAATTTGGGTTTAGATTGATCTAGGGCGCGATCCGATATAGATCGCAGTTTGCGGCGCAAGCGAGGGAACCGGCGTCGCCCGCAGTTTCAGCTCGCAACTCGAGCTATCCCATATAAGTCGCCGTCAGATGCTAACGTGCCGTAAGTCTGACAAACCAGCGATGTCCAGAAATCTGCGTAAGTACAAATTTCTGGCGTCGCCAGTGACTTGCGGCACGTTAGAAACTGCCGGCGCCTATAAAACCTGACTAAAGTCTAAAACACCCGCACTGTCTAACACGCCTCCCTAACATAGCCCGACAAGTCTAACACGCCTCCCTAACATAGCCCGCACTGTCTAACCCTCTATCCGCTATCCCCCCTCACTATCCTAACAATAAAAAAGCTATTAACCCCTAAACCGCCGCTCCCGTACCCCGCCGCAACCTAATAAAGTTATTAACCCCTAAACCGCCGCTCCCGTACCCCGCCGCCAGCTATATTATATCTATAACCCCCTAAAGTGAGCCCCTAACACCGCCGCCATCTATATTAAAATTATTAACCCCCAATGTAAGCCCCTACACCGCCGCCATCTCTATTAAAATGATTAACCCCTAATTTAATCTACCTACCCCGCCGCCAGCTATATTATCTATGTTAACCCTAAGTATATTATAGTTAATATAGGTATTACATTATATATATTAACTATATTAACCCTAATTATATTAGGGTTAATATAGTTAATATAGTTACTATAGTATTTATATTAACTATATTAACTCTATCTAACCCTAACACCCCTAACTAAATTTATATTAAATTAATCTAATTCATTTATAAACTAAAATATTCCTATTTAAATCTAAATACTTACCTATAAAATAAACCCTAAGATAGCTACAATATAATTAATAATTACATTGTAGCTATGTTAGGGTTAATATTTATTTTACAGGTAAATTGTTAATTATTTTAACTAGGTATAATAGCTATTAAATAGTTATTAACTATTTAATATCTACCTAGTTAAAATAATTACCCAATTACCTGTAAAATAAATCCTAACCTAAGTTACAAATACACCTACACTATCAATAAATTAAATAAACTACAAACATCTATCTAAAAATACAATTAAATTAACTAAACTAAATTACAAAAAAAAAAAACACTAAATTACAAAAAATAAAAAAAGATTACAAGATTTTTAAGCTAATTACACCTATTCTAAGCCCCCTAATAAAATAATAAACCCCGAAAATAAAAAAAATTCCCTGCCCTATTCTAAATTAAACAAATTTCAAAGCTCTTTACCTTACCAGCCCTTAAAAGGGCCTTTTGTGGGGCATGCCCCAAAGAATTCAGCTCTTTTGCATACAAATACAATACCCCCCCCATTACAACCCACCACCCACATACCCCTATTCTAAAACCACCCAAACCCCCCTTAAAAAAGCCTAACACTACCCCCCTGAAGATCTCCCTACCTTGTCTTCACCACACCGGGCCGAACTCCTGATCCGATCCGGGCGATGTCTTCCTCCAAGCGGCAAAGAAGAATTCTTCCTCCGGCGATGTCTTCCTCCAAGCGGCAAAGAAGAATTCTTCCTCCGGCGACGTCTTCCTCCAAGCGGCAGCAAAGTCTTCATTCTTCCGGCGGCATCTTCAATCTTCTTTCTTCGCTCCGCCGCCGCGGAGCATCCATCCCGGCCGACTACTGAACTTGGAATGAGGTACCTTTAAATGACGTCATCCAAGATGGCGTCCGCCGAATTCCGATTGGCTGATAGGATTCTATCAGCCAATCGGAATTAAGTTAAAAAAATCTGATTGGCTGATTGAATCAGCCAATCAGATTCAAGTTCAATCCGATTGGCTGATTGGATCAGCCAATCGGATTGAACTTGAATCTGATTGGCTGATTCAATCAGCCAATCAGATTTTTTTAACTTAATTCCGATTGGCTGATAGAATCCTATCAGCCAATCGGAATTCGGCGGACGCCATCTTGGATGACGTCATTTAAAGGTACCTCATTCCAAGTTCAGTAGTCGGCCAGGATGGATGCTCCGCGGCGGCGGAGCGAAGAAAGAAGATTGAAGATGCCGCCGGAAGAATGAAGACTTTGCTGCCGCTTGGAGGAAGACGTCGCCGGAGGAAGAATTCTTCTTTGCCGCTTGGAGGAAGACATCGCCCGGATCGGATCAGGAGTTCGGCCCGGTGTAGTGAAGACAAGGTAGGGAGATCTTCAGGGGGGTAGTGTTAGGCTTTTTTAAGGGGGGTTTGGGTGGTTTTAGAATAGGGGTATGTGGGTGGTGGGTTGTAATGGGGGGGGTATTGTATTTGTATGCAAAAGAGCTGAATTCTTTGGGGCATGCCCCACAAAAGGCCCTTTTAAGGGCTGGTAAGGTAAAGAGCTTTGAAATTTGTTTAATTTAGAATAGGGCAGGGAATTTTTTTTATTTTGGGGGTTTATTATTTTATTAGGGGGCTTAGAATAGGTGTAATTAGCTTAAAAATCTTGTAATCTTTTTATATTTTTTGTAATTTAGTGTTTGTTTTTTTTTGTAATTTAGTTTAGTTAATTTAATTGTATTTTTAGATAGATGTTTGTAGTTTATTTAATTTATTGATAGTGTAGGTGTATTTGTAACTTAGGTTAGGATTTATTTTACAGGTAATTGGGTAATTATTTTAACTAGGTAGATATTAAATAGTTAATAACTATTTAATAGCTATTATACCTAGTTAAAATAATTAACAATTTACCTGTAAAATAAATATTAACCCTAACATAGCTACAATGTAATATTAATTATATTGTAGCTATCTTAGTGTTTATTTTATAGGTAAGTATTTAGATTTAAATAGGAATATTTTAGTTTATAAATGAATTAGATTAATTTAATATAAATTTAGTTAGGGGTGTTAGGGTTAGATAGAGTTAATATAGTTAATATAAATACTATAGTAACTATATTAACTATATTAACCCTAATATAATTAGGGTTAATATAGTTAATATATATAATGTAATACCTATATTAACTATAATATACTTAGGTTTAATATAGATAATATAGCTGGTGGCGGGGTAGGTAGATTAAATAAGGGGTTAATCATTTTAATAGAGATGGCGGCGGTGTAAGGGGCTTACATTAGGGGTTAATAATATTAATATAGCTGGCGGCGGTATAGGGGGATTAGATTAGGGGTTAATAATTTTTATATAGGTGGCGGCGGTGTAAGGGGTCAGATTAGGGGATAGATAAGGTAGATGACAGCGGTGTAAGGGGTTCTAATTAGGGGATAGATAAGGTAAATGGCGGTGGTTTTAGGGGCTCACAGTAGGGGGCTAGTTTATGTAGATGGCGGCGGGGTCCGGGAGCGGCGGTTTAGGGGTTAATAACTTTATTAGGGATTTCGGGGGGGGGGGATCGCGGTTGACAGGTAGATAGACATTGCGCATGCGTTAGGTGTTAGGTTTATTTTAGCAGATCGCGGTTGACAGGGAGATAGACATTGCGCATGCGTTAGGTGTTAGGTTTATTTTAGAAGATCGCGGTTGACAGGGAGATAGACATTGCGCATGCGTTAGGTGTTAGGTTTATTTTAGCTGCCAGTTTAGGGAGTTACGGGGCTCCAATAGTCAGCGTAAGGCTTCTTACGGATGCTTTTTGTGGCGAGGTGAAAATGGAGTACGTTTTCTCCATTTTCGCCACGTAAGTCCTTACGCTGCATATTGGATACCAAACTGCGCGGGTTTGGTATACCTGCCTATAGCCCAAAAAACTACGGGCGACGGCAGAAATATACTCGCGTAACTTCTAGCTTACGCCGTATATAGGATACCAAACCCGCGCAAATATTGGCGTCACCGGCTTTTGCGGGCGACGATTTTTATCGGATCGACCCCTTAGTGTCTTGTTCGTCAGTGGGTTCTTAGATTCATCTTTCAGTAGGGAATCCCTATCCATATGCTGAACTTAAGAAAAAGGCCTTATCAAAAATCTTTTTTTGGATATCCTCTCCTTCTAAATCTATTACTCGGTTCTCTGCTCTCTTCACAAAAATAACTTTGCAAAGTTCATTTACATGTAGCTCTTATAAATTGTCCCTTGGTTATGGCCTTGAAAAAATGCCTAGGATGGCTGCTACGAGCATGCAATAGACTATTACCTGCAATATGTTTCCTGAAGAGAGCAGAGATGACCCTGTCAACTGATGCAATGCCTGTTAAGGACACATCAAAGAAATTGATGCTCTCCTTTTGTCATTCATAGGAAAGCTGAATACCCAAATTGTTAGTATTAAGTTAATTCATGAAATTCTCATCTTCTCTCAGGTCCGAAGACCAAACAACGAGTAGATCATCAATGTACCGTACATATTTGATGATGTAAGCAGAAAGCACACCACTACCTCCATAGACATGGGTCCACTCCCACCAACCCATAAACAAGTTGGCTAGGGGGGAGCAAATTTCGCTCCTATTGTGGTACCCCATCTCTGAAGTTAGTAGTGCCCCTGAAACATAAAGAAATTATGTTCCAACAAAAATAGCACCACTCAAGTGACAAAATCCTTCATTTTGGAATTAAGATCCATGTATAGATCCAGAATATATCCAATCCAAATATCCAATATATAATTGCTGTTATAAGTAAGAGTGCGCTATATCTAGACTTTTACCAAGCAGCAAATTAAAACCCATTGTCTGCTGATGAGACTTAAAAAACTCGAAACTGCTGTCTATAAGTGTGTTTTTTTCTTTGTTTTTTGTTTTTGCTTCATCCACCCCATAAATGGGATTGATGTGTTTAGAAACAGTACTTGGAAGCAATTTTAGACGTGACGTGACGGGACGTGGCCTCTGAACACTGGGCATTATTCTATGGCCAAAGGGAATCACAGCACCACGACCATGACAGCACCTGCAGGGTGGCCTGCCTCTGCCTGTCATTTTTTTTTAAATGTACACTTACACTACTATTAAACAAGATATGAGTGGTGGCACTGGGCAAGTGGGCACAGTATACGCTGTGAGCCTGACACAAAAAAGCAGACTGATGTTTCACAGTCCAAAAAGTTTTTTTTTTTTTAAATGTACACTTACACTACTATTAAACAAGATATGAGTGGTGGCACTAGGCAAGTGGGCACAGTATACGCTGTGAGCCTGGCACACACGCTGGCAGGCAGGCAGCTGCAATTAGATTACACAAGCAGACTGATGTTTCACAGTCAAAAAAGTTTTTTTTTTTTAAATCTACACTACTGTTACACCAGATATGAGTGGTGGCACTGGGCAAGTAGGCACAGTATACGCTGTGAGCCTGGCACACACGCTGGCAGGCAGGCAACTGCAATTAGATTACACTAGCAGACTGATGTTTCACAGTCAAAAACTTTTTTTTTTTAATTTACACTACTGTTACACCAGATATGAGTGGTGGCACTGGGCAAGTGGGCCTGGCACACACGCTGGCAGGCAG
Organism: Bombina bombina; assembly: GCF_027579735.1. NCBI lineage: Eukaryota > Metazoa > Chordata > Amphibia > Anura > Bombinatoridae > Bombina > Bombina bombina. Next base: position 141,354,077 of record NC_069501.1, on the reverse strand, counting down.
GCAACTGCAATTAGATTACACTAGCAGACTGATGTTTCACAGTCAAAAAATTTTTTTTTTAAATTTACACTACTGTTACACCAGATATGAGTGGTGGCACTGGGCAAGTGGGCCTGGCACACACGATGGCAGGCAGGCAACTGCAATTAGATTACACAAGCAGACTGATGTTTCACAGTCAAAAAAGTTTTTTTTTTTTAAATCTACACTACTGTTACACCAGATATGAGTGGTGGCACTGGGCAAGTAGGCACAGTATACGCTGTGAGCCTGGCACACATGCTGGCAGGCAGGCAACTGCAATTAGATTACACTAGCAGACTGATGTTTCACAGTCAAAAACTTTTTTTTTTTTAAATTTACACTACTGTTACACCAGATATGAGTGGTAGCACTGGGCAAGTGGGCCTGGCACACACGCTGGCAGGCAGGCAACTGCAATTAGATTACACTAGCAGACTGATGTTTCATAGTCAAAAAAGTTTTTTTTTTTAAATTTACACTACTGTTACACCAGATATGAGTGGTGGCACTGGGCAAGTGGGCCTGGCACACACGATGGCAGGCAGGCAACTGCAATTAGATTACACAAGCAGACTGATGTTTCACAGTCAAAATTGTTTTTTTTTTTAAATTTACACTATTGTTACACCAGATATGAGTGGTGGCACTGGGCAAGTGGGCCTGACACACACGCTGGCAGGCAGGCAACTGCAATTAGATTACACAAGCAGACTGATGTTTCACAGTCAATTTTTTTTTTTTTAAATTTACACTACTGTTACACCAGATATGAGTGGTGGCACTGGGCAAGTGGGCACAGTATAAGCTGTGAGCCTGGCACACACGCTGGCAGGCAACTGCAATTAGATTACACTAGCAGACTGATGTTTCACAGTCAAAAAAGTTTTTTTTTTTTTTATTTACACTACTGTTACACCAGATATGAGTGGTGGCACTGGGAAAGTGGGCCTGGCACACATGCTGGCAGGCAGGCAACTGCAATTAGATTACACTAGCTGACTGATGTTTCACAGTCAAAAAAGATTTTTTTTTTATCATTTACACTACTGTTACACCAGATATGAGTGGTGGCACTGGGCAAGTGACTTGGCAGGCAACTGCAATTAGATTACACAGGAAAAAAAAAACAGACTGATGTTCTAGCCCTAAAAAGGGTTTTTTGGGGTGCTGTCCTTACAGCAGAGATCAGATGAGTCCTTCAGGACTGTAGTGGACACTGAATACACTAGCCTAGCTATCAATTTCCCTATTAAATCAGCAGCAGCTACACTGTCCCCCTCTCACTAAGAATGCAGCTTCCAAATGAATCTAAAATGGATGCTGTCCAGGAGGTGGGAGGGTCTTGGAGGGAGTGTCTGCCGCTGATTGGCTGTAATGTGTCTGCTGACTGTGAGGTAGAGGGTTAAAGTTTACTCAATGATGAAGAATAGGGGGCGGATCGAACATCGCATATGTTTGCCCGCCGCGGCAAACGCGAACATGCTATGTTCGCCGGGAACTATTTGCCGGCAAACTATTCACAACATCATTAGCGAACATATGCGATGTTCGATCCGCCCCCTATTCGTCATCATTGAGTAATACTTTGACCCTGTACCTCACAGTCAGAAGACACATTCCAGCCAATCAGCAGCAGACACTCCGTCCCAGACCCTCCTACCTCCTGGACAGCATCCATTTTAGATTCATTTAGAAGCTGCATTCTTAGTGAGAGGAGGGACAGTGTAGCTGCTGATGATTTAATAGGGAAATTGATAGCTAGGCTAGTGTATTCAGTATCCACTACAGTCCTGAAGGACTCATCTGATCTCTGCTGTAAGGACAGCACCCCAAAAAACCCTTTTTAGGGCTAGAACATCAGTCTGCTTTTTTTTTTTCCTGTGTAATCTAACAGTAGTATAGATTTTAAAAAAAAAACAACACTTTTTTGACTGTGTTAAATAATAGCAGTCAGTTTCCTTCACACGTGTGCGTTTCAGAGCCTGCCTGCCAGGGCACAGTTCCACCCCAGTGCAACTCATATCTGGTGTAACAGTAGTGTAGATTTAAAAAAAAAAAAAACACTTTTTTTGACTGTGTTAAATAATAGCAGTCATTTTCCTTCACACGTGTGCGTTTCAGGGCCTGCCTGCCAGGGCACAGTGTCACCCCAGTGCAACTCATATCTGGTGTAACAGTAGTGTAGATTTAAAAAAAAAACACTTTTTTGACTGTGTTAAATAATAGCAGTCATTTTCCTTCACACGTGTGCGTTTCAGGGCCTGCCTGCCAGGGCACAGTGTCACCCCAGTGCCACTCATATCTGGTGTAACAGTAGAGTAGATTTAAAAAAAACAACACTTTTTTGACTGTGTTAAATAATAGCAGTCAGTTTCCTTCACACGTGTGCATTTCAGGGCCTGCCTGCCAGGGCACAGTGTCACCCCAGTGCAACTCATATCTGGTGTAACAGTAGTGTAGATTTAAAAAAAAAAAAACACTTTTTTACTGTGTTAAATAATAGCAGTAATTTTCCTTCACACGTGTGCGTTTCAGTGCCTGCCTTCCAGGGCACAGTGTCACCCCAGTGCAACTTATATCTGGTGTAACAGTAGTGTAGATTTACAAAAAGCAACACTTTTTTAACTGTGTTAAATAATAGCAGTCAGTTTCCTTCACACGTGTGCGTTTCAGGGCCTTCCTGCCAGGGCACAGTGTCACCCCAGTGCAACTCATATCTGGTTTAATAGTAGTGTAGATTTAAAAAAAAAAAAAAAAACAGTTTTTTGACTGTGTTAAATAATAGCAGTCGTTTTCCTTCACAAATGTGCGTTTCAGTGCTTGCCTGCCAGGGCACAGTGTCACCCCAGTGCAACTCATATCTGGTGTAACAGTAGTGTAGATTTAAAAAAAACAACACTTTTTTGACTGTGTTAAATAATAGCAGTCAGTTTCCTTCACACGTGTGCGTTTCAGGGCCTGCCTGCCAGGGCACAATATCACCCCAGTGCAACTCATATCTGATGTAACAGTAGTGTAGATTTAAAAAAAAAAAAAAAACTTTTTTGACTGTGTTAAATAATAGCAGTTAGTTTACTTCACACGTGTGCGTTTCAGGGCCCGCCTGCCAGGGCACAGTGTCACCCCAGTGCAACTCATATCTGGTGTAACAGTAGTGTAGATTTAAAAAAAACAACATGGATCCCCCTCTGGCATGCCACAGTCCAGGTGTTAGTCCCCTTGAAACAACTTTTCCATCACTATTGTGGCCAGAAAGAGTCCCTGTGGGTTTTAAAATTCGCCTGCCCATTGAAGTCAATAGAGCTTTGCCCGGTTCGCCTGTTCGCGAACCCAAATTTTTAGGTTCGCGACATCACTATTTATAAATCTAAGCAAGAACAGGTGGCAAGCCTCAGTCCCACAAATATGGGCGGATAGGTTTCCTTCCTGGGAACATTGTTCACCTACAGTATAATAAATGGGGCTTATATATTCTATTTTAAAATAGTACAGTGCCTACAATAAGGTCAAATATTTCACTCTCCATGTTTATTCCTTTTTACATGTTAAGTTTTTATTAAATATTTTAAACTCCTACTTTTCTATGTTTGAATTAAAACTCAGGCATTAACATTTTAGCCATTGAATTTTATTTAATTTTTCATCTCAGTACTTTTATCTCTACTTTTTTTTAATTTTGTTGAACAACAGATTTTTGCATATATTTTATTAAACACTTTCAAGAAAAACATAAAATAGCTGAATGATGTAGGTGATTTTCGAACATCTGCTTCATTTCAGATTTTGCTACTGTTTGGCCTTTATTTTGAGGATTGTTAAAACCTTTTCATGAACCACTATGTAAAGGAAGTCTGAGCTATAAAACTGACTTAAGCTAGTTAAATGATAATATTATAGTTCTTAAATGTATATTTGCTAATGGCAGTGCATGATAGTCATTTTGGTCCTTTTATGAATAAATCAAATCTTTTTTTTATTGCTATTCTAAACGTTATGTAGATTTAAGAAAAACATGTAAATTGCTCTGCATTTTTTATGATGACAGATAAAAACATAACAAAAAGACACATTATAGCATTATCCTTTTCATGATTTTTTTTCTAAAGTTGAATTATAGTTTAATTTTAGAAGGAAAATGTAAAGATGTTGTTAGAAAGAGGCACATTTAATTAGCATGGCAACAAAATCATTTAAGAGAAGGATATATTTTAAAGGCTGGTACATTGAAATCAGATATCAAATGCAATTATGTATCTTTAAAAAATCAATGCATGACACAATCATTGATTACTAATTACTTAACGTTTCAAAGGTTCTCCTAATTTTACAGTGAAATAATAGAGATAAAATGACAGAAATATAATTTGCAATAGTCAGTAATTATCACTTTCAAGTAACAGATGAAAAGAATGAATTTTAATTAGATCAGTTTATAAATTTCATAAAATTATTTTATTGTACTTTGACTTGAATAAGATGAATAGAACACAGTATACATTTCTAGCTTACATGAAAAGACAAGCTTAGTCATTTTGCATCAAACACAATATAAAAATATTTACTTTTTTATATTAGCCAGTTCAAGGTAATAGCCCTATATATTAAAGCCCACATGGACAAGGTTTACCCCCGAGAACCTTTTCCGCCAGGCACAGCAGTGAGTGGGGAGCATCCACTACCATTTAACATTGCACAAGCAGTTGCTTGTGCAGCCACTCCCCCAGCTATTGCACAACCAATTGCATCAGAGCTGGTCTTGTCGAACATTCAGACCAGAAATGATTAGGATGATTTAACTCTGCGAGCCTTGAGGTGGTGGAGAGGTTAAGTAGCAGCAGTCATAAGGAAGTTTGCAGCCACAAGGTAGTATTTTTAAGTGAAAGTCTGCGGGCGCTATAAGCAGATTATGGACTGTAGGCAGGATATGACAAGAAGGTACAACAGGAAGTAAGGGACAATGAAAATAATATGCAAGCAGGGCTAAAAGGTAAAAAAAAAAGATGTCAAAATAAAAGCAAAACATTTAATAAATAATGTAATTTTAAAGAATCTGCAGCATTCTAAAAAATGCCTTGTTTTTTTTTTATCAACATGAGGATGCCATCCCTGGTGCAATGTGACATAAATTCACTCTTCAATGGCAATCTTTAGAGGCACCAGATTTTGCAGGAGGCATATAATAAAAAGTTAATAATAAGTAAAGCTTTCATGCAATACAAATCTTGGTAATATAAAATTACCTGGAGAAAGGTACTGCTAATACAGGGCTAGATTAGAAGTGGAGCACTAATTTATCATGCGCCCTCAAATGGGCAAACTTGCCCATTTGCGGCACGTGATAAATAACCAGCCATTACAAGTAGCTGGTTATTGCTACCACGAGCTTGCGGTAGTAATTAGCTTTTATACAATTAACCAGAGATCAGCTCTCTAGTTCCTTTTATAAATGTGCCCAAAATGACACCAAAATACAGTGTACTGTATTTTATTAAAAATATTTTTTTATAAAATTTGCTGCACTTGGCAGTATTTTGCGGGTTAAAGTTGGTGGGTGTGGGGTGTTATAAACAAAACGGCATTGAAAAGTGCCTTTACATTGCGGTCTATGGGGACTGTTTTTTCCCATTAATTATATATGTCACCAGCCACCAGGAAACCACCTAGCGCAGTGCAGGGAGCAAATTGTACGGCGTTGGGCAGCAGTAAATAAATATATTTGTATATGAATATATATATATATATATATATATATATATATGTATATGTTAATATGTGTATATACACATATTAACACATACATATATATATATATATATATATATATATATATAAGCATATACATATATATTTACAATTAACTGCCATCACTGCGTGACTTACCCTCTTCACTGCGCTTTGGTTCTGCGCCATATTCGATGGCATCAGAATGAGGCTCCCATTGGAGCCTATAAAAGTGCGCTCTCATGACTGCAATGCAACACATTGCTTTCAATTTGTAATACCAGCAAACATTAGCACAAGAAAGCGATATTTAGCACTTCACTTGTAATCTGACCACATTGCATACAGTAGGAGTTGCAAAACCCATTAACCTAATTTATCATGTAAATCACTTGCAACACCCATTTTTGTACTGAGGCACTTTCAATCTGCTTTATATCCACAAGGACATTTTTCTAATTTCTAGTCTCCAAATATCTGTCCTGACATCACAAAGGGTCCCATTTGCAAAGCTGCATAACAACTTTGGGGCTGTTTCAAAAGTAAAAAAGCACCATTGTACAACTGCCACTTATTAATGTGTCTGCAGCCTCAGAAGTTGCAAACATTAGACAATCTAGACTTGCTTGTCTAGAAAGACTGTCAACCTCGGCTTTAATGCCATTAGTTGCACAAGAGTAGGGTGGGGTTGCATGAGCAATTGTTCATGCATTCTTAAATTCTGGCAGATGATGCTGCTCCAGAGGCCCCATAGACACGCAGACATGTTCTCTCTTTGAGAACCTGTCCACATGCATAACTACAAATCTCACCCATTTACTTGCTCACTTTTGGTTTTTAATCTTTGTTGGGGGTTTGTGCGTTCTTTTTTTATTTTTTTGTTTATAGATCTCAATTTATCATTAGATGGATGGAAAAGGTTCCCAGCTGTCCGTCCATCATTGGGGCAAGTGTGCAGCAGATACTGTATGTCCACTGCCCACAGTAATAATTTTTTAAGTCAATTCTTATGTAGTGCCATTACCTTCTTGGTAGCGAGGTCTGTCATTCACCCTGAAAAAATAGTTTTGTACAAAGGCTGCTTCTTAATTTGTCTTTTGAAAGAACAGTACAATTAGTAAGTGATAAGCTTTGAAAACGATCCATTATGAAGCCTAACTAATTATTTGCAATAAGAGAATATATGCAACCATAAATCTCATATATCATGGAATCTGTGTGGCAACCCAAAAAAGTATAGGGGTCATGCTAAGACTTTGGATGATATTTGATGTCTAATATATCACTGATAAGGAAATAATAGTTGTTTAGAAAAAAATAGACGACACAATTTTTCTGTTTTAAGCCATGTATAAACTGTACATTACTTGCTGAGTTTAAATTACACAAAATATGTTAAAATATATTTAAAGAAAAGGGTCTAAAGTGGGGTAATGAATAATCGTAATGACTACATTTATGGGAGATCCGTAAACTGGAGGCAAGCTGTGAATTAACTAAATGCAGTGTATTATTGTCTTTGGAGGAATATAGGAATATCTTTATTATTTTAACTGATAAACATGAGTTTGAATATCTCTGTTCTATAGAGTAACAATTTTACCCAATGAATTTGAAATCTCTATAAAATAATGCACAATCTAAAAGGGAGTCAGCATTAAACCTAACTAAATCTGAGCGGGTGTTATTAGAGAAACTGAGAGGAAAGCTTAGTGGTGGTCTTGGACACAGCTCATTATATAAAAGAGGATATGAGACAACTTAACAGTAAGATATTTACAATATTAACATATTACCCTCCATTAGTTTTCATAAGGAAGTTGTGTGATATGTTTGGCACAGCTTTACATGTAGAGGTTAATGAAATTACCATATGGAAACGTTTAATGAGGGAGGTAATAGTTGTACCAATTTTCAATTATTTTGATAAGAATTTGTGTGAGTATTGATTACTTTTGTTTGCAGCCTATGGTGGTCAATCTATCCATGCATGTACATGATACAAAATATCGGTAAAATAGGGAGATTTGCATGGCAGGAATATTTATTTTGGATATCCAATATGATTTAGGATTAAGGACAGTCTTTCCCTTTTTTAGGCATTTTTCAAGTTATGATAGAATGCTTTGCAAATTTCCCTTTAATTGCAACACTTACTCATGAGTATATTAGGTTTGAGGGCAAGTACATTATTCAAAGATTTGGCACAGCTATGGGAGCAAAGTTTGCCCCAAATTATAACAACCTCTTTATATGGTAGTGGGAGGTGTGCCAAATATATAAAGGCTGATCTCTTTAGTGAGATGATATATTGTATTTTTATAGTTGTTAAATAGACAACCACATTTGTATATGGAAGGGAATCAATACATGAAGCTAGAAATTGTAAGTAAACGAACTGTAATAAACTGTTTTTAGTTTGATTTTCTTATGAAACAAGTATAATTATTTTTGGGGATATGACCTTAAAGGGACACTGAACCCAAGTTTTTTTCTTTCATGATTCAGCGTGTAATTTTAAGCAACTTTCTAAGTTACTCTTATTATCAATTTCTCTTTGTTCTCTTGCTATCTTTATTTTAAAAGCAGGAATGTACATCTTAGCAGCCAGCCCATTTTAGGTTCAGCTCCATGGATAGCGCTTGCTTATTGGAGGCTATCTTTATTTTAAAAGCAGGAATGTAAATCTTAGCAGCCAGCCCATTTTAGGTTCAGCACCATGGATAGAGCTTGCTTATTGAAGGCTTACATTTACCCACCAATAAACAAGCATAACCCAGGTTCTTAACCAAAAATGGGCTGGCTCCTATGAATTACATTCCTGCTTTTTAAATAAAGATAGCAAAAGAATGAAGAAAATTGATAATAGGATTAAATTAGAAAGTTGTTTAAAATTGCATGCTCTATCTGAATCATGAAAGAAAAAAAATGGGTTTAGTGGCCCAGATGGAATACACCCAAGGGTGTTGAGGGAACTTAGCACTGTTATAGACAAACCTTTACTCTTAATTGTACTCTTAATTTTTCAAGACTCATTATCCCCAGGCATGGTACCCCAGGATTGGCGTAAAGCTGATGTGGTGCCACTCTTCAAAAAGGGAAGCAGGGATGATCCAGGAAGCTATAGACCAGTTAGTCTGACATCAATAGTGGGGAAGATATTTGAAGGGATTATAAGGGATTATATTGATGAGCATATTCGTGTAAACAAGATTATGAGTTCTAATCAGCATGGCTTTAGGAGAAATAGATCATGTCAAACTAATCTAATTAGATTCTACAAGGAAGTAAGTTAAAATATAGATAAAGGGGAATCAGTTGATGTGATATACTTAGATTTTGCAAAGGCATTTGATACAGTGCCACATGAGAGATTAATGCACAAAATTAAGGGACTGGGAATAGCTGAAAATGTTAGCTCATGGATAAATAACTGGATAAAAGATAGGGAGCAACGAGTAGTAGTAAATGGATCATACTCAGATTGGACAAAGGTAATCAGTGGCGTCCCCCAGGGATCAGTACTGGGCCCTGTTCTTTTTAATATTTTTATAAATGACTTGGAGCAAGGATTAAATAGCGACATCTCTATTTTTGCAGATGATACTAAGTTAAGTAAGGTCATTAGGTCAGAGCAGGACAAACTCTCTTTATAAAGGGATTTGCTAAAATTAGAACTAAGGGCAAGTGAATGGAAAATGAGATTTAATACGGAAAAATGCAAGGTTCTACATTTTGGAAGTAAAAATAAGCAGGCTACGTATTTTTTAAATGGGACAAGACTTAGCCAAACACAGGAGGAAAGGGATTTGGGAGTAGTAATAGATAACAAGCTAAAGATGAGTGCACAATGCAGGGCAGCGGCTTCAAAGGCTAATAAGATACTAGCATGTATTAAAAGAGGCATTGATTCAAGGGAGGAAAGCATAATTCTGTCATTATATAAAGCCCTTGTAAGACCTCACCTTGAGTTTGGAGTGCAGTTCTGGGGACCGATTGCTAAAAAAGATATTGCAGAACTAGAAAAAGTTCAGAGAAGGGCCACAAAGCTAATAAGGGGATTGGAGAAATTAACCTATGAGGAGAGGCTAGCCAAACTGGGTCTGTTCTCTTTAGAAAAAAGGCGCTTGAGAGGTGACATGATTACTTTATATAAATATATTCAAGGCCCATATACAGAGATGGCAGAAGCTCTGTTTATTCCAAGAAAATTGTTTCTGACAAGAGGTCATAATTTAAGGTTGGAGGAAAGGAGATTTAATCTCCTGCAACGTAAACGTTTTTTCACTGTAAGAGCAATAAAATTGTGGAACTCATTACCAAAGGAGGTAGTGAATGCCAATACCATAGATACATTTAAAAATAGCCTGGATAAATTTCTGTATATAAACAAAATTCATGGATATGATTGCTAGTATTAAATGGGTCACATTTTAATGGGGTTATTTAAGCTTAACTGGAGCTTTTTGTAAGTATTTTAGATTTGTATAGGTTGAACTCGATGGATTTCAGTCTTTTTTCAACCTTATCTACTATGTTATGTATGTTATGTCCCTTTAAGTTCGTATAAGGTAAGACAATAGGTGACTATAGTGGAGTTTCTTAAAAAACAATAGCAGGAAATGCTATGTTTAGGGCAATATCCTGACATACATTGCATACTGGTCTAGATTACAAGTGGCACAATAAATATTAAAGGGCCATAATACCCAAATATTTAAACACTTGAAAGTGATGCAGTATAGCTGTAAAAAGCTGACATCTCTATGTAAAAAAGAAAGATATTTTACCTCAAAAGTTTCTCAGTAGCCACATCCCATTGTAAAGGACTTCTAAGCAGCAAATTAGTATGTCTGTCCCGGGACAGCGGAAGGAGCGAGCTTACGTGCACTCTCATCTTATTTCCCTATTCAGCTTAAGGAAGTTTACAATGAAATCTCATGAGAGTTAAGTGAAATCTCATGAGATCACAGTAAAAGAGTTCATGACCTCAGCACTGTTGATGCTGATTGGCTGCTGTTCATTTCTTCATTTTTGTTTGTTTTTTTACCTGCAGCTGAGCAGCAGCTGAGTATACCTTTTTACACAGAACTTACTCTATTGAGCTGAGGAAATTGTGAGGTAAAATATCATCCTTTTTTACATAGAGATGCTCAGGGGATATTTTCTGTCAGCTTTTCACAGTTATACTGCATCAGTTTCAAGTGATTTAGCATATGAGTATTATGTCCCTTTAATTGTTCTTGAACACTAATTGCACTCAAGGTTAATCAATAATGCTCCCATGTTGGTGCTGGTATTATAAGTTGAAAGTAAAAAGTTAGTATGCTAGCGAAAGACTCAGGCACACTAACATCTGGAGGTCAGATATCATGACCGTGCTAACTCCCTTTCTCCACAGAATTCTATCGCCTAGATTTAGAGTTCTGCGGCCAAAGGGTGCATTAGCTACGCGTGCTTTTTTCCCACGCACCTTTTAAATACCGCTGGTATTTAGAGTTCACAGAATGGCTGGGTTTTCAGTGTGTTAGGCTCCAAAAAGGGAGCGTAGAGCATAATTTAACGCCACTGCAACTCTAGATACCAGCAGTACTTATGGAAGTGGCCAGCTTCAAAAATGTGCTCGTGCATGATTCCCCCATAGAAAACAATGGGGCCATTTGAGCTGAAAAAAAACCTAACACCTGCAAAAAAGCCGCGTTCAGCTCCTAACGCAGCCCCATTGTTGTCTATGGGGAAACACTTCCTACGTCTGCACCTAACACTATAACATGTACCCCGAGTCTAAACACCCCTAACCTTACACTTATTAACCCTAATCTGCCGCCCCCGCTATCACTGACACCTGCATATTTTTTTTAACCCCTAATCTGCCGCTCCGTAAACCGCCGCTACTTACATTATTCCTATGTACCCCTAATCTGCTGCCCCTAACACCGTCGACCCCTATATTATATTAATTAACCCCTAATCTGCCCCCCACAATGTCGCCTCCACCTGCCTACACTTATTAACCCCTAATCTGTCGACCGGACCGCGCCGCTATTATAATAAAGTTATTAACCCCTAATCTGCCTCACTCCCGCCTCAATAACCCTATAATAAATAGTATTAACCCCTAATCTGCCCTCCCTAACATCGCTGACACCTAACTTCAAACATTAACCCCTAATCTGCCGATTGGAGCTCACCGCTACTCTAATACATTTTTTAACCCCTAAAGCTAATTTTAACCCTAACCCTAACACCCCCCTAAGTTAAATATAATTTTATTCTAACAAAATAAATTAACTCTTATTAAATAAATTATTCCTATTTAAAGCTAAATACTTACCTGTAAAATAAACCCTAATATAGCTACAATATAAATTATTATTATATTATAGCTATTTTAGAATTAATATTTATTTTACAGGCAACTGTGTATTTATTTTAACCAGGTACAATAGCTATTAAATAGTTAAGAACTATTTAATAGCTAAAATAGTTTAAATAAATACAAAATTACCTGTAAAATAAATCCTAACCTAAGTTACAATTAAACCTAACACTACACTATCAATAAATTAATTAAATACAATACCTACAATTATCTACAATTAAACCTAACACTACACTATCAATAAATTAATTAAATACAATATCTACAATTATCTACAATTAAACCTAACACTACACTATCAATAAATTATTTAAATAAAATATCTACAAATAAATACAATGAAATAAACTAACTAAAGTACGAAAAATAAAAAAGAACTAAGTTACAAAAAAATAAAAAAAATATTTACAAACATTAGAAAAATATTACAACAATTTTAAACTAATTACACCTACTCTAAGCCCCCTAATAAAATAACAAAGCCCCCCAAAATAAAAAAATGCCCTACCCTATTCTAAATTAAAAAAGTTCAAAGCTCTTTTACCTTACCAGCCCTGAACAGGGCCCTTTGCGGGGCATGCCCCAAAGAATTCAGCTCTTTTGCCTGTAAAAAAAACACATACAATATCCCCCCAACATTACAACCCACCACCCACATACGCCTAATCTAACCCAAACCCCCTTTAAATAAACCTAACACTAAGCCCCTGAAGATCTCCCTACCTTGTCTTCACCTCACCGGGTCCCAATCTGTCCAGAAGAGCCTCCGATGTCTTGATCCAAGCCCAAGCGGGGGGCTGAAGAGTGACGTCCATCCTCGGGCTGAAGTCTGGATCCAAGCGGCGGCTGAAGAAATCCATCATCGGCTGAAGTCGGAAGTCCATCATCGGGATGAATTCTTCTATCAAGCCGCATCTTCAATCTTCTTTCTTCTGGAGCGGAGCCATCTTCTTTCCAACCGACGCGGATCCAACCTCTTCAACCGACGCCTACTCGCCGAATGACGGTTCCTTTAAATGATGGCGTCCCTCGAATTCCGATTGGCTGATAGGATTCTATCAGCCAATTGGAATTAAGGTAGGAATATTCTGATTGGCTGATGGAATCAGCCAATCAGAATCAAGTTCAATCCGATTGGCTGATCCAATCAGCCAATCAGATTGAGCTCGCATTCTATTGGCTGTTCCGATCAGCCAATAGAATGCAAGCTCAATCTGATTGGCTGATTGGATCAGCCAATCGGATTGAACTTGATTCTGATTGGCAGATTCCAGGCCAAACGCTAGCAGGGGTGTCAATCAACCCGATCATATTTAATCGGGTTGATTTCTATCTGCCGCCTCAGAGCAGGCGGACAAGTTATGGAACAGCGGTCTTTAGACCGCTGCTTTATAACTTCTGTTTTCTGCAAACCTGAAGGCTCACCATAAATATGCCCATAAGCACAAATACACATGTATACCCATATATAGACAAATATGCACATTTATACATACACACATGCACACATTTAGATATATTTATATAATTAGGAGCCTATTCCAGTCAAAAACCTTGTCATACCCCATTAAAACATTTTTATTAATATTTATCTTATATTATGTTAATAAAAGGCATACATATTAATGTAATATATTTTTTTGTGCACTTTATGAAAACTTTACTTCAGGTCTCAGGTTGCACTAATTCTTCTAGTGATATTTTAGCTTGAGCTAAACTTGTAATATTGGTGATATTTATTCTTCCCTGGTAAATCTGTTTTACCATAGACTTGTAATATAAATGTTCATGCTATTTTTGGCGTGTTCCCGGGATATTGATATTGTGCCAATGCTAGCATTAGTGCTACACTTGTAATCTGGGCCACTATTGGGGAGTATTCCAAAACAAGTACTTATTAAGATTAAATGCAATTGTACTTCTGGGTTTTTTTCTAAAATATTTGTCACTAAATTGCACCATCTCTCAAAAATAATCATCCCACTACAAATCTCCCTCTCATTTCTATTATCCTTCTTGCTACTTTTATCATCAGGGGACATCTCTCCTAATCCTGCACCCTTCTTCATTCCAGTCCTTACCCAATCACATATTCTCATTAATATCCCATCTCTTTTAAAAGCTTACACTCCATTCATTTGTGCACTATGGAACTCTTGCTCTGTCTTCAACAAACTTATCACTATCCATGACCTTTTTATCTCCCACTCCCTTAACCTCCTGGCTCTCAACGGAACTTAGCTCTCGTCTTCAGACACAGCTTGCCTGTCTGACAATGCACTCTCTACTCCCCTCCCTGTATTATTTGATATTTATCTGACTATTCTGTCCCTGATTTGTTACTCCAACTTTGCTACCTTTCTTTTACATTGTTTTTATTATGCTATGTGCAACAGATGTTCCCCATTTTGTGAAAGCAACACACCAGTTACCTTGATCAGTATTGTATTTGTCTGGATCATATGGCCGAACTTACTTAAAGGTAATTTGTTATGCACTGATTCTGTACATTGCCTCTTAATTTGTCTTTCAATATTAATTTATTTATTTTGCATAGTAGGTTACTGATATAAGCAAATTTTAGAGGGAGAGTTGAGTTACCAAGTTTGGTCATCTCACTCTCTTACCCTGGTCTTTTATGAAATTAAACATGCATTATTTTAGTGAAAGCATTTTGGTAAAGTGGGTCTCTCAGCCATTGATTACATAAAGATGATTTATAGCTTATAGTGACTCAAAGGCACATGTAGCAACAAAAATACTTTATTACAGATTTTCTCCTTTAGTGCAGTTCCTGGGAGCTGACCCGCTAGGCCTTCTGCTAGCGTGGCCGGGGCTATGTGAAGCAGGCTAGTGTGGCTATCCAGTGTACTTAGATAAGTATATGTAACTAATTAAAGGAATTATAATGAATACTGCTGAATTTGGAATTATTCCTTCTTTTTCTTTAAAGGGACAGTCAAGTCTAAAAAAAACTTTCATGATTCAAATAGGGCATGTAATTTTAAACAACTTTCCTATTTACTTTTATCACCAAATTTTGCTTTGTTGTCTTGGTATTCTTAGTTGAAAGTTAAACCTAGGAGGTTAATATGCTAATTTCTTAGACCTTGAAGGCCGCCTCTATCTAAATGCATTTTGACAGTTTTTCACCACTAGAGAGCGTTAGTTCATGTGTTTCATGTAGATAACATCATGCATGTTAATTTACTGAGGAGTGAGCACTGATTGGCTAAAATGCCAGTCTGTCAAAAGAACTTATATAAGGGGGCTGTCTGCAGAGGCTTAGATACAATGAAATTACAGAGGTAAAATGTGTATTAATATAACTGTGTTGGTTATGCAAAACTGGGGAATAGTTAATTAAGGGATTATATATCTTTTAAAACAACAAGAACGGTAGTGTTGACTGTCCCTTTAAATTTTGTGCTGCATTCTCATGGATATTCATCTCATTTAAACGAGAAAAATATCCGTGTTTTGTTAATGAATGTGCATTTGTAATGAAATGAATGCACATGTCTAATATATTCTGATCATTGTACTCCACAGCTATATACTTCACCTAACAGCACTGTGTTATATGTTGGCTCTTTATAAATAAATATATAAATAATCTATACTATAATCGCGTTTATAACGCATCCGTCTGTGTCGCCAAATGCGCACGTATCCTCAAAGGAATGTTGGCTGCGCGAGGCAGCCAAAAGAATGTTGGCTGCGCACACAGCCAAAAGAATTCTTTCACCACCCTGCCATTTTCGGAATCCACCTGGATGCAGCATAGGCAAACAAAGCCTTAAAAAAAAACAAAAAAAAAACACACAACTGCCTGCACCAAATAATGAAAAAACACGTAACCGCCCACAAGAAATAAATTAAACAAAAAACGAACTACCCGCACAAATTATTAAGAAAAATAAACCTAACCACCCACACAAATTATTAAGAAAAAGAAACCTACCCGTCCGCACAAAGTATTAAGAAAAAATAAACCTAACCGCCCGCACAAATTATTAAGAAAAAATAAACCTAACCGCCCGCACAAAGTATAAGCAAAAAAATCCTAACCCTTGAACCGACAAACCCTAACAACACAAAGTACCTAACCCTTAATCCGCCAAACACCCACAATTCTAAATAAATAAATTCCAATATTAACTCTTAAACCGCCAAACCCTACAACACCAACTAGCTAATTATATTATTAACCCCTAAACCAACAAACCTTCACATGCAATATACCTAATTTACCTATTAACCTCTAAACTGCCAACCCCCCACTTTCCAATAATCCTAATAAACCTATTATTGCCTAAACCACCAACCCCCAACAATGCAAATAACTAATTTAATTACTAAGCCCCCTAACCTAACACCACCTAAATTAACCCAATTACTACTAAATTACAATTAAAATAAAAAATCCTAACATTAAAAAAAAAAAATCTAACATAAAAAAGTCTTACATTACAGAAAAAAAATAAACCTAATCCCTATGAAAATAAAAAGCCCCCCAAAATAAAAACACCCCCAATCTAAACCAAACTACCAATAGCCCTTGGAATTGGCTTTTGTAGGGCATTGCCCTAAGTTAAACAGCTCTTTTATGTTTAAAAAATACTAAGTCCCCCCTAACAGTAAAAAACCCCCACCCACCAACCCCCCCAAAATAAAAAAACCTAACACTAAAAAACTACCCATTGCCCCTAAAGGTGCATTTGTATGGTCATTGCCCTTAAAGGGGCATTTGGCTCTTTTACTGCCCTTAAAAGGGCATTCAGCTCTTTTACAAGTCCATTAATCCTCAGCAGTGATGTTCAGCGGCGGGGGTCCAAAGCGACGTGGAGGATTTTCTTTATGCGATCGTCCGCTGCACACTGAAGATTAATTACCTTGCATTCCTACTAGCTGAAATTTTTAAATCAGCCAATAGGATGCGAGCTACTGAAATCTTATTTGGCTGATTTCAATAGCCAATAGGATTTCAGTAGTTCTAATCCTTTTGGCTGATTTCAAAATTTCAGCAAATAGAAATGCAAGGTACCCCAAAGTGAATGCGGTACCTTACATTCAATTTTCAGTGTACGCCGATCAGATGAAGAGGAGCCTTCACACCGCTATTAATCGCCACAGTTAAAGACCACCACTGAGGACCACCGCTGAGAACCACCGCTGAGGACCGGATCTGCTCATCGGGGAAGACCGCTCCCCACCTCCGCTCCATCCAGCCTTTGCTCCGGAGGAAGATAGAAGGTGATGGAGCCGTCTGGAAAAAGACCTTCACCGCCGGACTAAGGTAAACTTTGGTGAATGAAAGCCCTTTTTAAAAAAATGCTATTAAAAACAGGGGCACTTTCATTCATCAAGGTTTACAAAGCAGCCATTTTGATTAAAAGCTTACCTTTTTTTTCTTTTCACAGCCAGAGCAGCTTCCCCCTCCTGGAAATCCTCTTTTAACATGTCAGCAATGACTAATCTGGCTTCCTCCAATCACGGCTTTCTCCCCAGGGTAGTCATTGCCTGAGGTCATGCTGTGATTGGAGGAAGCCGGATTAGTCATTGCTGACGTGTGAAGAGAGGATTTCCAGGACGGGGAAGCTGCTCTGGCTGTGAAAAGAGAAAAAGGTACGTTTTTAATCAAAAAGGCTGATTTGTAAACTTTGATGAATGAAAGTGCCCCTGTTTTTAATAGTATTTTTAAAAAACGGGCTTTCATTCATCAAAGTTTACCTTCACTTTCAGGAACGGTGAGTACCTATTTGGGGCTTAGTCTTAGGCTTTTTTTTTTATTTTTTGAGGTGTTGTTTTTTTTTTAGATTAGGATTTTTAGGGCTGTAAAAGAGCTGATTGCCCTTTTAAGGGCAATGCCCATACAAATGCCCCTTTAGGGGCAATGGGTAGCTTAGGTTTTTTTAGACTTAGTTTATTTTATTTTGGGGGGTTGGTTGTGTGGGGGCTTTTACTGCTAGGGTGTACTTTATGATGTTTACATGTAAAAGAGCTGATTTCTTTAGGGCAATGTCCTACATAATGCCCTTTTAAGGGATATTGGTAGTTTATTGATAGATTAGGTGGTGTTTTTTATTTTGGGGGAGATTTTTTTTTATAGGGGGTATTAGTTTAGGTTTTATTTTTTTATTTTGGATAGCTTTGTTTTTTATTTTTTGTAATATCACCTTTGGGGTTAGTAATGTTTTAAACATAGACTGCCCTCTGGGCAGGCGTATCACCTAGTAATAATAATAATAATAATAATAATAATAATAATAATAATAATAAAAAAGATAGGGGATTAGACACCCAAACATGAATTATGGACTCAAAAAGAAAAAAGATAAAAGCACATAGAGGGAAACTGTTATTGTTTTGATACAACAGTTTTATATTTTTATTTTTTACATTAAAACTTAATATGTTAGACTAGTGCTTTATCATATGCCAAATACTAGATGCTGTACCTTGGATACAGAATGGATGGAAGCCACGTTATTAGTTTATCTTGCTGCAGCTGTGTTTTTTATTATTATATGTTATCAGAATAAAAGTAGGTATAGGATATAGGACAAAGTTATATACTTATTTTTGAATTAGTGTTTCTTCTGTACTAACATCATATCTGTATTGCCAACAAGGTAAACACAAATAATTTATATAAAGCTTGTGCCTAAATGTATTTATATAAATCTTTGTGCCAAGATGTATTTTCCTTGAAATTGCATTTTTGAACTATTGTCGTATTTATGAGTCTAGCTTTATCATTTAAACTATATAAAGCTCTACTGTAAATAGTGCTGAATTTTCCTTATTGATTTTTCAAGTATTGATTTCTATGAGCAGTATATTAAAAATTAACATCTAAAAACACAAGATTTTGCCCTCCCACAGATTTTGTTGTAATTAATATTGACATAAGTTAATAATGACTTATTATTGCTTAAGGGGACATAAAAACCCAAAATGTGTATTTCACGATTCAGATAGAATATGCATTTGTATATTATGGCCCCAATTTATCAAGGTCTGGCGGACCTGATCCGACAGTGCGGATCAGGTCCGCCAGACCTCGCTGAATACGGCGAGCAATACGCTCGCCATATTCAGCATTGCACCAGAAGCTTACAAGAGCTGCTGGTGCAACACCGCCCCCTGCAGACTCGCGGCCAATGGGCCGCTAGCAGGGGGGTGTCAATCAACCTGATCGTACTCGATCGGGTTGATTTCCGGCGATGTCTGTCCGCCTGCTCTGAGCAGGCGGATAGGTTATGGAGCAGCGGTCTTTGTGACCGCTGCTTCATAACTGCTGTTTATGGCGAGCCTGCAGGCACGCCAGAAACACGGGGCATCAAGCTCCATACGGAGCTTGATAAATATGCCACTATACATCATGATTATTTAAAATAGGATTTTTGACATTTCTCGTTTTTTTTTTTAATCCATCCAAAATATCTCAGTCACAAGCAAATAAGATAGAACAGCAAAAGGTTAAATCATATTCACAGTAATTGCTGGTAGAAAGCCTGTTAAAAAAGATATAAATTACAATAAAAATGGGAGTGGAATTAAAAGAAACATTGTAAGACCTGTATTGCTAAATGACATTTCAAGTAGCCGCAGTCATGTTTTCCTTTATCTTTTGCTTCCTACAGATCTCATTTGTTGTACGGGATATCACACATTAAATAGACATATATATGTAAATCTGTAGCTGTAACATTCCTATGGTGTTTTAAAAGAAAATATTTTTGTATTCCTATAGAAGAAAAAATTTACTGCAAATGAAACACCTTCTAAAATCTGGGAGAGTGTTATAATAGTGAACCACAACTGCAGTACTAGCGTTAAGAATGTGTGTTGTATGTGTTGCAGGTATAGCATAGAAAGGAGTATAAAACTCTTAAAAGAACAAATACCAAATTCTGATACTATGTAGGCGGTTTATATTTGGTCAGTAGCCTTTTGCTCCACTAGTGCTGTGTACAGAGTGTAAAGGCTGTCACAGCAGTGGAGAGACAGCATTGACCAGTAAAACGTAGGAGGAGGGTTTTTAATACAGAATATAAACATAAATCAATTAAATGATATCTGAGGAAGAATAAAACAAACTCTTACTCTCGTGAAGATCAGCGAAGTTGGGGAATACTGAAAGAGTCTGGAAGTGCAGCGCTGGGTAAGTAAGGAGCGGAGCTGCGACAGGACAATTTCAACAGAGAGAGGAAGGCTTCAGGAAGCATCAAGAAAATTAGGAGCAACTAATGCTGTGGGAGCAGATGAACCTCAGCTGGGTTGTTGAAGGATGTGCAAGTTCCTGGTATCCAACACAGGGCTGCGGGGAATGACGTCAGAGCAGTTAACATTGAGAATGTTGCAGAGGATAGAGAGTTCCGTTAAGCAGGAGCAACGATGGATCAAGGTAGGTGAGTGCCATCCGCAGATCACAGCCCAGAAGTTACACAAGCAGCAAGGAAACTGGCAGAGTCAGGGATGCAGTCCAGCAAAAGTATTCAGGCTTGGAGGTAAAAGTAAGCAGAGAAGAGATCACTAAGGAACTTCAAAACAAAGCAAAGCTAGAGAGGAAGGGGCAGACTGAAATAGGACTCAGGTGAAAAAAAAGTGTACACCCACTTAAAGGAGCAGATGTTACATTTCCCTCCACCAAAAGAACCACTTCAGCCTGTGGAAGAGAGATACAAGTCTGGGAGCCAAGAGGTTTGTAGATGGTTCCCAAGAGTCCTCATCATGCGGATAGCCCTTCCAGTGAACCAAATACTGTAAACATCCCAACACTCTTCTAGAATCCAGAATGCTACCAACCTCAAATTCCAGATCAGGCTGAATGGGAATCTGGGATGATGGCACAGAGGAGACATTATGAATTGATTTGTAGGGTTTAAGGAGAGAATGTATTTTCCTGAGGCAATTGGAGGGTGACAGCATTTGGGTTGACAATTTTAGTAATAGGGAATGGTTCAATGTAAAATCAGTTTAGTTTCCATGCGGCAGTAGATAATCGTAGGTTCTTTGTGGATAACCAGACTAAATATCCAATAGCGTATTTAGGAGCGGTTCTACATCTGAGGTCGTAGTAGTGCTTTTGGCGGTTCTGGGCATTTTAATGTTCTCCCTGAGAGTTGTGAAATGTTCAGAGATTGTATTAGTTAAATCATTAATAACCGGATAGTCACTCTGCAAATCAGGGTATACATGGCATGTTGGATGAAATTCATAATTAGCAAACAATGGTGTAGTCTGTAGACTTGCATGATGTGAGTTATTGTAAGCAAACTCTGCCAGTAGAAGTAGGGAAGTACAATTGTCCTGCTGGAAGGTGGTGTAACAATGTAGGTATTCCTCCAACCACTGGTTGGTTCTCTCTGTCTATCCGTTAGTCTGTGGATGAAATGAAGTACTTAATCGTTGTTCTATTTTCAAGGTTGAACATAGTTTGGAGGTGAACTGAGTCCCACGATAAGTAGTTATGCTGGTATGTAACCCATGAAGCTTTATTACATGTTTGATTAGGAGATTAACTGTTTCTTAGGTGGTGGGAAGTTTGTGGTAGGGTACAAAGTTTGCCATTTTACTGAATATATCTACAATAACCATTATGGTTCTATTGTTTTCTGAATCTGGTAGGTCAACAATAAAGTCAATAGCGATATCAACCCAAGACCTTTCTGGTATGGGCAGAGAAAGCAAAAAAACAGATGTTTTTTTCCTATCAACCTTACAAGAGTTACAAGTGTGACCTGTTTGAATATGTTTTAATGCATCATTGCTCATCATTGCTCATGTTAGGCTACCAAAAAAATCTTTTAAGGAGGTTAGTAGTTGATTGCCAGGATGTTCGGCTAGGTTGGATTTGTGTATGTTTTTTTAGAACAGTGTAACATAAACTGGGTGGTACATACATCTTATCTTCAAAGTAAGAGACACCATTGGAATGAGCCTTGAGGTTATTGGTAGATTTAGTAGTATCTAACCCTTGATCATATTTTTTTTTAACAGAATTTTTTTATTGAGGTTTCTAAAACATACATGACATAATAAGACTCTAATATTCAAATTGACTTACATAAGAGGTTGTGTATCCATTAATATGTAGATTATTAAGAATTATGGCAGGATAACATATAACTGATCCAATATCTAGCATTGGGTAACAACATAACCAAATAGCAGAGTAAGTCCTATGGGTCAATGCTAAGGAAAGTACAGAGAGATATAATCTAGTATAAATTTGAGTCTATGTAATAGGGACCTAATTTTTTTATAATATTGATAACAGTATAGTAACTGCAGCTCAGATATCATAAATGTCAGATGTAAAACAACGACCTGAAAGATTACTATTAGGGATAAATAATAAGTAAAGGATTCCATGAGGGTTTTAAAGTGTATATAGTATGAGCTGCGTTAGTAAGAGGGGTTTTGGGTGATGGGATACAGCGGGCAAGAGCCGCTTAGACAAGATTAGGAAAGGGGGGAGGGGCGGAGCTCTCTTAATTGAGGGGACCAAATAATATGGTCAGTGGGGGGAGAGTAAGTGGCTTGGGTAAGGATGTTAATGTCTATTTTAGCTGACTGTAATACACTAGTTGCAAGTAGGTATGGTGTTTAAAGTTAAGTGGTTATCTTGCATGAAAAAGTTGCATTGATAAATCTTTGGACCTGGCACAAATTGTATGAAAGGAGGTAAGTACCTATAGAACAAATTTCCATTGAGCCCTGTTAACTGCGGGAAGTAAGAGTAGTAGCTGGCTCTCTGTGAATGAGATTCTTGGGTACTTCTTAATCATAGGGGAACAGGGTTTCAAGGCGCTAATGAGAATTATTCATGACTAACACACCCTTGTTCATTTTGAATGTCCTGGGAGATGTCTGCAGTTAGGCCTAGGAAATGTTTGGCAGGGATAAGCGTTCCTTGATTTTGATAATGTTGTGGTCTAGGAATACTTCTGCACACAGCATCCACTTTAGTGTTCTTACTGGCTGGTCTGTATGTTAAGAGGTATGAGAATCTAGGGAAGAATAGACTCCACCGTACCTGTCTAGAGGATAGGGTTCTGTTGGTTTTGAGATACTGCAGGTTTTTGTGGTCGGTGAAGATTAATATAGAGAATTTAGTACCTTCAAGAAGGTGTCTCCAGGTTTCTAAAGTGCTTTTCATGGCGAGAAGTTATTTTCCCTCAATATGGTAATTTAGTTCTGATGTAGTCATTAGTCTGGAAAAATAGGCAACAAGGTACAATGGATCTTTCAGGGTGAGCCTCTGGGATAGCACAGCACCTATTGCGTATTCCGAAGCATCTACCTCCAGGACATACTGAAGTTAAGGATTAGGAAAGCATAGAATAGGCACGGTTGAGAAATTGGTTTTTAGATACTGAAAAACCTGTCCTTTATACATTTCCTGTAGAAGTTTGCAAAACCTAAAAACCTTTGAACATCCTTTTTGTTGTTGGGTCTAGGCCAGTCTTTTATAGCTTTCATTTTATTGTCTTCCATATGAATACCATGTGATGTGATATGGTATCCTAAAAAGGATATATTGACAGAAATGCACATTTTTCTAGCTTCACATATAGTTGATGGGATTCTAATCTGAAAAGGACAGTTCTGACATGTTTTATATGTTTAGTAATATTGGATGAGTATATCAGGATGTCATTCAGATAAATGACAATGCACACTTCCAAAAAGGTCACAGAAGATGTAATTTATAAAACTCTAGAATGTAGCGAGTGCATTGCACAACCCGAATGGTATCACACGATACTAAAACAGTCCATACCTAGTACGGAAAGCTGTGAGCCACTCATCATCTGAACGTATCCTGATCAGGTTATAAGCTCCTTGTAGGTCTAATTTAGAGAAAATGGTAGCCCCTTGTAACCTGTCAATCAACTCAGGGATGAGTGGAAGAGGGTATCTTTTTTTTATAGTCCTTTTGATTAATTGTCGAAAGTCTACTATTGGTCTAAGTGATTGATCTTTGTTCCTAATGAAGAATATACCAGCACCTGTTAAATTAAGCCTTTTTTTAGATTATCATTTATATAATTCGTTAATTCTTGTAATTCTGGTTCAGAAAGAGGGAAGATATGGCCATAAGGAATATCAGAACCAGGGATAAGCTCAATAGGACAATCATAGTCTCTATGAGGCGGTAGGGTCTCAGCTTCCAAGACATGTGTGAAATCAATGTATTCAAAGGGTATTTTGACCTCTGAAATCTGTAACAAAGGAAGAGAGGGGAAACAGGTTGTTTTACAATACTGTGATTGGAAGAGTATGTTATTATTAGCCCAGTGAATAGAAGGCTGATGTAAATGAAGCCATTGTAGACCAAAAATGATGGGGAAAATGAGGGATGAAATAATGTCAAATGTAATGTATTCACAATGATTTTCTTGTGTAGTAATAAGCATAGGAACAGTCTGGTGTGTAATGGGACTAGTGGATAATTATTTGCTGTCAATGAGACGCACAGAAACAAGTTTGCATTTTTCCCTAATGTAGTTCTCTCATTCCCTGAGTGAGTTGGTCCACTTTTTGGGATAATGCTATTAAATGGTTTGTAAGTTCTGCTGGGTCCATGGTCATGTTTTCTTTTTTAAGACTTGGTTATTCTGTAACACTCCTATTGTGTTTTGAGAGAAAATACTTTTTTTATTCCTATAGAAGAACAAAGTTACTGCAAATGAAAAACCTTCTAAAATCTGGGAGAGTGTTATAATAGTGAACCACAACTGCAGTACTAGCGTAAGGATTGTGTGTTGTATGTGTTGCAGGTATAGCATAGAAAGGAGTATAAAGCTCTTAAAAGAACAAATACCAAATTCTGATACAATGGCCTCTAGTTATCAAGCCGTCTACTTACCTGCCTTCGCCGGCCCCAATACGCCCGCCTAAGCTCGCCACACATTGCTGCCGCGGACCTGAATACACTCGCCAAAGTTATCAAAAAAGCTGTCAAAAAGCCACGCACCATGTACGGGGCGATAAGCAGTGGACTGTGATCGTTATCACTCATCCGATCTCGCTGCTCTTCGGCTTTTTCACAGTTTTATTGATAAGCTGTCACGAAGCTCCCACACTAAACTACACTGTTCTACCCCCTATCCTGGCATCCCTGGAGCCCCCCGCAACTAAATAAAGTTATTAACCCCTAAACCGCCACTCCTAGACCCACCGCAACTATAATAAATGTATTAACCCCTAAACCGCCGCTCCCGGAGCCCACCGCCACTCTAATAAACTGATTAACCCCTAAACCGCCGCTCCCGGACCCCGCCGCGACCTACATAATACCTATTAACCCCTATCCTGCCCCCCCTATACCGCCGCCACCTATAATAAATTTATTAACCCCTATCCTGCCGATCCCGTACCCTGCCGCAACTAAATAAACTGTTTAACCCCTAAACCGCCACTCCCAGACCCCGCCACAACCTATATTAAACTTATTAACCCCTAATCTGCCCCCCTACACTGTCGCCACCTATAATAAATTTATTAACCCCTATCCTGCCCCCCCTATATTAAACTAATTAACCCCTAAACTTAAGTCTAACACTAACCCTAACACACCCCTAACTTAAATATTATTTTAATAAATCTAAATAAAAATTACTCTTATTAACTAAATTAATCCTATTTAAAACTAAATACGTACCTATTAAATAAACCCTAATATAGCTACAATATTACTAATAATTATATTGTAGCTATTTTAGGATTTAATTTATTTTACAGGCAAATTTAAATTTATTTTAACTAGGCACAATAGCTATTAAATAGTTATTAACTATTTAATAGCTACCTAGTTAAAATAATTACCAATTTTCCTGTAAAATAAAAACAAACCTAAGTTACAATTACACCTAACACTACACTATCATTAACTAAATTATTCATATTTAAAAATAAATACTTACCTGTAAAATAAACCCTAAGGTAGCTACAATAGAATGCAAGCTCAATCTGATTGGCTGATTGGATCAGCCAATCCGATTGAACTTGAATCTGATTGGCTGATTGGATCAGCCAATCAGATTTTTCCTACCTTAATTCTGATTGGCTGATAGAATCCTATCAGCAATCGGAATTCAAGGGACGCCATCTTGGATTACATCACTTAAAGGAACCTTCATTCGTCGTCTAGTCGTCGGTCAAGAAGGATGTTCCGCGCCAGAGGTCTTGAAGATGGAGCTGCTCCTCGTCGGATGGATGAAGATAGAAGATGCCGCTTCGATGAAGATGTCTGCCGGTCCGGATGTCCTCTTCTGCCCGTATAGGATGAAGACTTCTGTCGCTCCGAATGCCCTCTTTTGGGTGAAGACGACTCAAGGTAGGGAGATCTTCAGGGGGGTAGTGTAAGGTTTATTTAAGGCGGGTTTGGGTTAGAGTAGGGGTATGTGGGTGGTGGGTTGTAATGTTGGGGGTGGTATTGTGTTTTTTTAACATGCAAAAGAGCTGATTTCTTTGGGGCATGCCCCGCAAAAGGCCCTTTTAAGGGCTGGTAAGGTAATAGAGCTGTTAACTTTTGTAATTTAGTATAGGGTAGGGCATTTTTTTATTTTGGGGGGCTTTGTTATTTTATTAGGGGGCTTAGATTAGGTGTAATTAGATTAAAAATCCTGTAATATTTTTTTATTTTTTGTAACTTAGTTTATTTAATTGTATTTAATTGTAGGTATTTGTAGTTAATTAATTTAATTTATTTATTGATAGTGTAGTGTTAGGTTTAATTGTAACTTAGGTTAGGATTTATTTTACAGGTAATTTTGTATTTCTTTTAGCTAGGTAGTTATTAAATAGTTAATAACTATTTAATAACTATTCTACCTAGTTAAAATAAATACAAAGTTACCTGTAAAATAAATATAAATCCTAAAATAGCTACAATGTAATTATTAATTACATTGTAGCTATCTTAGGGTTTATTTTACAGGTAAGTATTTATTTTTAAATAGGAATAATTTAGTTAATGATAGTGTAGTGTTAGGTGTAATTGTAACTTAGGTTTGTTTTTATTTTACAGGTAATTTTGTCTTTATTTTAACTAGGTAGCTATTAAATAGTTATTTACTATTTAATTACTATTGTACCTAGTTAAAATAAATTTAAATTTGCCTGTAAAATAAAAATAAATCCTAAAATAGCTACAATATAATTATTAGTAATATTGTAGCTATATTAGGGTTTATTTTATAGGTAAGTATTTAGTTTTAAATATGATTAATTTAGTTAATAAGAGTAATTTTTATTTAGATTTATTAAAATAATATTTAAGTTAGGGGTGTGTTAGGGTTAGTGTTAGACTTAAGTTTAGGGGTTAATTAGTTTAATATAGATGACGGCGGGATAGGGGGGGCAGGATAGGGGTTAATACATTTATTATAGGTGGCGACGGTATAGGGGGGGCAGATTAGGGGTTAATAAGTTTAATATAGGTGGTGGTGGGGTCTGGGAGTGGCGGTTTAGGGGGTAAACAATTTATTTAGTTGCGGCTGGGTACGGGATCGGCAGGATAGGGGTTAATACATTTATTATAGGTGGCGGCAGTATGGGGGGCAGGATAGGGGTTAATAGGTATTATGTAGGTGGCGGCGGGGTCCGGGAGCGGCAGTTTAGGGGTTAATCAGTTTATTAGAGTGGCGGTGGGCTCCCAGAGTGGCGGATTAGGGGGTAATCAGTTTATTATAGTTGTGGTGGGGTCCGGGGATGGCGGTTTAGGGGTTAATCAGTTTATTATAGTTGCGGCGGGTTCCGGGAGCGGTGGTTTAGGGCGTAATACATTTATTTAGTTGCGGCGGTGTGGGGGGGGGGGGCAGATTAGGGGTGTTTAGACTCAGGGTACATGTTAGGGTGTTAGGTGCAGACGTTTCCCATAGGAATCAATGGGATGTCGGGCAGCAGCGAACATGAACCATTGATTCCTATGGGATCCAAGGCGGTGGATTGAAAACAAGGTACGCAGGGCCGGAAAAGTGCAGAGCGTACCTGGTAGTCAGTTGATAACTCCCAAAAGTAGTCAGATTGTGCCGAACTTGCGTTCGGAACATCTGGAGTGATGTAAGAATCGATCTGTCCGGCAGATCGAAGCTTATGTCACTATATTCTACTTTTGTCGGGCAGCAGGGCTTGATAACTTAGGCGAATCAGCCTCGCCACAAATACGTTGTGGAATTCCAGCGTATTTGAGGTTGATAGCTTGATAACTAGAGGCCGATGTAGGCAGTTTATGTTTGGTCAGTAGCCTTTTGCTCCACTAGTGCTGTGTACAGAGTGTAACGGCTTTCACAGCGGTGGAGATACAGCATAGACCAGTAAAACTTAGGAGGAGGGTTTGTAATACAGATTATAAACATAAATCAATGAAATGATATCTGAGGGAAAATGAAACAAACTGTTACCCTGGCGAAGATCAGCGGAGTTGGCGAATGCTGACAGAGTCTGTAAGTGCAGCAATGGGTAAGTAAGGAGCGGAGCTGCGACAGGAGAATTCCAAGCAGAGAGAGGAAGGCTTCAGGAAGCAGCAAGAAAATTAGGAGCGACTAATGCTGTGGGAGCAGATGAACAGTGTTGTTGAAGGATGTGCAAGTTCCTGGTATCCAACACACGGCTGCAGGGGATGATATCAGAGCAGCTAACAGTGAGAATGTTGCGGCGGATAGAGTGTTCCGTTAAGCAGGAGCAACATTAAGATGGATCAAGGTAGGTGAGTGATGTCCACAGATCACATCCCAGAGGTTACACAAGCAGCAAGGAAACTGGCAAAGTCAGAGATGCACGCCAGAAATGTAAAGGCTTACATCAGCAAAAGTATTCAGGCTTAGAGGTAAAAGTAGGCAGCAAAGAGATCACTGAGGAACTTCAATAACAAAATAAAGCTAGAGAGGAAGGGGCAGACTGAAATAGGACTCAGGTGAAAAAAGGTGTAACCCACTTAAAGGGGCAGATGATACAGTAGCCTACCTACTACTGTCAGATTATGCAATAGTGATGCATATAGTTTTAGGGTATCTAGACCATATATTCGTGTATATATATATATATATATATATATATATATATATATATATATATATATATATAATATATAGCTAACTTTCTTTTTATTTGTTGAAAAAATCTATGTGCACAATGTTTAAGCCATGAAACATAAGTCCCACTCTCCACTTCACGCCATATTTTACGCAACACTTTTCGCACCAATTATGACGCAAAATCCTAATTAACCCACACGCTAGTGAATTTTTCTACAACTTTTGATTGGAATATGCATAATCACATGATTTATGACATCTGCCGATCTGATTCAAATATACTTTATAAACTATCACTAACGAATCAAATTACTCGATACTTGTGTCATTGTGATCACTCATCAGGACTTGTAAGTGCCATTTGTTACATTGTGCATTATACTTTGAATGTATGTATATGTAAAATTAGTATTAAAGATAAACATTGATGCTGACATTAGGACACAAAGTGTAATATTTTAGACAAGGATTTTAAAATTCAAATTGATGTTTGATTCAATATAATCTTAAAATGACAGCTCAAAGGGATAGCCCAGCTAACTTTAAACTGTCATGGTTCAGATACAGCAGAAATTAAAATCACCTCTTTACTGTCATGCTATATTCAGTGTATTTCTTCCTTATCTTGAATTTCTTTTTCAGTAAGAAATGTCATCTTATATGCCAGCCCATTTTATAACACCTGTTAAGGGGTGTTTTTTAAAAATAGATTGCAATCAGGAGGGGTTACACAGGTACAGAGAGAAATCTGACTCAGCTATTAAAGGGACAGGAAACCCCAAATTATTATTTCATGATTTGGATAGAACATACAATGTTAAACAACTTTCCCATTTACTTCTTTTATCAAATTTGCTTCATTGTCTTGTTATCCTTTGCTGAAGGAACAGCATTGCACTACTGGAAGCTAGCTGAACACATCTATTTAGCCTATAACAAGAGACAAATATGTGCAGGCACCAATTAGCAGCTAGCTCCCACTAGTGCAACTTAAATTTTTACTTTCCTATGCTTTTAAAATATCCATAGATTTCAAATAAATACTTATAATACTGTGATAAATAAACACAGAGATATGACAGACAACATTGTTTAGAACAAAAAAAGGAACTTCAGGACATGTAATTATGTCTGCAAAAGATTTCTGATATAACACACACACACACACATATATATATATATATATATATATATATATATATATATATGTGTGTGTGTGTGTGTGTGTGTGTATATATATACATACTAAAATATGTATGTCCAATATTAAAAAGAATTCTAATTCACTCTCCACTTTGCACCAAATATGTCGCTACGTGCTATATTCGCAATTAGTCCTACTCAGAAAAAAATACATTTACACTATATACAATAATGTGCTGAAGAGAAATGTGCTTGTTCGTGGACAGTAATGAAATGGTATAAATAAAGTTGGGTAAAGCCTGAATAGCCGTGATATCGATGACTATTAGTTAACACCAGTCCAATGCTCTTCACACCGTACTTGACGCGCGTGTTTTTGATGGCTTTTTTGATAAATAAGGAGATCGTATTCAGATCCGCGGCCACAATGTTTGGCAATGTTTGGCAAATCATATGTATCAAGTCTCTTTAAGGTGTATCAAGTCTCTTTAAGGTGTTGCTTGAGTGATATCCTGATGCACAGAAAAAGCCAAAGTTCAAATATTGTGACCACATTAACATATTCCCCCTTAGACTTTAATTTAGCACAAAATTGGACACAATTGCTTGTGCTCAAACCCTATCGCTTTTGATCAAGTGTGCTAACCCGAGATGAAATATGAATATTTCACATTCCAGTGTTCTTCACATAGAAGAATATGTTTTTCTTAAATACATCTCTCTCTATCTCACTTTATCATATATATAAGTTTATATAGGTATAGATATATACAGATATGTATAGGAGTCTATTTACAAATTCTTAGAAACAAACATGAATATGCTTTTACATGTTTTCAGCTGCAATAGACTCCAATGCAAAAAAAACAAACAGAAAATACATCTTCTATAGGCTAAAGTGGCAAGTATTTAGAGTAACCTCCCCTGAAATAGCAGGAAACTGTCTCTTACAAACCTTAATGTAATGGAACCCTAATTAATGTCATTACTAACACTTATATTTGTATTTCATGTCAAAATGACTGCATGTGGTATGTGTTTAATTAATTGGAAGCTTGCTAATAAGACCATTTTCCAATCACATCATTCCATTCAAAATTCCAAAGATCATAGAATTTCAAAGATCATACTTTTGCATCAGCAAGGCCACTCTCAAAGAGATATCAGGTAACAAATGGGATAATCAAGATGTGGTATTCAAGTAGTTATAAAGAAATTCAAAGAATCAGGAGATGTCAAGAACAAAAAGGACTGGAAGTCCAAGAAAACTTTCTTCTTTGAGACACCGGAAGAAGTCCAGAATCTGTCAGCTTCATCGGTATGCCAAGTTGGCCCTTTTACAGTCTGAAGTAGCTTGATCTGGGATGGTCTTTGTTGAAGGGTAGCAGCCAAGAAACCATTTTTTCAGAAGGGGAACAGGGTGAAAAGGCTAAAATATGCTAAAGCTCACAAAGATTAGAATGAAGATCAGTGGAAAAGAGTATTATGGTGTAAAAAAAATCCAAGATTTAAATTTTTGCTTCCAATCATCAACAATATGTGGGAAGAATAGTTGGAGATAGATGGAAGAATAAATGTTTGCAGTCTTCAGTGAAACATGGTGTAGATACACACATACACACATACAGCCACAGACACAAATATAGAAAGTGTCACAAGTTACACTTGACTTTTATTTTTATTTCAGTCCACTCTGCACTACCATTCTTTCTCATATTGGAGTGAACAAAAATAATTAATTATTTGGGCCATTTATTTAACTTTGGGGGTTGGCAAAGTTTACAGCCCGGGAGCCTGTTAACCCTTATTTTGGGATATTAGAGGTGCCCTTTACAGCCTAATTTTATTATTTCCCAATCAAGTGCTTTCTGAGACCCTCTTGCTTCTGTTGCCTGAGAACAGCGTGCCCCAGGCAAATCATTCAGATACAATTTAACTATGCTACTTCTTGGGTTGGGTTTCTTAAGAAGCAGCAGTCTTAAGACCACTGCTATTTAACTTAATGTTGCCACAAGGGTTTTGAAACTGCATCCACAGCTTCACAAATCAAACCCACTGGTGAATAAAAAGGGTTCACTTAATAAGTAAAAAGTGGTGAGAATTAAAATAAAACACTTTGAAATGTATATGATCTAGTGCTATGTATTTCAC
Organism: Bombina bombina; assembly: GCF_027579735.1. Classification (NCBI taxonomy): domain Eukaryota; kingdom Metazoa; phylum Chordata; class Amphibia; order Anura; family Bombinatoridae; genus Bombina; species Bombina bombina. The sequence continues at coordinate 141,321,602 of NC_069501.1, read as the reverse complement.
TTGCTGTACATTTTAATATTACTGAAAGAATCAATATTATTAAAAAAACTATTTATCTGTCCATAGAATAACCTTCTACAAGTTATTTTACATTTTACAATCAGAAATCTGTCACTTATTAACTTGCAAATTATAATTCACATACAAGTATAAATTACCATTGATCAAGGAGTGAGCTTGTTTACTTCTGTAAGCAAACGTACTTGCCATTGCTCACACCTAATTCTAGTTTCTAATGTGTAATACAGACCCAATAGCCCAGAAAAACCCTGTAGCAAAACATTATTGTAAGCACAATGCCCATATAAAAATAAGGTGAAACACTGCAAGAGGCATTAACCTGGATAACCAAATGTTATAGGGAGAATGCCCTGCCCAGGGTATGTTGTGGATTTCCTTGATTTCAAGCAGTAGATGCTGCAACATTTAGGCACTGAAGTAGTCAAGGGGATTATAGAAGATTATAATAGCAACAGCACTTCAGGTAAATATTGTTTAAAAATATTTGTTGTTTAGGATTGGTTCTGCACAAGTAATGTTATTCATTTTAACAGAAGTGATTAAAAATACCTATCCTCTTAACCTTTTAACGCCGTTATGCCGTTCTATTCCGTCATATTTACACTGGGCTTTAAAGCCGTTATGACGGAATAGAACGTCATATCAAACGGCTGTCCTGAAGCCTTCTGCGCTTCAAGGACTTGATCGCGGTCTGGAGGGCGTTCCTAGGGTTGTAGGGACGCCCCCCAGATGCGATCCAATAATTGAAATCTCGCGATCGTATGCACGATCGCGTAGTTTCAATTTGTCTACATCGGAACAGGTGTTCCGATGTAGACACTTTTACACTGTCACGAAAGGGTTAATGCATTCATTTCTTCTAGCAATATCTAATGCAAAAAAATAATCAAATTTTAATGATAGCATTATTTGTATATCTTTATGTTATGGCCAATACAATCACTATTGATTAAGAAATGTGTTGGAACTAATATGTTGACCTTATATACAGCTTTGGGACAATCTCACCTGTAAGAAAACCTTATTATGATTGAGCTAATGTGAATTGTGATTTCTCACATATTCAGCGTCACAAATGTCCTATGATTTATAATAGGAATAACTACTTGTTAACATTTATATTAATATTTAAGTGTGTGTCTGGATTTTGACATGAGATTACAAGCGACTCCTTGATAAGTGTTGCTCATAGATTTGGAGTTAATGAATACATATGTAATATTGTTATGAAATATGAGTGTAATACAATATAGTGAAAATGTAAAAAAATAAATAATAAAATATAGCAATCATTATGACATAAATAGGTGATCACCTGAAAACTAGAGGGGTGTGTGACTCCTCATTAAAAAAAAAAGAGTCATTCCCTCTTCATTGTGAGGGGCCTAATATACCTCTAATTAAATGACAAAGGGAGAAAGGGATTCTGTAGTAAGCCCCTCCCCCCACTATTGGACATCACGTTTATAGTAGGCAAGTTTTTGCCATTGTAGGCCATCATCTGGATATTAGAGACAAATTGACCCTCATTTGAAAAGGCATTTCCATCTTTTAAATAGGGGTCTTTTGTCCATGTACATATCTTGGGGGCTAAAGTATTGGCTTTCAAGGCCTCCCCCAGCCTCAGCATCACCACCTGGAAATCCATGGAATTCCTGGTTATTTATGAAGTTACAAAACAGGGGCATCACTAGCATTTCCTAAAAATGCCAGTAAAATGGAAGGAGAATATAATTCAGAAGGAGGACTCACAAACTGACAATGCATGGACATAATCTGCACACAAAAGATCCAAGAGGTTAAAAGTCAACAAAATATTGTTTAAGCAAAAAAAAATGCATTTCTGTATAAATGTAAGGTAAACTAAAATCCAGGAAAAAAAATAATTCTAGGAGACTTGGCTTCTTAACTTCTTTGACTTATTCTTAGCAGAAAATCTAAATCTATATTGGTAAATATCTGTTGTTCTTAATGCAGAAGATTTGTTGCTTAGTTTTGCACATAAGCCTTAATTTTGCCTTTATCAAAGTAATAATTTAACATAAAGTTTAACATATTTGGCATAAATTAACATTCAAATGTTGATACTCATGTGAGGGTGTTTGGCTAAATATTTTAGTATAAAATGTAAATGTTATATTTAAATATTTGTTTATTATATTAAACATTTACATTAATATTTAGTAAATGCCAAGAGGAACATGTGTTGTTCAGATTTTAAAATACAGACATCTGGGGGGGCGGAGCCGACCAAGGGTGGTAATGGCAGCAACTTAAGAGAGCTCTGAGACCGAGCTCCGTAAATTCATCTTAAACAGGGGGAGTCCTGGCTCTACTCAGCTCAAACATGACCGGAGTGCATATTAACTAGTAGAGAAGACACAGCTATGAGTCTCATCACTACAAGCACTGTAATGAAGAAGCAAGCCTGAGACTTGTAGCGCACAGTGGGAAATGATGGGCGCCATCTTGGAGGAGAGTGGAATGCGCATACAGTTACACAGTCAGCAATGGTAGAGACTGACCTGTAATATCTGCATAGCATATTGATCACTCACTGTTCCGAGGGATGCAGCGCTGGGGACCCTTCATAGGGAACATCTTTTGAACGAGCACCAAACATATAAACAGATACTGCACTCGCAGAGAATCTCCCTCAATATGGCAGAACATCTCTCTCACACAGTCATCATTGATGCGTTCAAGGATTTTGAACGAAAGATGGATGAGTGTTTTGACGACTTACTTCAGTCATTGCATCCAGAGCCCGCAAGTAGTGATGCTTAGTTTGAAGGTCAGGAGACAGTATTATACTCTTATCACGCTTGCGCTCCTATTAGCTACCAGGACCCGATTCAATTCGATCACATTGCCGCTTCTACTGCAGACCTGAACAAGCTGCCACCTTTGTCTGGGAACAGATGTCCTTTAAGAGAAATCTATACAATATATGAGTCTGCCCAATCAACTACTGCGCTGCAGATGAAGCCCAAGTTATGTTCCAAGCTACCAAGACCCTCTATAGCCCTCTGGCTAACAACTTGCGACTTGGGTTATTTTACTCTAGAACAGTGTTTCAGGAGACACAGCCAACACTACTTTCCGGCCTATGCAGCTTATCCCATGCTGTCTCCACTCAGAATAGGTATCGGTTGATACCTTATGCCCACCACACAGTCTAGGCATAGGCTGAAGTAAGGATTCTGCAGGGAACGGGTGATAACTTGTTAGGTTCCCTAGAACTTTCCTCCTTTTCACTTATAAATACAATCACTCATTTATACTCTTGTAACCATGTGGTTTTCTGCTCTAACATTACTACTACATTAGGTTACACTTGTTTGATTTACATGTTGGTTTCTATAACTTACAGCCCACCTTATAATGACCCAGAAATCAGACTCCTCTACTGGCTCTCTAAGCATGTTTTCATTGTTTGTTTAATAACTTCTGTTGTTATATTTTGGTATACTGTATGTTTGTATCCTTTTGTGTAAGTTTCCACTAGAGTACAGGATATATGCCATTTGTGCTCATTTACTCTATCTCTAACAATAATTTATTCTCTACTAACAGGAAAGGCCAGTAGTATGACAACTGTATGTTAGAAACCCTGATTGGCATTCTTTGTTTGTATTTATGTTGGTGAAAATATACTATGATTCTTGGTTGTCATGTTGCTGATTAACCCACTTGTTGTTCCTATTTTAAACGTTTACAGAGGTACTCTCTCCTCTATAGAGGAGTAGAAGGACTCACTACACATCATTCTTAATATTACCCTAGCTCTTACTAATTTAGAGCCTGAAGTAAGTGGCCTAATGCCTTTAGCCAGCCTAATATTTCTTTAGTAACACTAGTTATTTAGCATTTACTTTCATAGTCTGATGTCTCCAGCTAAACTCTTTTCAGCCTAGTGAATAGTCCCATAGTTTCAAGGCCTCTCATTTATATGTAGGTGTACCGTAAAGTTCCATATTTACAATAGTTTAGTCCAATCCCCTTATAGATCTGAGAGATACTTTGGCTACACAGGAGATTTACTGTTTATATACCTAGTTTTTATTCCTTTGCTGTCTTTAAACCCCTCATAGTATAGGCCTGTAGCCATATAACTGTGTTATTATATAAAGGTACAGATATGAACAAATATTTCCTTAGAATGTTTTATGACCATCTTATTACTGACTGGCCTGTCTTACTTGTGTATTATTTACTGTGATAGTGATGTGGGATACTGTGTTAACTATAATCTAGGTAGCTCTAAAGCTATTGGATGATTGCACTATTATTCTCATCAGAGCCTGCTCCATGAGTCTGGTCCTATATATTTCATTTTGGTTACCTAGAACTTTCTAATATATCCCAGGAGACTAAATACCATAACTGGTTGAGACTCTTACCCAACCCTGGTTCTAGATTGGATCCATAGAAGCCAAGCTAATCATATGTACCTAAATATGTCCTATGGCTCTATAATTACACTAATATAGTTCATCCCCTTTTAGGATCCTCATAGTATGCTCACTCAAATGTCCCTTATATATCTTTCAAGCAGATCAGATATCTTAGATAGACTAGGGCACAAGATCTGACAGATTTTACCCCATATAATAGCCCATACTATCATCAATTGCCTACATTCTCATGGCACTCACATTGGCACTAAACTTGTTGAAGGAGTTATGAGTTTGGGTTGACGTATTTGGAACTTTCTCTTAACTACACAAATGATGCGCCTTCTAGTTTAGGGTTCAGCTTTACTTAGTTATTAGTATTCGCCAGCCAGTCTCTCTCTCTGTAAGTGGACTCCACTGCATATTTTACAAAGCCCAGAAGTTAGCACAAGCCCTTCCAGTTATGCGACAAACGGTCACCTCTAAGGCAGTTAAGCATTAGATACTTTCACTACAGCCTGAAAACAGGGGTAATAGTATACCTTTTTCCCTCCACATTCTCATAGCCAATCTCCCTTTCTCATCTCACAAACCTCAACTATACTATGGTTATAGGTTATGTGTATTACATGGGTCAGTTAATATCATCTTCTCCATGGTCTTGCAGAGACAGTCCATATTACTTCTCATTTGTCATGTTATTTCCATCTATTGCCCCCATCTGACCCTCTCCTCCTTTTCCCTCCGGCATTTATTACCTGCAGGTCATACTCCTACTCCTTTTACCCACATCGCCTATAGCTAGCATCTCCCCAGGAGAGGGGCTTATTCAGCAGTCCTCTGCTCTCCATATATATAAATATCTCCCCTTGTTCAGATCCCTTTCTTGCATACAAAAACCTAGAGACCTAAAGCTCTACCAGACAGCCGCCCTAATTGGCTCCGCCCCTCCTCTCCTCCCCTTTCCAACTTCGAGCGGCTCTTGCCCGCTGAATTTCCTCCCCCCCCCCCAAAAAAAAAAGTTAAAAAATGAGGTTTCATTTTGATATGTTCCAGACACCCATTTATGTCACTCTTTCCTTTCTGGTCAATCCCAAATACTATACAAATACTATATAATTTCTGATCACAATCTCAGACATAGTGTCACTGCCCGTCTCAGGAATTACTCTAATTCCATTGAACATGCTACTCTGTATAATAAAAGTCTTCACACGTTTCTCCATAGCACCGCTGCGGTTTAGATATAGTGTTTGCAATGGCAGTATTTGTATTTCAATGCTTTAGCTCCATTATTTGTTTGAGAATTGTATCACCGCTATTATCAACCTTGATATGTACCTGGACATATTATCTGTTTTGATGTTACTATTTATTACCTCAATAAAAATGATTAAAAAAAAATACAGACATCTGCTTATCCCTAATTTCAATCTTATCATATGACCCAGGAACTACATTTTTTGTAATGTTACTTTCATGTCACTATTCCCGCAAATAAATATGAAATGTATTTATTGATCTTCCTTTAATATTCATTATTTTTGGATATTTGCTTAAATTGAACCCAAACATCAAGGTCAGCTTGGAACATTGGAATGTTCCAATGTTTATTCATTTGGAAATACAATATTTTTACATGTATTTTGTTTGTTCCAATATTCCTTAGTTAAAGCCCCTTTCCTTACATTTATTATAAGAATCTCTAATTCTTTTAGATAATACTTTTCTATAGTACAGTTCCTGAATATACATTGCAATTTGCCAAAATAACTAATAAGATTTTTGGCACAAATGGGATTCCTATCTGTAGGTATTTTGTAATTACAGCAAATCACTGCAGTGTCTACAAAAATCCCAACACCCCAAAAAATATTCCCACAGCTGATATCTTAATTTCTGAATATAATATATACTACAAATTTATTTAAAGTTTTTATTTCACCTATATCTTTATGAATTTGATTTAACTATACAATACAATACTTTTTCATAAAGGTAAATTGTTAGCAGGAAATATTTAAAAATAATTCTAAAAAAAAATAAAAAATGGGGCACCTGAAACAAGGCATAGGACAAGAATGAAATGGAGAGGTATTTTGAATGAGGCAAAAATCAGCATCACTCATTGGTAATAATAATGGCTTTAATAGAGCAAAACAAAAGTCTTAAAGATTTTTTATCAAACTCCAATGTCAATAACTCACAATAATTAAGGACTCCTTACACCATGAGACACTTGAAACATATTTTCACATGTCTTCTTAATAAAAGCACAAACAAATTTGAGCTATCTGAAATCTCTTATATACTGATTATACACTAGTAGTAATAAACATAGGTTCAGATGATTTCCTTAATACTTGGATTATTCATATCTCCCTGAGTGCCCTTACTTTAGGCTAGATTATGAGGGAAGTGGTAGTTTGCACTCGTGTTCAAGCAATAAATCAGCTAGAATTGTATTTTATTTTTTACACTCAGCGATATGCGCTCTTATTACGAGTTGCAAGTTAAAAGTTTGCACTTTCAGATTCACAAAGTTGTGATAACAAATAGACATTGAGAAGTCACAAACGCAAAATCGCATAGACTTCAACACCCACAAGTCACACAAACACATTTGCGGTTATTTAAAAGCACAACATAAGAAGATAATATTGCATATTACATAAGCTTATGTTCTGCACATAAATATATAGATACACAGGTATAGATATATACAGATATATATAGAAATATCTATTTAAAAATACATATAACATATTCCGTTATGTGCAGAACATTGGAATGTGAAATATTTACGTTACATACACAGTATAACTCTTTATTAAATATAAATATTACATAAATATGACATTTTATGTTTTCATCTACTTTAGGGCTAAGGGCTCCAATGCACACACAAATACATTTTTTTCTCTAAATATATATATCCACAAATAAATAAATATGTACAGACACATATATACCAAGTTCATGTTGCTAACTGCAGTTCACTTGTTTTTGTTAATCTAATACTATATGTAGCATTATTTAATCTAAGGTATAAAATAAAAAATATTAGAAATGACTGCACAATAATGTGTTTCACAATGGCGAAACATATGCAAAGAGGGGGTGGAGTAGTCGGTGCGGGGTGTGCAGAAAGTGGGTAGAATCAGAAGTGGCGAGTAACATTCTGGCCTGGCTAGTAGCTTACAACCTGAAATTTTGAGCCCTGTATATATATATTTAGACATGTTAAACACCTGTTGAATCCCTTTGCAGACCTTTTTTCCTCTAAAATCTAAGACCTCATGTTTTTTGAGCCATCATAACTCTTTTAAGCGGATTTTTTTTTTTTATTATTATTATTAAATAGTGTTATTATGAGTGTAACTGTACTTTTTAATGAAATTTTGATGTGTATTGTGACACTTTTTAGACTTGCGTAACAGTGGCCTTTTAAGAGAAAAACATGATTTTAAATAACATTTACACTAAGCAGAAAATAAATAACATAATTTATGTAAGAACTTACCTGATAAATTAATTTCTTTCATATTAGCAAGAGTCCATGAGCTAGTGACGTATGGGATATACATTCCTACCAGGAGGGGCAAAGTTTCCCAAACCTCAAAATGCTTATAAATACACCCCTCACCACACCCACAAATCAGTTTAACGAATAGCCAAGAAGTGGGGTGATAAGAAAAAAGTGCGAAAGCATAAAAAATAAGGAATTGGAATAATTGTGCTTTATACAAAAAAATCATAACCACCACAAAAAAGGGTGGGCCTCATGGACTCTTGCTAATATGAAAGAAATGAATTTATCAGGTAAGTTCTTACATAAATTATGTTTTCTTTCATGTAATTAGCAAGAGTCCATGAGCTAGTGACGTATGGGATAATGAATACCCAAGATGTGGATCTTCCATGCAAGAGTCACTAGAGAGGGAGGGATAAAATAAAGACAGCCAATTCTGCTGAAAAATAATCCACACCCCAAAACAAAGTTTAAATCTCATAATGAAAAAAACTGAAATTATAAGCAGAAGAATCAAACTGAAACAGCTGCCTGAAGTACCTTTCTACAAAAGACTGCTTCAGAAGAAGAAAATACATCAAAATGGTAGAATTTAGTAAAAGTATGCAAAGAAGACCAAGTTGCTGCTTTACGAATCTGATCAACCGAAGCTTCATTCCTAAATGCCCAGGAAGTAGAAACTGACCTAGTCGAATGAGCTGTAATCATTTGAGGTGGAGTTCTACCCGACTCAACATAAGCATGATGAATCAAAGACTTTAACCAAGACGCCAAAGAAATGGCAGAGGCCTTCTGACCTTTCCTAGAACCAGAAAAGATAACAAATAGACTAGAAGTCTTTCGGAAATCTTTAGTAGCTTCAACATAATATGTCAAAGCTCTAACTACATCCAAAGAATGCAACAATCTTTCCTTAGAGTTCTTAGGATTACGACACAATGAAGGAACCACAATTTCTCTACTAATGTTGTTAGAATTCACAACCTTAGGTAAAAATTTAAATGAAGTTTGCAAAACCGCCTTATCCTGATGAAAAATCAGAAAAGCTGACTCACAAGAAAGAGCAGATAATTCAGAAACTCTTCTAGCAGAAGAGATGGCCAAAAGAAACAAAACTTTCCAAGAAAGAAATTTAATATCCAGCGAATGCATAGGTTCAAACGGAAGAGCTTGAAGAGCCCCCAGAACCAAATTCAAACTCCAAGGAGGAGAAATTGACTTAATGACAGGTTTTATACGAACCAAAGCCTGTACAAAACAATGAATATCAGGAAGATTAGCAATCTTTCTGTGAAAAAGAACAGAAAGAGCAGAGATTTGTCCTTTCAAGGAACTTGCAGACAAACCTTTATCCAAACCATCCTGAAGAAATTGTAAAATTCTACGAATTCTAAAAGAATGCCAAGAAAAATGATGAGAAGTATACCAAAAAATGTAAGTCTTCCAGACTCGATAATATATCTTCCTAGACACAGATTTACGAGCCTTTAACATAGTATTAATTAAGGAGTCAGAGAAACCTCTATGACTGAGAATCAAGCGTTCAATCTCCATACCTTCAAATTTAAGGATTTGAGATCCTGATGGAAAAAAGGACCTTGCGATAGAAGGTCTGGTCTTAACGGAAGAGTCCACGGTTGGCAAGTAGCCATCTGAACAAGATCCGCATACCAAAACCTGTGAGGCCATGCTGGAGCCACCAGCAGAACAAACAAACGCTCCTTTAGAATCTTGGAAATCACTCTTGGAAGAAGAACTAGAGGCGTAAAGCTATAGGCAGGATGATACTTCCAAGGAAGTGACAATGCATCCACTGCTTCCGCCTGAGGATCCCTGGATCTGGACAGATACCTGGGAAGCTTCTTGTTTAGATGAGAAGCCATCAGATCTATTTCTGGAAGTCCCCAGATTTGAACAATCTGAAGAAATACCTCTGGGTGAAGAGACCATTCGCCCGGATGTAATGTTTGGTGACTGAGATAATACGCTTCCCAATTGTCTATACCTGGGATGTGAACCGCAGAAATTAGACAGGAGCTGGATTCCGCCCATACAAGTATTTGAGATATGTCTTTCATAGCCAGAGGACTGTGAGTCCCTCCTTGATGATTGACATATGCCACGGTTGTGAAATTGTCCGTCTGAAAACAAATGAACGACTCTCTCTTTAGAAGAGGCCACGACTGAAGAGCTCTGAAAATCGCACGGAGTTCCAAAATGTTGATTGGTAATCTCACCTCCTGAGATTCCCAAACCCCCTGCGCTGTCAGAGACCCCCATACCGCTCCCCAACCTGTCAGACTTGCATCTGTTGAGATCACAGTCCAGGTCGGAAGAACAAAAGAAGCCCCCTGAACTAAACGATGGTGGTCTGTCCACCACGTTAGAGAGTCTTGTACATTCGGTTTTAAAGATATTAATTGTGATATATTTGTATAATCCCTGTACCACTGGTTCAGCATACAGAGCTGAAGAGGTCGCATGTGAAAACGAGCAAAGGGGATCGCGTCCGATGCAGCAGTCATAAGACCTAGAATTTCCATGCATAAGGCTACCGAAGGGAATGATTGAGACTGAAGGTTTCGACAAGCTGAAACCAATTTCAGACGTCTCTTGTCCGTTAACGACAGAGTCATGGACACTGAATCTATCTGGAAACCTAAAAAGGTTACCCTTGTCTGAGGAATCAACGAACTCTTTGGTAAATTGATCCTCCAACCATGTTCTCGAAGAAACGATACAAGTCGATTCGTATGAGATTCTGTTAAATGTGAAGACTGAGCAAGTACCAAGATATCGTCCAAATAAGGAAATACCACAATACCCTGTTCTCTGATTACAGATAGCAGGGCACCGAGAACCTTTGTAAAAATCCTTGGAGCTGTTGCTAGGCCAAACGGCAGAGCCACAAACTGGTAATGCTTGTCTAGAAAAGAGAATCTCAGAAACTGATAGTGATCTGGATTAATCGGAAAATGCAGATATGCATCTTGTAAATCTATTGTGGACATATAATGCCCTTGCTGAACAAAAGGCAGAATAGTTCTTATAGTTAACATTTTGAATGTTGGTATTCTTACATAACGATTCAATATTTTTAAATCCAGAACTGGTCTGAAGGAATTCTCCTTCTTTGGTACAATGAATAGATTTGAGTAAAACCCCAGACCCTGTTCCAGAACTGGAACTGGTACAATTACTCCAGCCAACTCTAGATCTGAAATACATTTCAGAAACGCTTGAGCCTTCACTGGATTTATTGGAACACGAGAAAGAAAAAATCTTCTTGCAGGAGGCCTTATCTTGAAGCCTATTTTGTACCCTTGTGAAACAATGTTCTGAATCCAAAGATTGTGAATCGAATTGATCCAAATTTCTTCGTAATCTGCCCCCTACCAGCTGAGCTGGAATGAGGGCCACACCTTCATGTGGACTTGGGAGCTGGCTTTGGCTTTCTAAAAGGCTTGGATTTATTCCAGACTGGAGATGGTTTCCAAACTGATACCGTTCCTGTAGGGGAAGGATCAGGCTTTTGTTCCTTATTGTGACGAAAGGAACGAAAACGATTAGCAGCCCTATATTTACCTTTAGATTTTTTATCCTGTGGTAAAAAAGTTCCTTTCCCCCCAGTAACAGTTGAAATAATAGAATCTAACTGTGAACCAAACAATTTATTACCTTGGAAAGAAAGGGAAAGCAAAGTTGACTTAGAAGACATATCAACATTCCAAGTTTTAAGCCATAAAGCTCTTCTAGCTAAAATAGCTAAAGACATATACCTGACATCAACCCTAATGATATCAAAGATGGCATCACAAATAAAGTTATTAGCATGTTGAAGAAGATTAACAATGCTATGAGTATTAGGATCTGTTACTTGTTGTGCTAAAGCCTCCAACCAGAAAGTTGAAGCTGCAGCAACATCTGCCAAAGATATAGCAGGCCTAAGAAGATTACCTGAACATAAGTAAGCTTTTCTTAGAAAGGATTCAATTTTCCTATCTAAAGGATCCTTAAAGGAAGTACTATCTGCCGTAGGAATAGTAGTATGTTTAGCAAGAGTAGAGATAGCCCCATCAACTTTAGGGATTTTGTCCCAAAACTCTAATCTGTCAGATGGCACAGGATATAATTTCTTAAACCGTTTAGGAGGAGTTACCCAAATTATTCCATTCCCTGGAAATTACTTCAGAAATAGCATCAGGAATGGGAAAAACCTCCGGAATAACTACAGGAGGTTTAAAAACCGTATTTAAACATTTAGATTTAGTATCAAGAGGACCAGATTCCTCTATTTCTAATGCAATTAAGACTTCTTTAAGTAAAGAACGAATAAATTCCATTTTAAATAAATATGAAGATTTATCAGTATCAATCTCTGAAACAAAATCCTCTGAACCAGAAAAATCATTCTCAGAAACAGAATCAGAATGATGATGTTCATTTAAAAATTCATCTGGAAAATGAGAAGTTTTAAAAGACTTTTTACGTTTACTGGAAGGAGGAATAACAGACATAGCCTTCCTAATAGATTTAGAAACAAAATCTCTTATGTTAACAGGAACACCCTGAGTATTAGATGTTGATGGAACAGCAACAGGTAATGGAACATTACTAAAGGAAATATTATCTGCATTAGAAAGTTTGTCATGACATTCATTACAAACAACAGCCGGAGGAACAGTTACCACAAGTTTACAACAAATTCAATCTGAGACATCTTGCAATATGTAATAGAAAAAACAACATATATATAAAGCAAAATTGATCAAATTCCTTAAATGACAGTTTCAGGAATGGGAAAAAATGCCAATGAACAAGCTTCTAGCAAGCAGAAGCAAATAAACAACGAGACTTAAATAATGTGGAGACAATAATGACGCTCATATTTTTTAGCGCCAAAATAGACGCCCACATTATTTGGCGCCTAAATGCTTTTGGCGCCAAAAATGACGCCACATCCGGTGACGCCGACATTTTTGGCGCAAAAACGTCAAAAAAATGACGCAACTTCCAGCGACAAGTATGACGGCGGAAATGACAAAGAAATTTTTTGCGCCAAAAAAGTCAGCGCCAAGAATGACGCAATAAAATGAAGCATTTTCAGCCCCAGCGAGCCTAACAGCCCACAGGAAAAAAAGTCAAATTTTTAAGGTAAGAAAAATTGATTATTCATATGCATTATCCCAAATAATGAAACTGACTGTCTGAAATAAGGAATATCGAACATCCTGAATCAAGGCAAATAAATGTTTAAACACATATATTTAGAACTTTTATATAAAAGTGCCCAACCATAGCTTAGAGTGTCACAAAAAATAAGACTTACTTACCCCAGGACACTCATCTACATGTAGTAGAAAGCCAAACCAGTACTGAAACGAGAATCAGTAGAGGAAATGGTATATATAAGAGTATATCGTCGATCTGAAAAGGGAGGTAAGAGATGAATCTCTACGACCGATAACAGAGAACCTATGAAATAGACCCCGTAGAAGGAGATCATTGAATTCAAATAGGCAATACTCTCTTCACATCCCTCTGACATTCACTGCACACTGAGAGGAAAACCGGGATCCAGCCTGCTGCGAAGCGCATATCAACGAAGAATCTAGCACAAACTTACTTCACCACCTCCACGGGAGGCAAAGTTTGTAAAACTGATTTGTGGGTGTGGTGAGGGGTGTATTTATAGGCATTTTGAGGTTTGGGAAACTTTGCCCCTACTGGTAGGAATGTATATCCCATACGTCACTAGCTCATGGACTCTTGCTAATTACATGAAAGAAAAATAGCTTTAGCACAGTAGTAGTAATTGACTATGCCCCAATTGTTAATATTCAGGTATCAGACTACACAACAATTGTGTATCAATCTACTTCTCTGTGTGATATAATTAAAGTTAATTTGTTAAATTCCCACTCAAGAGAGTTAATATTTTTATTATTATCTAAGTAACCTCATAAAGAAATTACCAGAACAAATAGATTTCTAACTCATTTAGGCATAGATTACTATTAATATAGAGTATTATCTTGATAGCTGAAATAACAACAAATAGCAGTGCTAAAAAAAAATATCACTACTGGAGAATTACATGAAGTAAAGTTTTAAGGCTACATGTAAAATCTAAAAAACATATAAAATAAAACTTTTAAATAAAGTATCTCTCACACACACACATATACAGTATACAGTGGGGCAAAAAAGTATTTAGTCAGCCACCAATTGTGCAAGTTCTCCCACTTAAGAAGATGAGAGAGGCCTGTAATTTTCATCATAGGTATACCTCAACTATGAGAGACAAAATGTGGAAACAAATCCAGACAATCACATTGTCTGATTTGGAAAGAATTTATTTGCATATTATGGTGGAAAATAAGTATTTGGTCACCTACAAAGAAGCAAGATTCCTGGCTCTCACCGACCTGTATCTTCTTTTTTAAGAGGCTCCTCTGTCCTCCACTCATTACCTGTATTAATGGCACCTGTTTGAACTTGCTATCAGTATAAAAGACACCTGTCCACAACCTCAAACAGTCACACTCCAAATTCCACTATGGTGAAGACCAAAGAGCTGTCGAAGGACACCAGAAACAAAATTGTAGACCTGCACCAGGCTGGAAAGACTGAAAGACTGAATCTGCAATAGGCAAGCAGCTTGGTGTGAAGAAATCAACTGTGGGAGCAATAATTAGAAAATGGAAGACATACAAGACCACTGATAATCTCCCTCGATCTGGGGCTCCATGCAAGATCTCACCTGTGGGGTCAAAATGATTACAAGAACGGTGAGCAAATATTCCAGAACCACACGGGGGGACCTAGTGAATGACCTGCAGAGAGTTGGGGCCAACATAACAAAGGCTACCATCAGTAACTGTCAGGAATCAGGTAACCACTGTACCTTTAAGACCCACAGCAGGCTCACTCATCTCCCTATTTAAGGCTCCTCCTCATGACATATCATTGCTTAGTATTGCAGTAATCTTTTCAAGATCTCCTGTGAACCTTTGCCATCTTGTGAACGCTGTTCACAAACCACTAATTTCTAGTGAAACCTAGTATTGTACCTGCTGTCTTTGCTGTGTTATCTACCTTAAGCCATCTAAAGGTCTTTCCTGTTATCCGTATCTAAAGTTGAGAGGACTCTGCTTTACCCCTCTGCCGGATTCCAGTTCCAGCTATCATACCTCTCTCCCTGCCTGTCAGCTTGCAGCAGTGTCGACGGGAACGCGGTGACGTCATCCGCCAGCTTCACATTACCGCTACTAGCAGCAGCTCAGAATCTCTGCACACTGCTTCAGTTCACAGCCAGATAATTTACCGCTCCTGCTTGGTAAGCACTGCTCTAGTCAGAACCTCTGAGCTACCGCAGAACATTGTATCTTTGCCATACTTATACCTAAAACATAGCTAAAACGTATATTAGTGTCAGTATTATTTTGCTCTGTTCCTCTCAGCTCCATATCTTTCCTTACTCTGTGGCTGCCATCTTTTATTTTGTCATACAAGTGTCTGAGTGTTATAACAATATTACAGAGCACACAACTCTAAACTCAGGTTTGTTTTTAACTACCCCTGCTGCTTTATTTTTTCCTTCCACAGTGTCAACCCTGACACATGTGGCAGCCATAGGGGCTATGTAAAAAAACTGCACCTGTATATCAATATTGTATTGTGTGATTACTGAGTAATACATTGTTGCGCAGGTTCACCATGTGTATCCCATACTATACACCAATACAAAACAACCTCTAACACTGTGTTTTACTAGCAGTTGTGGTCCTTAAGTATTTTGATGTTACATTCATATCTTAGCTCTCTGAATTTCAGTTCCTGTGACATAATACTAAGCCTTCATCATGGACCCAGCTGGGAAGTTACACACATATTCAGAACCTCACTCAGAGGGTTGATCTGCTTACAGAGGCCTTGAATACCCTCAAAGTGGAGAATGACACTATGAAAGCATACATCCGGGATGTTGTGGATAAAAGGGTCCCTTTACTTGAGCCCCAGGTTAGTACTCCAGAGAAATTTAATGGTGACCGGTCTCAATATAGGGATTTTAAGAATGCCTGTTTGCTCATGTTCTCTTTGAAACCCCATACATATCCAAATGATAGAGCTAGAGTATTAACTGTTATCTCCTATTTAAGGGGTGAGCCACGCACTTGGGCTAACTCCTATTTTGAAAGTAACGATGAGATTCTTAATTCATTAGAAAATGTCTTTACTGCCATGGGTACCCTCTATGAAGATCCATATAAACAGCTCACCGCAGAAAACGCTATGAGAAACCTAAAACAAAAGAAAAGAATAGTCGAAGACTATATTACTGAGTTTAAAAAATGGGCCAAGGACACACAGTGGAACAACCTGTCACTGAGAAACAAGTTCAGGTTGGGCCTATCAGATGGCATAAAAGATGAACTCTCTCGCTCTGACTTACCCCAAACCCTAGAAGAATTGATGACTCTCAGCATTACCATCGACAGGCGCCTCAGAGAGAGACAACAGGAGCGCTCCTGCCATGATAATTATAAAAAAAAAAAAAAAAACTTACCTCCTGTGAGTAAATCTTCATCCGAACCTATGGATATAGGTTTCATTAAAGGCCCGCTTTCCTCCGAGGAGAAGATCAGGCGCAGGGCCAACAACTTATGTTTATATTGTGCCTGCGACAGTCACACTGTTAGAGATTGCCCATCCTTGCAGAAACAGAACAAGGGTAAGACTACTATTCAACCTTTTTGTTGTACCACTCAGCTTTTACCTGATCCATACTTACACTTGTCTCTTCTCTTGCAGTGGGACTCCCAGCGGGTCAACGCTACCGCGATCATTGATTCGGGAGCAACAGCTTCATATATTGATAGTATATTTACTCAAAAAAATAAAATACCTGTAGTGAAAAAGAAGTCTCCTGTCTTATTAAGGGGTATTGACGGTACTCCTATCCCTACTGGTCCTGTGGAATATCAGACTATTCCCTTACTTATCTCCTCCACCGACCATCATAGGGAATATCTTACCTTTGATATCATTCCCTCTCCTATTGCACCTATCGTTTTAGGTATAAATTGGCTCTGTACCCATAACCCCCAAATAGATTGGAACTCACACTCGATTTTAATTCAAAGTTTTGTCTGTCTACTTGTTTCCCAGCTACTGTTCTTCATACATCTGTACTTCCTGAGGATCTTCAGATTCCTGCTGTTTACCAGGACTTTGCAGATGTTTTTAGTAAGGCAGAATCTGAAAATCTACCACCCCATAGAAAGTATGATTGCCCTATAGAGATCATACCAGGGTCTGAAATCCCTACAGGGCATATCTATCCTCTATCCAATCCAGAACTCTTACATTTAAAAAGTTACCTAGACGAAAACCTTAAGAAGGGTTTTATCCTGAAAAATAAGGATGGTACACTTAGACCCATTATCGACTATCGTCAACTAAACAAGGTTACTATTAAAAACCGTTACCCCTTACCCCTTATTCCTGAGTTAATAGAGAGGTTAGAGGGCGCAAAATTCTTTACCAAACTGGATTTGAGGGGTGCCTATAACCTCATCCATATAAGAGCTGGGGATGAGTGGCTGACGGCATTTCGAACCCGTTACGGTCTGTTCGAATATGTCGTCATGCCTTTTGGGCTCTGTAACACGCCCGCGACTTTTCAGCACCTCATCAACGATATTTTTTGAGATATCTTAGATATCTTCATTGTTATATATCTTGATGATTTCTTAATATACTCCAAAACATTCGAAGAACACATCTCTCATGTTAGACAAGTACTTTCTAGACTTAGAGGTAACCACTTATATGCCAAGGCAGAAAAATGCCTTTTCAATACACAGTCTATATCTTTTCTCGGTTATGAGATTTCCCCCAAAGGTATCTGTATGGAAGACAAAAAGGTTGAAGCAGTCTTGAATTGGCCCATACCAAAAACCGTGCGTCAGGTTCAATCCTTTATGGGTTTTGCAAATTTTTATCGCAAGTTTATCAAAAACTACTCCAAGATATCCCTACCTCTCACTGCGCTCACTAAAGGAACTACATCGTTTAAGTGGACCCCTCAAGCTCAACAAGCTTTTGATCTACTTAAACAAATGTTCACTTCAGCCCCTATACTCCGTTTTCCTGATCCTAATTTACAGTTTGTATTGGAGGTAGACGCTTCCAACCATGCTATTGGAGCTGTTCTCTCACAGAGAGAAAGTTTGACAAAACCCCTTCATCCTATTGCCTACTACTCCAGAACTCTAAACTCTGCAGAACAAAATTACCCTATTGGTGATAAGGAACTTTTAGCCATAAAACTGTCATTAGAACATTGGCGACACCTTCTTGAAGGCACTCCAGTGCCAACACTCATTTATACGGATCATAGAAACCTCCAGTATTTGAAATCCACTAGAACACTCTCGGCCAGACAGGTTCGCTGGAATCTTTTTTTTTCACGCTTCAACTTTCTCATAACTTACCGACCAGCAACAAAGAACCAAAAGGCTGATGCCCTTTCGAGACTTGGAGCCCATTCAAGTTCTCCACCGACCCTTCGCTCAGTGGTACCAGAAGACAATTTCATCTCTTTTACAACGGATATGTCACCCATTCTTAAAAAGGAACAAACTATGGATTCCACAAAACCATCACAACTCTTACAAAAGAACTCTCAAGGTCTCTATATTCATAACACAAAATTATATGTCCCTCCTACTCTGAGACCTTCATTTCTCCGATCTATTCATGACAGCTTCTTAGCTGGTCATCCAGGTCTGCGCAAAACTCAGGAATTGGCAAATAGGTCCCACTGGTGGCCAACCATCTCTGCCGATGTCAGGAACTATGTAAGCTCTTGTGCAACCTGTTCTGTTTCCAAGAGGGATAAACATTCCCCTTATGGTCTCCTTTTACCTTTACCAACCCCAAAGAGACCTTGGGCTGAGATCGCCCTAGATTTTATAGTGGACTTACCTCTATCATCTAAGAACAATACTATCTTAGTGGTTGTCGATCTATTCACAAAGATGTCTCATTTTATTGCTTTCCCTAAACTTCCTACTGCTCTGGAGACGGTTCACTTACTCATTGAACACGTTATTAAACTACATGGTTTACCCATATCTATACTCAGTGACAGAGGAACCCAGTTTTCTAGTAAACTTTGGCACCAATTCTGCAAGACCTTCTCAGTTGAAAGGAAACTGACAACTGCTTATCACCCCCAATGCAACGGACAGACCGAGAGACGTAATCAATGGTTAGAACAATTCCTAAGATTATACTGTTCCAACAACCAAAACTCTTGGTCTGATTACCTCCCCTATGCAGAGTTTTGTTACAACAATACCATCCATTCCACTACAGGTATCTCACCATTTTTTGCAAATTACGGCTTCCACCCAAACTTCAACCACATCATCACCCTCTATTTCTGAGTTGTCTGACAACATATCAGCTAACTTCAAAACTATCGAATCTGCTAAAAACAGCGCAAAAGAAGTATACAAACGGTATTATGACCACCGTAGACGTCCTCCTCAGTATAAGGAAGGCGACCTGGTTTGGTTTGGTTTGCGTCTCAATACTCCTTCGAAAAAGATGTCTCCTCTATACATCGGTCCATACCCAGTATTACGTACCATAAATGCTAACGCCATACGTCTCAAATTACCAACTACCCTCAAAATACATCCTACTTTCCACGTCTCGCTTATCAAGCCCTACCGAGAAGTTAGAGACCCCATTACTTCAGTAGTCCAACCACCAGTTACCATTGACCCTACTGTGGAGTATGAGGTACGCGCTATTTTGGATTCACAAACCAGAAGAGGTCAGTTGGAATACCTCATTCATTGGAAAGGATACTCGCACGATGAGGATTCCTGGGAACCAGCTTGCAACATTTCGGCTCCACGTTTGATTACATTTTTTCATCAGCGACATCCAGATCGCCCGAAGCTTTGAGCCCCGGAGTGGCTCCTTGAAGGGGGGATTCTGTCAGGAATCAGGTAACCACTGTACCTTTAAGACCCACAGCAGGCTCACTCCTCTCCCTATTTAAGGCTCCTCCTCATGACATATCATTGCTTAGTATTGCAGTAATCTTTTCAAGATCTCCTGTGAACCTTTGCCATCTTGTGAACGCTGTTCACAAACCACTAATTTCTAGTGAAACCTAGTATTGTACCTGCTGTCTTTGCTGTGTTATCTACCTTAAGCCATCTAAAGGTCTTTCCTGTTATCCGTATCTAAAGTTGAGAGGACTCTGCTTTACCCCTCTGCCGGATTCCAGTCCCAGCTATCATACCTCTCTCCCTGCCTGTCAGCTTGCAGCATTCTCGACGGGAACGCGGTGACGTCATCCGCCAGCTTCACATTACCGCTACTAGCAGCAGCTCAGAATCTCTGCACACTGCTTCAGTTCACGGCCAGATAATTTTCCGCTCCTGCTTGGTAAGCACTGCTCTAGTCAGAACCTCTGAGCTACCGCAGAACATTGTATCTTTGCCATACTTATACCTAAAACATAGCTAAAACGTATATTAGTGTCAGTATTATTTTGCTCTGTTCCTCTCAGCTCCGTATCTTTCCTTACTCTGTGGCTGCCATCTTTTATTTTGTCATACAAGTGTCTGAGTGTTATAACAATATTACAGAGCACACAACTCTAAACTCAGGTTTGTTTTTAACTACCCCTGCTGCTTTATTTTTTCCTTCCACAGTGTCAACCCTGACACATGTGGCAGCCATAGGGGCTATGTAAAAAAACTGCACCTGTATATCAATCTTGTATTGTGTGATTACTGAGTAATACATTGTTGTGCAGGTTCACCATGTGTATCCCATACTATACACCAATACAAAACAACCTATCTAACACTGTTTTTTCCTAGCAGTTGTGGTCCTTAAGTATTTTGATGTTACATTCATATCTTAGCTCTCTGAATTTCAGTTCCTGTGACAGTAACACACTACGCCACCAGGGACTCAGATCCTGCAGTGCCAGATGTGCCCCCCTGCTTAAGCCAGTACATGTCCGGGCCCGTCTGAAGTATGCTAGAGAGCATTTGGATAATCCAGAAGTGGATTGGGAGAATGTCATATGGTCAGATGAAACCAAAGTAGAACTGTTTTGTAGAAAAACAACTCGTCGTGTTTGGAGGAGAGAGAATGCTGAGTTGCAACCAAAGAACACCATACCTACTGTGAGCATGGGGGTGGCAACATCATGCTTTGGGGCTGTTTCTCTGCAAAGGGAACAGGACGACTGATCCGTGTACATGAAAGAATGAATGGGGCCATGTATCGTGAGATTTTGAGTGCAAACCTCCTTCCATCAGCAAGGGCATTGAAGATGAAACATGGCTGGGTCTTTCAGCATGACAATGATCCCAAACACACCACTCAGGCAATGAAGGAGTGGCTTCGTAAGAAGCATTTCAAGGTCCTGGAGTGGCCTAGCCAGTCTCCAGATCTCAACCCCATAGAAAACCTTTGGAGGGAGTTGAAAGCTTGTGTTGCCCAGAGACAGCCCCAAAATATCACTGCTCTAGAGGAGATCTGCATGCAGGAATGGGCCAACATACCAGCAACAGTGTGTGACAACCTTGTGAAGACTTACAGAATATGTTTGACCTCTGTCATTACCAACAAAGAATATATAACAAAGTATTGAGATGAACTTTTGATATTGTCCAAATACTTATTTTCCACCATAATTTGCAAATAAATTCTTTCCAAATCAGACAATGTGATTGTCTGGATTTGTTTCCACATTTTGTCTCTCATAGTTGAGGTATACCTATGATGAAAATTACAGGCCTCTCTCATCTTCTTAAGTGGGAGAACTTGCACAATTAGTGGCTGACTAAATACTTTTTTGCCCCACTGTATATATTGTATGTTTGAATATTTGAATGTGTGTATGTATATATTTGTATGTATACTTATACACACATAAAGCTTAATACTTACCTTAACGCACTCTAGAGAGCTTTCAACCCGATCCTCTTTTTGCCAGATGCCTGGCAGCGCTAACAAAAGACTTAGCACACTTGGCAATCAGGACCTTCACTAAGCCACCTGTAGCTTTGAAACATTTACATTTGTTTTACCGAAAAAGAAAAGGAATGTAAATGTTAAATGAAAATTCAATTTTCATTTCATTTTAAATGAAACCTTAATCAAATAGTTCATGGAACAAATATTCCTGATGAAAATTTTGTCCAAAATGATTTTTTCCCCCTTCACATGTCTAATATATATATATATATATATATATATATATATATATATATATATATATATATATATATATATATATATATATATATATATATACTCATTCTCATGAAGGTTGCCATAACACTCATAGTCAACAATTCAAACATGATGATGGCGTCACTTCAGAGAGGTGGGGTCAAACCCAGGAGTTGCAGCATTCAGCACCAGTGTTATGTCTATTTATGGTGGTTGGGTTAAGTGTCACTAGTTTGTTTTTTTCTTTGATGTCTGATGAAGGGAGTAAAACCCCGAAAACATTCACAATAAAGTTGAACAAACTACTTCACATCCTATCAAGTGCTCTTTCATATCTGCTTTAATTTGTTTTTGGATGCACTCTGGGTCTTGTTTTCAATTATCTGTAAGTGCTGGCTTGATCCCAATATCTATCTATCTATCTATCTATCTATCTATCTATCTATATCTATCTATATCTATCTATCTATCTATCTATCTATCTATCTATCTATCTATCTATATATATATATATATATATATATAATGTATGTATATATATTTTGCAATGGTCATGAAAAAGATATCAATTTTTGTGTAAGAGATACGTTATACATTCTTTTTTTTTCTGATATAATAGTCTGGAGATTTTAAGATTATTCATACACAGGCATAATAATCACTTGTTCTATTCCAAATCTACCACATTGTTTAATCACTGATTTGGTGAGTATTCAATTCATTACAATTTGATGCCCTAAAACGTTTATCTGAGACATATGGTTTAACATTTTTGTATTCAGCAAACTTGGATATTATCCATCACATCCTTGGATTGTGGGGCATTTTTATGTATCAGATCTATTGTCACAAAATATGTTCCTCCTTCAAACATATTATTTTTATATTTTACTTATTTATTTGTTTTATGGATCAATAAAGATTGTCATTATGAATTACTTTCCTTGTCATCAAATTCACTGTGATTTTACTTTACAAAATGTCTTGCATGACTTTACTTACAGATTTTAGGTTCAAAGCAATCCCAAATAATTTGTAAACTTGATAAGCATGTGGTTTTCAAGTGTCTTTGCACTGTGAATTTATTGGAATGAAATTTTCCAGCCTTTACCATTTGCAGACATTTTTTGTTTTATTTTTAATTTATTAGTAGATTTTTCTTTTATGTGAAAACCAATTTATATATGAATTTATAGATTCAGCAAAAGCTGTTCCTTAACAGCACACAAAAATATGTAAATATAATAATACAAATCCTGTTAAAGAAAATACCTGACCAATTCCCTATCTAACAAATGGTGTTAAGCTACTTTAAATGCTAAATATATTTATTCTTAAAGGTAAAGCTTTATTAAAGTGTAAATTATATTCAATCACAACATCAAAAATACATTGTACAGTATGGTTACACTCACAATAAGGCTGTCTAATAAAAAATATTCAAAAAATATTGCAATAAAATGTTATGTTCTATGGATTATTTAGAATATTTATCTTATGTTTATTAATTTTTAATCAATTAAAAAAAAAAAAAATATTTTACATGTAATATTTTAATAACGCGCCTTAAGAATCCTAGGTTTTCATGTGCTAACCCAACCTCGTTAAGATCTAAATTGAGAAACACGATGCGCAAAAAGCATAATTTACATTCCCATGTTCTTCACATAGAAAATAATGTATTTTTTATTATTAAAAACAGTATGTATATCTGATACTGTTCTTGTAAAATACATATCTATACCTACATGTCTATATTAATAGATATTTAGTTACAGGTATATACACATATATAACAATATGTATTTAAGAATACAAATAAAACTTGTATACATATATATATATATATATATATATATAACAAAGTCAATATAAGGATTGCACAATCATACTATCAATCATTGCCACGGTGCGCTGCAAATATTCATCCAAATGTATCCAAACAGCAGGCACTCACTGGACTTTATAATAAAATGTAGAAAATTTTATTGCATCAGGTTAAAATAGACAAACGTTTCGGTACTGCATTGTGCCTTTGTCAATGTCAAAATACAAAACAACACACAGACAGAGTGCAGCTCCACACCCCAAAAAAGATCAATATGTACATAGTTAAAAACACACTATTATATACTTAACCAGAATCCCTCTATTTTGCCGCCAAACCTCCGTATCACCATCCTGGAGGTCCACTACTGACGTCATGCTGACACGCTGATCGTGCCTAGCGTGATGACGCATGGCACGGCGCTGCCATAGCAACGTCTAAGCGTCTGACGGCAAAGTGGCAAGAGAGTGGGGAATACCCGATGCGGCTGTGCGCATGTCAGGAAGTAAGCACAATGTCTCACAGTACTGTTGCTAACGGCAACAAGTAAAACAACTAACTTGCGCAACCGCAGACCTACCGGGTATTTCCCTACCTAAGGCAGCAAATGATGAATCCCTAAAACCATGGAACAATAAATAACAGAGTTAACCATATGTGGACCAAAGAGAACACAAATTAGGCAGATAGTGATGTGTATCATATTCATAATGTGATTTTGTTTAACCAAAAATACTAAAATACACACACATGACCATGTTACTAGATCTGTAACTCAAAAATATCATGCTTAAGTGACACCTTAGTCCACACATAGAAAACCCATGCTATATAAGAAAAAACTATAAATCCCTTGCTTACTTCAAGCAACTTGAAATATAGTAGAATATATATGTAAAGTAAGCGGACACCCTACAATCATCCAAACTACTGGGAAATGATTAAATAGTCAGTAGAGATATGTAATATTTAGTAGAAAGGACTAAAATCCAGAGAAGTGTTAAGTCCCTTTGGGGCCAGAGTGTCCAATTTAAAGATCCATCGGCTTTCACGTTGGAGTAGCTTCTTGCCTCTATCCCCTCCCATTGGATTAGGGGGGATATGATCTATAAGCATAGATCTAATGCTGGAGTGTTTCAGTTGTACACAATGGCGTGCCACGGGTTGGTCTGACTCTCCATTTTTCAACGCCTCTCGGATCGCATAACTATGGTTTGCCATCCGGTCTCGGAAGGAGGTAATCATCTTTCCAATGTACACCAGGGCACACGGACAGGTGAGCATATAGACCACATGCGTACTCGTGCAACTCAAGTGATGATTTATTTTATACTGCTGATTTTTATGGGGGTGCTGAAAAGAGTCTCCCTTGCGCATGCTGTTGCATGTAGTACAACTCCCACAGGGGAAGCATTCCTTCTTTGATGACTTCAGCCAACTCTCTGTTTTGTAGTGGTCCACAGGATCAGATTTAACGAGGATGTCCCTCAAATTCCTGGACCTCCGATACACCAACCTTGGCGCTGTCATATTCTGAAATGGTAAGGAGGGGTCAGTACCAACCACAGGCCACTGACTATACACATGACTATCTGCCTAATTTGTGTTCTTTTTGGTCCACATATGGTTAACTCTGTTATTTATTGTTCCATGGTTTTAGGGATTCATCATTTGCTGCCTTAGGTAGGGAAATAACCGGTGGGTCTGCGGTTGCGCAAGTTAGTTGTTTTACTTGTTGCCATTAGCAACAGTACTGTGAGACATTGTGCTTACTTCCTGACATGCGCACAGCCGCATCGGGTATTCTTCACTCTCTTGCCACTTTGCCGTCGGACGCTTAGACGTTGCTATGGAAACGCCGTGCCATGCGTCATCACGCTAGGCACGATCAGCGTGTCAGCGTGACGTCAGTAGTGGACCTCCAGGATGGTGATACTGAGGTTTGGCGGCAAAATAGAGGGAGTCTGGTTAAGTATATAATAGTGTGTTTTTAACTATGTACATACTTTTTTGGGGTGTGGAGCTGCACTCTGTCTGTGTGTTGTTTTGTATTTTGACATTGACAAAGGCACAATGCAGTGCCAAAACGTTTGTCTATTTTAACCTGATGCAATAAAATTTTCTACATTTTATTATAAAGTCCAGTGAGTGCCTGCTGTTTGGATACATTTGGATGAATATTTGCAGCGCACCGTGGCAATGATTGATAGTATGATTGTGCAATCTTTATATTGACTTTGTTATATATATATATATATATATATATATATATATATATATATATATATATATATACAGGGAGTGCAGAATTATTAGGCAAGTTGTATTTTTGAGGATTAATTTTATTATTGAACAACAACCATTTTCTCAATGAACCCAAAAAACTCATTAATATCAAAGCTGAATAGTTTTGGAAGTAATTTTTAGTTTGTTTTTAGTTATAGCTATTTTAGGGGGATATCTGTGTGTGCAGGTGACTATTACTGTGCATAATTATTTGGCAACTTAACAAAAAACAAATATATACCCATTTCAATTATTTATTTTTACCAGTGAAACCAATATAACATCTCAACATTCACAAATATACATTTCTGACATTCAAAAACAAAACAAAAACAAATCAGTGACCAATATAGCCACCTTTCTTTGCAAGGACACTCAAAAGCCTGCCATCCATGGATTCTGTCAGTGTTTTGATCTGTTCACCATCAACATTGCGTGCAGCAGCAACCACTGCCTCCCAGACACTGTTCAGAGAGGTGTACTGTTTTCCCTCCTTGTAAATCTCACATTTGATGATGGACCACAGGTTCTCAATGGGGTTCAGATCAGGTGAACAAGGAGGCCATGTCATTAGATTTTCTTCTTTTATACCCTTTCTTGTCAGCCATGCTGTGGAGTACTTGGACGCGTGTGATGGAGCATTGTCCTGCATGAAAATCATGTTTTTCTTGAAGGATGCAGACTTCTTCCTGTACCACTGCTTGAAGAAGGTGTCTTCCAGAAACTGGCAGTAGGACTGGGAGTTGAGCTTGACTCCATCCTCAACCCGAAAAGGCCCCACAAGCTCATCTTTGATGATACCAGCCCAAACCAGTACTCCACCTCCACCTTGCTGGCGTCTGAGTCGGACTGGAGCTCTCTGCCCTTTACCAATCCAGCCACGGGCCCATCCATCTGGCCCATCAAGACTCACTCTCATTTCATCAGTCCATAAAACCTTAGAAAAATCAGTCTTGAGATATTTCTTGGCCCAGTCTTGACGTTTCAGCTTGTGTGTCTTGTTTAGTGGTGGTCATCTTTCAGCCTTTCTTACCTTGGCCATGTCTCTGAGTATTGCACACCTTGTGCTTTTGGGCACTCCAGTGATGTTGCAGCTCTGAAATATGGCCAAACTGTTGGCAAGTGGCATCTTGGCAGCTGCACGCTTGACTTTTCTCAGTTCATGGGCAGTTATTTTGCGCCTTGGTTTTTCCACACGCTTCTTGCGACCCTGTTGACTATTTTGAATGAAACGCTTGATTGTTCGATGATCACGCATCAGAAGCTTTGCAATTTTAAGAGTGCTGCATCCCTCTGCAAGATAGCTCACTATTTTTTACTTTTCTGAGCCTGTCAAGTCCTTCTTTTGACCCATTTTGCCAAAGGAAAGGAAGTTGCCTAATAATTATGCACACCTGATATAGGGTGTTGATGTCATTAGACCACACCCCTTCTCATTATAGAGATGCACATCACCTAATATGCTTAATTGGTAGTAGGCTTTTGAGCCTATACAGCTTGGAGTAAGACAACATGCATAAAGAGGATGATGTGGTCAAAATACTCATTTGCCTAATAATTCTGCACTCCCTGTATATATATATATATATATATATATATATATATATATATATATATATATATATATATATATATATATATATATATATATATATATATATATATATATATATATATGAGAGAGAGAAAGAAAAATATTGGGTGGCAGTGTAGGTATTCAGTAACATCAGTTTTTGTATTCCAGTAATACTTTTATCTCGTCATATATTGGGGACATTTTCCCATTCCCCTTAGAAGCTTTAAAAGCTTTTTTATTAAGCATTGATTTGCTTTTGATAAGGGTTAATATACCAATGAACTGCATAGAGAAATTGTATTGTTTATATTGAAGCTGGAGTTCATGATTTTAACCCCTTAATGACCAGTGCTGTGCAATGTATGTTGCAGGTTGCTTAACATTTAAGCATCAGGGCTCCTACAGCGCATGCCTGGCCAACATTGGTGACAATAAGCTATTTCTGGATGTTGCACAACAGAAATAGTGCTATGGAGTCCACCCAAGACCTGCTATCCCAGGGACAGGGTATCCCTGTGATCTTATGCCTGCTAGTAATCTTGCATAAGGGATGCCTCCATAACATAAGGTACATGCTGTGATCAGCATGTATCTCTTGCTGTTACTGAATTTCTATCCAGTAACAGATTATTAGCAGCCATGTATGATTGTTACTAAGTATACCATCACTTTAACAGCCAATCACAGTGACTGTATATCTCAAAGCATGCTGGTATCAGGCTTGCAGGCTGTCACTTGGTCTGAAAAGGGGGCTAGTGAACTCTGAAATGTCACTTGAATAAAGAGATTTTTACTTATAAGTCCAGTGAATGTGGATTTGAATACAGTTTGGGATTTACAATTTTTTCCTGACACCCAGGCAGATGCAGGCAGTTGAAGGTTAGAGTGCAAAAACTCCCCAATTCGATAAATAAATATAAATATATATACAACATAAACAGATAGAGTCCAGCACTATTGAGCTTTTTTACCTTGCTGTGTGCTCGTTACAATGGGCTATCAGCAAAACCCCAAACCGATACAGTCCATATGTAGAAAGTAACAGCACCACTGCATCAATATTCTTAAAGGTGAATTATTTCTTTATTGGTGATATCACAACCATTAAAACAGTGATGTTTCGGACCTACATGGTCCTTAATCATGCATAGTTAAAACACAGTAAAACACACATTTAAAAAGGGTGGTGTAACCAATCAGATTTCAGCTCACATTATTAATTAAATTAACCCATACCTATCCAGGCATGAAAATACAAGTATTTACTTTTTCTATTAGTGGCCTCTAGTGGTACCATATAGAATGTCACCCTATTTCAATATCAGAAAATTCATAAAAACAAATACAAATCATAGTCCCTATTCAGACCATAAGGATGTAGTGTATTTAATTTCTTGATCCACCATACCTCGTTTTGTTTTAATTTAAGTTCTCTGTCGCCCCCTCTTCTATGTATAGGAATATGATCGATTACTTGGAAGCGCAACTGACTAACTGTATGTCCCATTTGGGTAAAATGTGCAGATACTGGTAAAGACATGTCTTTAGATTTAATTGATGCCTTATGCTGACTGATCCTATCCCTAACGGCCTGAGTGGTCTCTCCGATGTAACAGAGGCCACATGGACATTTGAGTAGATAGATAGCATAATTGGTTTGACAAGTGTATAGACCATTGATGGTATACTGTTTACGCTTATCATTTTGGGCCAAAAATTTACCTCTAATTACTGAATTACATTGTGCACAGTGAAGACATGGATAACATCCTTTATTGGGAGTGGTCAAATAATGAATATCAGACTGTTTAGTTGTCCCCACATCTGCCCTAACTAGATTATCCCTTAAGTTTCTCACCCGTCTGTATGATGGCATTGGTGGTAATTTAAAAAACTCAACTTCTGGATTAAATTTTGATAGTAAATGCCTGTGTTTCTTAACTGCTTTGAAAATGTGTTGACTTCGCTGGCTATATTCCATAGTAAGTACTAATCTATTTACATCATTTTTGGTTTTGGGTTTAGCTTTACTTTTGTCAAGATCTATAATATTTTTATTGATAATCTCCTGAGGATAACCTATTTGGATAAATTTATAACCCATAGATTCTAGCCTGTAAGGCAGTCTATCCTGATCACTGACTATCCTTTTGGTGCGTAATAACTGACTTCTTGGGATAGAATTTAACACTGTCTCAGGGTGAAAGCTTTCATACCTCAAAAGGGTATTTCTATCCGTAGGTTTAGTAAAGAGATCAGTGTTCAATTTATCATCTTGTATGTAGACAGTGGTATCAAGAAAATTAATCTCATGTGCTGAATATGTCAATGTAAATTTGATGTTAATCATTGAGGCATTGATTTCCTCCACAAACTGTATCAAGGACTCCAATAAGCCCCCCCATATGCCAAAAATATCGTCTATATACCTTAGCCAAAGCTTACAACAGTGATTGAATGACTTGTTAGCATAGACAAATTTATTTTCAAAGCCACTCATAAACAAATTGGCATATGAGGGGGCTACATTGGAGCCCATGGCCGTACCTCTCTTCTGCATGTAGTAAGTGTCCTGAAACAGAAAATAATTGCAGTATAAGACAAGTCTTAACAGATCATCAATAAAATCTATCTGTGTTAAATCATACAATTTACTGTTGTTCAAGAAACTTTTTATGGTGTCAAGGCCTGCCTCATGAGGGATAGATGTATAGAGATTAACCACATCTAGGGAAAAAATAAACCAATTTTCTTCCATTTTTACCTTTTCTAATTTTGTCAGGAAATCATTAGTGTCTTTTATAAAAGACTTCTGTTCTTTAACCATTGGAAAAAGAATTCTATCCAGAAATATTGACACATTTGAAAAAACAGACTCTGTACATGCCACAACGGGCCGCCCTGGTGGGGATGACATATTCTTGTGAACCTTGGGCAAAGTATAAAAATCTGGTGTTACTGGATGTTTTTTATAAAGAAAATCAAATACCTGTTTAGTTATAGTACTACATTGAAATGCCCTATCAAGAATTGTTTTTAACTCTTTTTGTATTTCCACAAGAGGATTATGGTCTAATACTTCATAAACCCCTCCATCAGAGAGTTGATGTAAAATTTCCTGAATATAATATTTAGTGTCCAATATTACAACAGCTCCACCCTTATCGGCGTTCTTTATTGTAATATTCTTGTTGTTTTTTAAGGACAACATAGCTTTATATTCTTCTCTTGTTAAGTTATAATTTTTCATTTCTGGATTTAAATTCAATTTTTTCATCAAATTACTAATATCCTGTTGCACAAACTTAATAAAAGTTTCCACACCAGAATTACTGGTAGGAGGTATAAATGGAGACTTTTTATATAAGTTAAGATATTTCAAATCAAGGGGATTCGTTTGCATAACACCTTCATTTATTGTGCTTTCAACACCCACATTATTTGTATTGTTACCACCATACATAGCTTTTAGCCTGAGCATTCTAAAAAATTTGTACAAGTCCTTATCGACTTCAAATTCATCACAGTCCTTAGTGGGGCAGAAGGAAAGTCCTTACATTAACAAACTATGTTCCGTCTCAGTTAACTTGTATTCCGAGATATTAATTACCAGACTCTCCTTGTCCTGTATGGGGGAAATATAATCAGGCAGTTCATTTACCTCTATTTCCGCATACCTCACCGGAACCTCCCTCCTCGCTGGCGTCTCGGCATCTTCCGGTTTTGGTTCCAGGAGCTCCGTGTATACATCCGCTGCTCTTTGGGATCGGCGGTGCTTCCGCCCTCCCTTCCGGTGTCTCCTTCCGAGCCGGAATCTAAAAAACTTTCCCCAAGATGATCCTTCGGCCATTCTGTCCTGCTCTGTTAGCGCTCTCGGCGTTCTCCTCCAGTGTGGTACGTCACGTGATTCACATTGTCTTGACGTGTGGTCATATGACCAGTTGTATACCCTGTGATTGGTGTAGTCAAGCTCATCGCGTACAAACTTTGATCTTTTCCTCTCCTCAAGATCTGAGCGATATTGAGCCAACAATGTGTCAATTTCTTCTTTAGTGGTTTTCAACATTTCCAAGGTATACTTTGTTTCCATTCCCCGCTCTGCTTCCAGCACTAATCCTTTTTGCTTGTCAATCTCTAACTGCAGACATTCTACAGTGAGCACAATTAAATCAAAAGAACACTTGTTAAGTATACTCTCAAACCTTGTTCTGTATAATTCGTGGTTAGCCAGTATAGGTGGGTCTCAGTTTTATCCTTAGGCCTCTAGGAATTCTTTTAATACGGTAATATTCTGCCAGTGTGACCGAATGCAGCTCCAAAGAGATTAATCTCCTCTTTGTTTTTTCATATTCCTTTTTTAAATCCACTTCAGCAGAATTTCTTAAGAAGTTCCTTGATCCTAGGGCCAATGAAGTGATGCGTGCTGCATCTATGTCAGAATAGGAAAATGTAGAAGGTTGGATATCTTCCATAGTTCCTTCACTCACTGGTAGTGCACGTAACTCTGCTGATTCCATATATATATATATATATATATATATATATATAGAAACAAAAGAGTAGCTGGATGGTGCTTGGTTCAACAGATAGTAATAAAAACTGATACTAGTCTACACTGTATCATAAAACAACAACAGTAAAAAATTAACAGTCTGAATAAGAATATGACATAAAATAACAGTCCGCCTCAGCTCCAATTTTAGCTGTCTGTGGAGATGAAATAATCCCACTGTGATCTGCTTCCCTGTGAATCAAAAGAAGGAGAGGGATACTCCATAGGCAGTATCACAAAATGTGAAATAAGTGTATATCCGTACTCACATGGAGGAAAGGATTCTAGCATCTGAAGGTTGTAACCGCCGGACTGGCTGTTCGTGGAGCTTTACTGTCAGTAAGTGGTCATTTGACCATAGGACCACCACAGCTCCAGAAAGTAGTCGCCTTGTGAACCTCTCTCAGATAAATTTCTTTTCAGGTCCTGGTCACATCAAAACCTGGGTGGGCTTCCACCAAACACACTCCAACAGCCTTTAACAGAGTTTTAGAATGACTTCACTATGGAAACCTTTGTAATACAAACAACTGAGCAACGTGTTTCAATGTCTTTGTCAAACTCCGTAAGACCTAACACATATCCTCCTTTTATACCATATACCACAATATGGTATTAAAGGACGATATGTTTTAGGTCTAACTGAGCTTGTCAAAGACATTGAAACACGTTGCTCAGTGAATAATTTGTTCATTTTATATTTATTTTTATTAACTTGGTCCCCACCACTCTTAGGCATTTATTTGCGTAAACTAGCATCCTTCTTTTTATTCTATTTCATTATAACCCAAATATTTAACATAGTGGTCCTTTATATGTATATCCCATATACTTCCCTGTTATGCTTTGATTATGCATTTGGAAGTCCACAAATGGCCTCAGTTTCCCAATTGGGGTTTTACTTCCCTCACAGTTTATGTTTTTTTTTTTTTTTCTGGAGGAAGATATATAGCAAACTCTATAAAACATAAGTTTGATTTGTCTTATTACCATTGTGATTACCAGACATTGTATAACCAGTTTCTTAGTCCAACTAGTCATATAAAAATAATTATGATATTGACACTTCTCAAATTGGGACTATAATGTATATGTGCATGCTAATGTGAATGCATTATTATACTGTATGCCACTGTTTTAAATGTATGTAAGGTTTTAATCTATTACCTCAATAAAAATAACATTTTTAAAGAAAAAAAACCTTGGCAGAAATTTGTTGTTACATGACCTAACTAAAATATTTCAAATTACCCATGTTAAATAGCCAAGACTGTTGTTTTTGGAGATGGTATTCTATGTTGGGGGTAATTTGCAGTTTAGGACTGATATGCAACTCCAAAGGTGACATAGGTCTAGTAAATGAATTGTCTCAATTCTAATATTGGCAAGTTTCACATTTGACCCTGAATCTTCCTTAAAAAAGAAAAAATGAACAACCTATTAATAGAGGTTATTGTTTTACTCCTGCCATGTAGCTAATCTCAAATTGTGTAAAAAAAAAAAAAAAAAATGTATAATAGTAGTAAATTAGAAAGTTGCTTAAAATTGTATGCTCTATCTCAAACATGAAAGAAAAAAAATTGGGTTTAGTATCCCTTAAAACATTTTAAGAGTCAATAGCTTGCATAAGGCCAGATTTGTTCACGTGTGTGCTGACTGCACTCAAAGTTAACCTTTAACACGGGTTGAAAGCTAAATGTTAGCACAAAAGCAAAACTTGATGCATGCTAACTTCAATTTTCTTCTAATTGAAGAACATTGGAATGTAAAATATTTACAGCAAAAAAAAAAACAGATTAATATTGAATAAAAATTATGTTTTCATACACTTATATAGACACACACATATATAAATATATATACTGTGTGTATATATATATATATATATATATATATATATATATATGTGTGTGTGTGTATTATAGCCCTTTCCAGTCAAATACCTTGTCATATACCATATACCTTTTAACCCTTATAAAAATATATTATTAATTATATTAAATATTTTATCAAAAAGTGTGTATATGAGTGTAATAATTTATGTTAAAGTTTTTATGTTGTGTTTTGTGCAACTTTTTTTTAACTATTATACTTTATGCTAGTCTTCAGGCTCACTTATTTGTTGACTACAAATTGTGTTTGTGGTCCAGCACACCCATTTAATTTAACTTGTAATATGCACGAAAGTTAGCACAGTCACTATATTGCTTATTGCGACTTGCATTAACTTTAGCACGCCACTTGTAATCTAACCCATAGTTTGTTAGATTCCTTATAGTACCAATCATATCTTTTACTCAATCTGAATGGCTTCATAGATCAATTTCACATCACCCAAAAAAATGAAAAGATATAAAACCTTATGTATAGTGTCAACTTGCCTTATTCACTTTGCATTTTTCTTTGCTTTTTAACACGAGTTATAAGCAAATAAAGTGACCTTAAAGAATTGCCTTTGCTACTATCTCAAATACATTATTGAATCAAAACATGTTGAGCATTAAGAAAATGTCACACCGCACCGCTCTAGCTGTTGCTAGGGATGCGGCGCCTGCTACTCTGCTCCTTGCCTAGGGCTGAGTCGTCTCTTGTTGCGTGCGGCGATGACGTCATTGCCGCATGCTCTTCTAACTCTGAAGCCGTTCAGGATCCCCTGTGGTGTGAATCCTGTGCCTATGTAAGTTGCTTAGTTTCTGCCTATCACTGCCCAAGTATAGGTGTTACTTTGTATGCTCCTGGGTGTGATTGTTATTACTGTATACTGAATTGCCATATCATTATTGAACTCTGCCTGTCTGACTACTCTGCTTGCTTAACCCCTAAACTACTGGATTGCCTCACTCTTAATGAACTCTGCCTGTCTGACAACTCTGCTTGCTTAACTCTTAAATACTGAATTGCCATACAGTTGTTGACCATTGTCTATCTGACCACTCTGCCTTTTTATCCCTTGAACCTTTGGACTACCTTACTGTTGCCAAACTCTGCCTGCCTGACCATTCTAGTGGTTTACCCTTGAACTGTCTTACCGCTGGTTTCTTTACCTGTTGCCGTCAAAGGCTATCCTGTTTGTCTCCAGTCCCTCAAGGGGTTTACTCTTGAACTCCCTTACCACTGGTTTCTTTACCTGTTGCCGTCAAAGGCTATCCTGTTTGTCTCCAGTCCTTCAATTGTTTTAACCTTGAGCTGCCTAACCGCTGATTCCCTACCTGTTGCTGTCAAAGACTACCCTGCCTATAGTGAGTACCGCTTACCTCATTTTGCAAATTTTCTCTGCTCTTGGATATTTCATATCATTCCAGCTTGACGCTGGGATAACAAGACTACTGGCCAAGTTTGGTCTGATAGTGGAATATCCCACAAGCATTACAGAAAAAGGAAATCAAGAAAAACCATTTTGTACTCATTGAAACTTTATTAATGATAGAGGGAAGAATGAGCCAACTAAAAGAGAAAGGTGAAGCTAGAATAAATGCAAAGGAAAGCTAAATATCACCATATCATAGGCTCTCAGTTAACCCTGAAGAGAGGTGGTTTCACAATTAGGTAGTCTTTATGCATGTCACCCTGCCCACAAGGGCATAGAATCTTTAGAAACTAAAACATTGTATCTGCCGCTACATGCAAGATGGCTTGATTATGATATTACTGGTTATTCACACATTGTAGCAGCAGTGTTTAGGAACAGTTTGTGTCCAGGTTTAGATCTAGTACAAACTTCTCAAACAACAAACTAATGAATTAGAATCAAGACCAATGTCTAACTATTATTTTCCATATTCTTCAGTTTTTAGTTATAGATAGCAAAACTTTGATTAGTAATGCACACTGGTTCACTGTTGGCTATTAGTTAATACTTAAATCATTATTTCCCATTAAATATTTTTTTTAATATAATTTTTAAAATATGATGTGAGTTTGATTTACTTTCTTATATCTGTGTTCAGTTTTACCAATGGTGCTGTGAAATTAATTTTAATCAATTAGTAAAGCAAGCTTAGCATAATCTTTCAGCTATATTATTAAGTAATCAAAAGTAAATTACTAATTAACTTTTGTAGCTCATAGAACAGTTCTTGAAATTTCCTTATCTTTATATTTCTTATAAAAAACTTTAAACAGTACAACATCAAAATATGGTTATATCATATTTTTTAAATCAAAGGAAAATGCAAAGAGACACAAATTTACTAGTCTAATTTGACTATATATATATATCTAAGGTTAAGTAATGTATTTGTAATCAAAATTAATTTTATGTTAAAAATGATTTAATTTTAAAAAAAACAGACATTCAAACCGTAATTAACAAAGGGCTAGATTATGAGTAGAAAGCTATAGTTTGCTTGAGAGCGATTTTGCTTGAGAGCGATATCTGATTTTTGTGGCCTTTTGCATGCCAGTAAAATTACACTCGCATTACAATTTTAAAGTAACAGCGAACATGTGAGCACAATTTACATTTGAATTGATTACCATCAATTCAGAGCTCTGGTTACTGAAACAAATATACATTGGTTTTTTAAATGTCCAAGCACATTCAAAAGATAACTTGTGTTATCTAAATATACAGATTTAGGAAAACTATCACATGAAATGAAAAAAATCGAATAAAAAATCTGTACAATATTTTCCAGTTGACATTATAAACATTATAAACAACTTCATGGTTGTCATTATAGTCTAAACAAATTTCAAAAACCTATATACTATGTTCCACATTTAGCATATGTTTACCTTTCCAAAGTTTAGGGTTCTACAACCTATATTATTCAATCAGATGTTTCCATTGAGAATTATATATTTTACACCTTACAATCTATGCAAAAGGTGAGTAGGAATAAAAAATATCTAACAATGAGATCTTACAAATAATAATGAACTACACAAAATTCTGTTCACCCACATAGAAAGCACTCATTGGAATTCACCATATAGTAAAGCTTTTATTAAAAAACTTCTTAACCCTTAACAACCATGACGTAACCTGTGTGTCGCTGGTGATTAAGGGTTTTCTTGGAAATAGATATTATATCCTCCCTCCTTCCTGCTGGCCACCATAAATAATGCAAGATGCTTAGATTTTAACTTGGAAATTGCCATTCCAGCTCCATATTTGTCACTTTAGTGCCTGCCCACTGTCTCTTGACAGCTATAAAGATACAAAACCCTTTATAAAAATTCATCATCTTTTTATGCTTTAAGTTTTAAGTATTTTTCATTTTTTTTTTGAAAATTTACTAGCAGCTGGCCACATATAGGACCACCCATTTTTTTTTTTAATTTTTTATTGAAGTTGTGAGGATATAAACATACAAACTTCGTCCATGAAGGATAATTGCATCATAAACAATAATTACATCAAAACAAGTATGACATTGAAATAGAGAGGCAGTGAGGAAGACACCTGTTATGCCTTAATATGGTATGAAAAACGGTTTTGGACAAGCTAAAATGGAACTTCCTTTTTTATTATATCTTATGGCTAATGATCCCCACATTGACGTATAGGGATTTTTTTAAAATCTATTAATGGTGGAATGTGGGGTGATGGCTTTTTTCTTGTCCACTTTTGGGCCAAAGTATGCAGGGGGGAGTGGAGTTCAGCGGGCAAAAGCCACTCCGTATGGAGGGGAAAAATGAGGGAGGGCGGAGCTTTCTAAGATAGCTATGTAAGATACAGCGGTATAATGAGACTATAGGTTTTAAATTAGTGAAGTAAATTGTTTGGGGTAGTATAAAATGGTATATAATGTGGTGGTGAGGTTATTATCTAAGGTAAGGGAGATAAGAACAGACTGCAAAGTATATTAGTATACTGTGCAGCATGACATATCTTTAGCCATAATAAGAGTTTCCTCAATAAATGTACCGACCATCCAATAACTCTCACAGCAAATATATATAGCAGAAACCAGATTCTATAGACATATGACTCAATAGTAGGGATATATATATGCTCCATATAAACGGCGAACGTCATTAAGACATATCCACAGCGCTACATAAAGCATAAGTCTGTGTTCAGGCTATGAATGCTAGGGCTTTAACAGAAGTGTATCTATACATATATATGTATATATATATATATATATATATATATATATATATATATATATATACATATATATGTATACATATATATATATATATATATATATATATATATATACATATATATATATATATATATATATATATATATATATATATATATATATATGCACCCATACACACCTACATATATATAAAACTCAGTATTGTTAAAAGGCCTCATATGTATAAAATTAAGCTGCTGTTTAATATAAAAATAAGAGGGCAAGGAGGAGGACAGGTTGGTGGACGGACATTATGGTAGCTAAAGTAGTGAGACTTAATATGAACTGGAAATTAGTGCAATGCAGAACCACATGTTGTTAATGTTCTATTAAGTAAGATGCTGGATTGCTGGATTGACCAAAGAGGAGGAACATTTGTTCAAGCTAGTTTAAAGTAAACCTATGTCATGATAAAGACTAAAATGTGGGCGCTGCTATTTTGGTCAGAGTAGCAAGGTGAACCTCCAAATGACAGTCCTGGAAACAAAAACATGGAACTCTTAGTTTGACATAATAAAAAAAAAGAACCCTTATTTGTCTGGTATCTGCAATTCACCAGATATGAGATGAGAAGAGCTTATAAGCAACCCATATTTTAAGTGAACCCCATTTGCTGTATCTAATAGGTTATGGTCCACCCTCGCTGCGGGACTAAAACATATATAATGCTGTATTATGCCACTTCGGCCACAGGTAGCTTCTTAAATACATTACTTAAGTCCCACAACAGGAGGAAGTGACACCATTTGGGCGATATGGAGTCTCAAGGGATGCTAACATATAGTCATGGAGTCCCATGTGAGTGGGTTTTACAATGGATTGTCTACTGCATTAGCATCTGGATATCACTAGACTTATTCTTATAATTATTAATATAACCAACTATAAAATAACACTGGTACTCTAATACTATATATACTGTGTATGTATATATTGGAAACAATGTAATTCAGAGGTTTTCTGTGGGAAAACAAGCCCCTGAGCCTGTCTAGATTTGTTAATGAACTACACAATGAGTTATTTTTTCTATATTTTGTGCGTAGTGGAGGATTTTAAACTCCCCTTTTATCTCCCCCTAATTTAAAATGTTGTTGTATTCTGCCTGGAATCAACTTCACCCAGCAGTGATTCTAGCCTTCTCCCAGCTGATGAGTGGCAAAAAACACGAAACAGTCCATCCTGGGATGGTTATGAATCACTGCACTAACCCTAGCTAAGTTTATAAGCTGTGTGAACAGCGATACTTTGGCGTAAAGGGAACCTGCTGAAAAGCAGACTGAAGTAAAAAGGTGTGTCATTGTGTACTTAATTTGCATATCTTACCCAGAATCCTTTGCTGCATTGGAAACAATGTAATTCAGAGGTTTTCTGTGGGAAAACAAGCCTCTGAGCCTGTCTAGATTTGTTAATGAACTACACAATGAGCTATTTTTGCTATATTTTGTGCGTAGTGGAGGATTTTAAACTCGAATTTTATCTCCCCCTAATTTAAAATGTTGTTGTATTCTGCCTGGAATCAACTTCACCCAGCAGTGATTCTAACCTTCTCCCAGCTGATGAGTGGCCAAAACCCCGAAACAGTCTGTCCTGGGATGGTTATGAATCACTGCACTAACCCTAGCTAAGTTTATAAGCTGTGTGATCAGCGATACTTTGGCATAAAGGGAACCTGCTGAAAAGCAGACTGAAGTAAAAAGGTGTGTCATTGTGTACTTAATTTGCATATCTTACCCAGAATCCTTTGCTGCATTGGAAACAATGTAATTCAGAGGTTTTCTGTGGGAAAACAAGCCTCTGAGCCTGTCTAGATTTGTTAATGAACTACACAATGAGTTATTTATATATATATATATATATATATATATATATATATACCTACGATATATGAGAACATCATGAATAACCACATAGGCCAAGAGATAGAGAGAGCAAAGAAAACTTCCCAGAGGCAGCTATCGTCTACATAGTGTAGTCAGTAAACCTAAACAGCTTAGACAAATGTTATTAGTTGGATAGATAGTCTGGCCTCTGGCAATTAAACTGGACGAATATCAGGATGACTATCTGATTCCTGCCCTCATATGATGTGTCTGCTGTGAGAATTTTTTTCTGGAGGCAGCTTTATGGGATGTCTTCTGAGTTTTGCGGTCCGCCTTTTTATAAGATCAAAGTCCCCAGCTATACAAAGGAGCCCGGCCACCCCTCCTCCTGCCGAAGAGCGATCAGGCCATGAATGCGAGTCCTGCACTGCAAAGACTTTGGGAGCCTGCTTGGATCCCTCAGGGACACTTCTAGTAGATAGTGTCATCTTATATGGTTCATTACAGGGAAATTTGACTGCTATATGAGCATATGTACAGTGTGAATGCGGGTTACATGAGCTGGGATCTCTGTCCTTCTCAGTGTTGTTAAGTACATTCTGTGCTATGTTAAAGGCAGACCGTATCTCTTGAGTGAGGCTGTGCTGATGTCGGTCTAATGTAGTCATCAAATTGCGTAGGGCCCTATCAATGCATAACTCCATATTTAATTGTGATGCGAAAACAGCTTGGCTAAGTCCTTGTGAGCACAGGGCA
Source organism: Bombina bombina (assembly GCF_027579735.1). Taxonomy (NCBI): domain Eukaryota; kingdom Metazoa; phylum Chordata; class Amphibia; order Anura; family Bombinatoridae; genus Bombina; species Bombina bombina. The sequence goes on along the minus strand of NC_069501.1, from coordinate 141,280,456 downwards.
ACAGTGTGAGGTACCCACTTATTACCCCAGATGGGAGGGATGGTTGGGGCTGGGCACCTAAGTGCTGGAAAATGCAGCAGTAATCGAAGAATGACTTTAATATCAAGAGTGAGTTCCCATATGTCTCCTTGCATCGCTCGAAATAACACTGAGCTTATATCAGTTATAATGCACTGTACCTGTAGTCTTGCTTTAAGGGAGTTGTAGCCGCTCTGCAGTGGCCTATTAGCAGAGTATACTTCAGTGCTGGAGAGATGATCTAATTGAAAATGGCAGTCATTTGCGCACTGTAAAAAATGCGTTCACTGATCAGGGGTTTGGTGTGTGACCGACTCTATATTTTATCTCGTCATCAGATCACCTCACATTCTGAGCCCGTTGCAGGGTAGAAGGATCCAAGCTGCAGCTCGAGTTTATGTGCTGTAGGAGTTCCGTGTTGATTTCTGCGGTCACTTAGCTTTGAAGTGTCCCTCTGGACTGATTTTAAAGTTGTTGCATGATGAGACAAGTCGTTTGGGCTTGTGGGTCATGTTTAGTGCGGATTTTGTGGGTTTTAGGATCTTTGTTTACCCAATTATTCTAGGAGCTCCGGTGTGCTGTGTCCATTCTCTCCCGTGGCTAGCTCTGCCCCCCCCCAGGACCACCCATTTTAAATATGAAGAGAGATGCTTTTTAAATGAGGGATCTCATGTCCTTTTCATTATTTGTAGGTCAACAGAAGTAACAGTGGTTGCCACAGTGATCACTTACATCTAAGCATGTAACTCCTTATTGAAAAATGGGCCTGTCACCCATTTACTTGGGACATTTAGGGTCTCTGGTAAAGCTTTGAATAGCCTAAAACTCCCCTGGTAGACAGATAATTGCAAAGCATATTGAATTTATGTGCTAACCAACTCAGGGGTTATTTATGCTTCAAATAGCCAGACTGGTAGTAAGATAGGAGACTCATCCTCTTAATCTAAAATGTGATCACCTAAGTCTCATAAGGACATGACACCCCTTATTTAAAAAGGTAGACTCTCTTCTTTCAAACAAAGGGTCTCAAATCCATGTAAGTTATGTCTAGAGTGTATATATGCCTCACCCAATGCTTCTAGAAATACTAATGCTTCTAGAAATACACTTTCCTGCTAATGTGGCATCATCATGTACAGTTTTATGGCTTCACATACCATCCCAGAAACTAAACTAGCCAAAATTACATGATTGAAAACTGCATCTGTGATGGAGGACAACAATGTGTCATCCTCTAACACAGTGTTATCCATTTTATTCAAGAATTTTAAAATATTATTTAAATGTATCTAAATGTTACAAAAACTAAAATCCATTATCAAACCCTTCACTACCAGGACGTTCAAAGAAAAACTTGCCCAAAATACTGGAGAATTTTATCATTTCTTTCACTCCATTTAAACAGAAATAGAGCCTTGGTGTTTTTTGTACCTATCAAAACTATATATATATATATATATATATATATATATATATATATATATATATATATATATATATATATTTCTAAAGAGACAGTCAACACAAAAATTGGTATTGTTTAAAAATATAGATAAAGTCTTTACTACCCATCCCCCAGCTTTGCATAACCAACATTGTTGTATTAATATACTTTATAACATTGAAACCTCTAAATGTTTGCTTGTTTCTGAGCGAATAAAGACAGCCTCTTATCACATGATTTTTTTTTGCTTTTCACAACAGGGGAGTGCTAGATCAAGCAACCCATAAAAATAACATTTTGATCACGCCCGTGGCTTGTGGCAGACACTGCACTAATTAGCTAAAATGCAAGTCAATAGATAATAACTAAAACATTATGTGATCAGGTGGTCTGTTAGAAGATGCTTAGATACAAGGTAATCACAGAGGCAACAAGTATATTAATATAACTGTGTTGGTTATGCAAAACTGGGGAATGGGTAATAAAGGGATTATCTATCTTTTAAAACAATAATATTTCTGATGTAGACTGTCCCTTTAAGTAGACAACATAAAGTATTGATCTAGGCCCATTTTGGTATATTTCATGCCACCATTTCACATCCAAATGTGACCAAATAAAAATATTTGATATATATATATATATATATATATATATATATATATATATGGCTTTTTTCTGCTTTCTGCAGTGTAGACCCCCTTACCCTCCAACCTCTCTGATTCTTCAAAAACAGCTCTCTAACCCTCACCCCTTTAACTAGTGCCCACCATCTTAGGTACTGGCAGCAGTCTGCCAGTATCTACGAACCACTTATATATATATATATATATATATATATATATATATATATATATATATATATATATATATATATATAGGCAACATGAGTCAGTTGCACTCTCACAAACAATTTTCCAAGGGCCAGGGTGCTAGAGTAGGTGAAATGAAATGTAGTAGAATAGAAAACAGCACTCTCTGGACTTAAACTTTAAACAAATAGTTTAATAGGTAATGTTTCGGGGAATGCTCCCCTTCATCAGACCAACAACATACAAGTGAAGCAAACTATGCATTCTTTGTTTGGTTGCTATGACAACCATGTTTTTTGGCGGTTTTTTCACAAGGGGGAGGGGTCTATGTATGTTTTTGTCAGGGTTTTGTTAGGACTTAGTACTGTTCCTTTAAGTCTTGATTACTTTACCCCTATTTAAGGCTCCTCCTCACTCTAATCTATGCTTGGTAATTTGTTGCACTTGTTCACCTCAAGAGCCTGTGAAGACACCTAGCCTATCCCTGCAGCTCTGCTCGGATCCTTGTTTCCCTTACTCACTAGGTTGTGAGTTCTCCTGTCAAAATACCCTGTTCGTTCATCAAGGTATTTGGGGAAATACCTTCTCTACCCTCCTTGAAAGATTGAAGCTGTTTCTTTTTTCCGGTTCCCCTGCTGATCCGTTCAGCGTGTGACGTCAGACCCGGCATCTGGTCCTGCAGATTCAGCGTGTGCTCCTCTCTCATCGCAAGCTGTGTTTTCCTGTCGCAGCACCATAACTAACTCTGCTAAACTTACCTGGTATTTCTCCGGATCCTGGTCTGTATCTGTTACTTATTTACTGTCAGTATTATACTTGCCTGTGTACTTGTACTACGGACTGCCATATACACATACTAAAAACTGCCTACAGGTGATATACAGACTTCCTCCCAAGAGACATGCTTATAGCGCTTAAGGGCAAATATTCTCAGTATCGATTTCTGTGTCACTCTCCAGCTCTATTCATCTACTGCCAAACTGTTTAATTGTGTATCACCTAATTGAGATATAGACCTCTCCTCATTGTTCGATCCGTGTCATATTAAGCACTATATTCATATGCTACCTAAGTTTACCAATTATTCATATACATCACAAACCAGAGCATTGTGACATTCATCCTGCAACATATATATCTATATCATGTGTGATTGCGGGTGTGTATGAATATTGTATATATTTTATTTTGTATGAGATGTGTGTATGAAATTCCTTATGCCAAAGGATTTCAATATACTTCAACTGCAAACTACCTTTGCCTATTCTCTGTACACTGCTTACATAACTTCTAAGTTGCGTGAAGGCTCCGTATCTCTCTGTATCCCTACAGAAGAGACCCTCAGTATGATGAGCATAACAGAATTCTAATAAGTTAAGTCTTACGGAATTCGAGGTATGGTGTGAGGCTGAGTGGTCCTGCAAGAATATGGATACTAGTTCACCCATTCAAAGTTTATATCATTGCAGTGTTTCACATCCTCACATATCTTGACATATTACCAAGCCATAAAAAGATAGTGTACTGGTATTCAGCAATATGGATATAAGTGAGTTAGCAAACAGGGTTGGATCCCTAGCCCAGAGCATGGATAACATGATCCAGGGGTTGAGAGAGGTACAACTGGAGAATCAAAATATCAGAAAGTTTATAAATGAACATCTTGCTAGCAAACCACCTGTTGCTGAAAGTACATCAGAGCCTGTGGTCAGTCCTCCTGACAAATTCTATGGGGATAGGTCTATGTACAGAGACTTCAGAAATTCATGCACCTTATTGTTTACTTTAAGGCCTAAATCCTACCCCACAGACAGAATTAGAGTCCTAACTGTCATCTCTTTTTTGAGAGGTGAGGCTAGATCTTGGGCTAACGCCTTTTATGAGAATGATGATCCTATCTTAAATTCTCTGGATGCTTTTTTTAGTGCTATGTCCCTTTTGTATGTACAATAAACAGAGTACAGCAGAAACAAAGTTAAGATCCCTACGCCAAGGGAAAAGAATTGTTGAAGAATATATAACGGATTTTAAAAGATGGGCACCCGATACCTTATGGAATAACCCAGCACTGAGGAACCAGTTCCGTCATGGCCTCTGTGATGCATTAAAAGATGAGTTAGCAAGAGGTATCATTCCTGAAGATTTGGAGACCCTAATGACTCTCTGCATAGGAATTGATAGAAGACTTAGAGAAAGAAAGTCTGAAAAATCTACTGTCGACTCTAGTACTAAGAAGCATTCTACATATCATTTCTACCCTTCCACTTTGCCATCTAGGTCCACAGATGAACCCATGGATGTAGCTGTTATTCGAGGTCCATTAAAACCAGAAGAGAAAGCCAGACGTAAATTACTCAATTTGTGTCTCTACTGCGCAGAAAAAGACCACACTGTCAGGGACTGTCCTGCACTCCTTCGACAGAAAAAGGGTAAGACACCACTGAGTGAACACGCTCTCAATATGGTTAATAAAGTAAAATCACACTTATCACTGCCTCTCTCCTTACAGTGGCATCACTTGAAGATAAACGTGCAGGCCGTAGTTGACTCTGGAGCTTCTGGGAATTTTGTGGATACTGCTTTTGTCATAAATAATAATATCCCACTAATAAAAAAGAGTGTTGCACTGGCTATCCGTTTGGTTGATGGCTCTTTCTTTAGTTCCGGTCCTATTACACACCACACTATCCCTATTACTGTTATATCAGGTTCAGGTCATACAGAGTTGATTTCTTTTGATGTGCTCCCTACTTCTGTATACCCCATGATACTTGGTTTAAAATGGCTAATTAAACATAACCCTTCTATATCTTGGAAGGATGCTTCTGTTACCTTTACATCACAGTTTTGCAAGCAGTTTTGTTTTGCTTCACATACTCTCTGTCACATAACTGAACAGACTCTACCAAAGTGTTATGATGAGTATGCGGATGTATTCGACAAGGTTGAGGCACAGTCATTGCCGCCCCATAGACCTTATGACTGCCCTATAGATCTTATACCTGGTAGTACCATTCCATTTGGGCACATATACCCTTTGTCACAACCTGAGTTGGCTCATTTAAAAGAGTACTTGGATGAGAACTTGAAAAAAGGGTTTATTAGACCCTCTACTTCTTCAGCAGGGGCAGCCATGTTTTTTTTAAAAAACAAAGATGGTAGTCTTCGGCCCATTATTGACTATAGACAGTTGAATAAATGTACAAAGAAGAACAGATACCCCCTGCCTCTCATTCCTGAACTAATTGAACGTTTACAGGGTGCCACCATCTATACCAAACTTGATCTCAGAGGTGCTTACAATTTGATCAGGATGAGGGCAGGGGATGAATGGTTAACAGCTTTCCGTACACGGTACGGACTCTACGAATACACGGTTATGCCGTTTGGGTTATGCAATGCCCCAGCGACATTTCAGTGTTTTATAAACGATGTTTTTCACGACCTATTAGATGTTTGCATTGTCATATATTTAGATGACATTCTTGTTTATTCTGACACTCTTGAGAACCATTTGTCACATGTAAAACAAGTTTTAGATCATCTAAGGGCTCATCGTTTATATGCAAAGTTAGACAAAATGTATTTTTAACACTAACACTATTTCCTTCTTGGGTTATTGCATTTCCCCTAATGGCATCTCTATGGAGTCTAGTAAAGTTGAAGCCATCACCAACTGGCCTACTCCAACTAGCAAGAAAGAAATCCAAAGATTCCTTGGGTTTGCGAATTTCTATAGGAGATTTATTAAGAACTTCTCCCATATTGTCAAACCTTTAACTACTTTAACACGGAAAGATGTTAAATTTCTATGGAATCAGAAAGCTGAGGATTCCTTTACCACTCTCAAAAGCAAGTTCATTTCAGCCCCTATTCTACAATTCCCAGACCCCAGATGTCATTATACGCTTGAGGTTGACGCTTCAGAGTATGCTATAGGGGCTGTTCTCTCTCAGAGACCCTCTCAAAGCGAACCCTTGCATCCGGTGTCATACTACTCCCGAGTCATGAGTTCCGCTGAAATCAATTATGGCATCGGAGATAAAGAGCTTCTTGCCATCAAATCAGCTCTGGAATTCTGGAGGCACCTTCTCGAAGGTACAACCCATCCTATCACCATATTTACAGACCATCGTAACTTAGAGTATCTGAAGTCCAATAAAACTTTGACTTCACGACAGGTACGATGGAGTCTGTTTCTTTCACGTTTTGATTACGTGATTACCTACCGACCAGGGTCAAAAAATCTTAAGGCCGATTCCCTATCTAGAAAAGACCCTAGACCACCTAACTTGGAAGTTCCACAGTCTATTATACCTCAAGACAGATTCATATGTCTAACAAAGAATTTAAAATCTACTTTAAAAGAACAACAAAGTCTGGATCCTACTCTAAATCGACTTGATGTAAGTAAACATTCTGATGATCTGTTTTATCATGCCAACCGATTATATATTCCACCAGCTCTCAGGGATGAGGTGATTGCCACTGCTCACGACTCACCCCTGGCAGGCCATCCTGGAGTCCACAGAACTTTGCATCTGCTTATGAGGACTTATTGGTGGCCTAAGATGATTGACACTGTTACTCAGTTTGTTCAAACCTGCCTAGTCTGTACTACTAGGAAACATCACCATATCCGTCCATATGGATACCTTCTATCTTTACCTATACCTGAGAGACCGTGGGTTGACATTGCAATGGATTTTATTGTTGATCTACCACCATCCCAAAATTACAATACCATTTTAGTGGTGGTAGATCTATTCTCTAAAATGGCTCACTTTCTACCTCATAGAGGTCTTCCAACAGCTTCAGAAACTGCAGCATTATTCCTGAACAATATAGTAAAACTACATGGTCTACCTGATACAATCACCACGGATAGAGGTACACAGTTTACCTCTAGATTCTGGAATCAGCTTTGTCGTTCTCTTGACATCACTAAAAGACTAAGCACTGCATACCATCCACAGACAAATGGGCAGACAGAGAGGACTAATCAATCATTAGAACAATATCTCCGCTGTTACTGCACATTAGAACAGGACAATTGGCATGCTTTGTTGGCAACAGCCGAGTTCGCCCATAATAATTCACTTAATTCGTCTACCAAAACAACACCATTCTATGTGAATTATGGTTTCCATCCAACATATAACCCTGTTTCCTTGAGTGACTCCCCTATGCCTGTTGTCACTGATTTGGTGAATACCATTGCTAAAGGATTTGCCTCTTTGAAATTGGTTTTACAGGAGGCTCAAGCTTCGCAGAAATACCATTACGATCTACGTCGTTCAAGACCCCCTGACTACAAAGTTGGTGATAAGGTTTGGTTAAGCACAAAGAACCTCAGGTTACGAATTCCAACCAAGAAATTGGCTGCACTTTATTTGGGGCCCTATGAAATTACGAAAGTAATCAATGCTAATGCAGTGACTTTACTCTTGCCCACTTCTTTAAGGGTACACCCAACGTTCCATGTCTCCCTTTTGAAACCCTATGGCAAGGTCAGGGGTGAACAGCAGTTTTCATCGCCACCTCTGCAGGGGGGGGATGATATGGAGTATGAAATTGAATCCATCCTGGACTCCCGTTTCCTTCGCAACCAACTTCAGTACCTGGTTAGTTGGAAGGGGTTTGGTCCTGAAGAGGATTCCTGGGAACCTTGTGCCAATGTGTCTGCTCCTCGTCTTCTGTCATTGTTTCACCGAAGGAACCCCGACCGTCCTGGTCCTTGATCCTCTGAGCTGCTCCTTGAGGGGGGTGTCCTGTCAGGGTTTTGTTAGGACTTAGTACTGTTCCTTTAAGTCTTGATTACTTTACCCCTATTTAAGGCTCCTCCTCACTCTAATCTATGCTTGGTAATTTGTTGCACTTGTTCACCTCAAGAGCCTGTGAAGACACCTAGCCTATTCCTGCAGCTCTGCTCGGATCCTTGTTTCCCTTACTCACTAGGTTGTGAGTTCTCCTGTCAAAAGACCCTGTTCGTTCATCAAGGTATTTGGGGAAATACCTTCTCTACCCTCCTTGAAAGATTGAAGCTGTTTCTTTTTTCCGGTTCCCCTGCTGATCCGTTCAGCGTGTGACGTCAGACCCGGCATCCGGTCCTGCAGAATCAGCGTGTGCTCCTCTCTCATCGCAAGCTGTGTTTTCCTGTCGCAGCACCATAACTAACTCTGCTAAACTTACCTGGTATTTCTCCGGATCCTGGTCTGTATCTGTTACTTATTTACTGTCAGTATTATACTTGCCTGTGTACTTGTACTACGGACTGCCATATACACATACTAAAAACTGCCTACAGGTGATATACAGACTTCCTCCCAAGAGACATGCTTATAGCGCTTAAGGGCAAATATTCTCAGTATCGATTTCTGTGTCACTCTCCAGCTCTATTCATCTACTGCCAAACTGTTTAATTGTGTATCACCTAATTGAGATATAGACCTCTCCTCATTATTTGATCCGTGTCATATTAAGCACTATATTCATATGCTACCTAAGTTTACCAATTATTCATATACATCACAAACCAGAGCATTGTGACATTCATCCTGCAACATATATATCTATATCATGTGTGATTGCGGGTGTGTATGAATATTGTATATATTTTATTTTGTATGAGATGTGTGTATGAAATTCCTTATGCCAAAGGATTTCAATATACTTCAACTGCAAACTACCTTTGCCTATTCTCTGTACACTGCTTACATAACTTCTAAGTTGCGTGAAGGCTCTGTATCTCTCTGTATCCCTACAGAAGAGACCCTCAGTACGATGAGCATAACACAATTCTAATAAGTTAAGTCTTACGGAATTCGAGGTATGGTGTGAGGCTGAGTGGTCCTGCAAGAATATGGATACTAGTTCACCCATTCAAAGTTTATATCATTGCAGTGTTTCACATCCTCACATATCTTGACAGTTTTAAATGTTTGCTTCACTTGTATGTTGTTGGTCTGATGAAGGGGAGCATTCCCCGAAACGTTACCTATTAAACTATTTGTTTAAATTTTAAGTCCAGAGAGTGCTGTTTTCTATTCTACTATATATATATATATATATATATATATATATATATATATGTATATATATATATATATATATATATATATATATATATATTTATTTTCTGTAGTGTAGTGGTTCCCCAACTCCCCTACTCCCGCAATCGATAGTTAGGGACCCCCACACCACCTTTTTTTCAAGTGTAGCTCCCAGAGTCCCCATCCCTTCCTCTCCTTTTATTTATTTATTTTTTAGTTGAGCCATCCGACTTCCACTGCCTCCCTCCCTCCTTCCTCCACTGCTGTACTGCCCATCCGCATCCCGGATTCCCTCTGAAACCTCCCACCAGCACCAGCAAAGGATCATTACAGATGGTGACACACACAGTGTCACCTACTGTAACAATCTGGCATATGCCCTCATATGGAACTGGAGCACTGATCGCGCACCAGTTCCATATGAGGGCAGATGCCTGGAGCTCAGGAACTCCAGCTCTCAGCTGTAATTTAACAGCCGAGACTGCTGGAGCTTCCTGAAGCTCAGACGTAGATATACGTTGTGTGGTACAAAAGCTAAAGTACTGCACAACACACACACACAGATATATATATATATATATATATATATATATATATACGTCAATTTAGATAAAGGGCTTAAAGTTTTAAAGATCTGGTACTAAAAACAACTGAAGATAATAGAATAAAAAAAACAAATGGAGAAAAACACAACACAGAAATATTGGAAAAGAGAGAAAGACGGAAACAGTTGCAGTTACCTATTTTTGGCCATCTTACAAGTAGCACGGTATTTAAAACTCCCACTCATACACTAACTCATCTAGAAGTAAGGCTTTTGTGCACATCGGGTAGCGATCATATTACAAGATGAAAGTAAAAAGCTTTTACTTGTGTGCTAACCTGATGATGAAAAGCTAATTTTAGAATATTGCGAACGCGTTAAACGGTTTCCCCCATAGAAGTCAATGGAGCAAAAAAAGTAGAAAAGAAACATAACACTCTACTCGTACCCAAACTCGATCGCATAATTCTCAAGCTGACACAAAAATATAAATTTTTCAAATTCCAATATTCTTCACATACCAGAATTTGTTCTATTTATTAATAAATACATATTTCTACATATATCTTATGGTATTTTTGGTACTATATATATATATATATATATATATATATATATATATATATATACATACAATATGTTAAGAATTAAATATAGGTTATATAGAAATATATTAGAATGAATTTACAGTAAATACACAGTATACCACTTTATTAAATATGAATATTGCATAACTATGCTTTTTCATTTTGCATCATCTTACCTGCAAAGGGCCCCAATGCACTTATATATATGTAGCGCTATATATATGTAGCGCTAGGTAAGAGGACAAATGGTTGATATAAATGTCTGTAGCTCCTAAGAGAAATATCGCAATATAAACAAATATAATTTTAAATTGTGCAGACCCTATACACTTAAATGTGACTAAGAACTATAAGAGGAGAAAAAAGCACATCATAATAACTGTTCCTTAAAAGATTGGGAATAAATCACTCTTTTAAATGTAAGATACATCTGAGTTTAATCAGGCCTTCATATATTGAGGCAATTGTCAAATTAACAACTTAAATAATTGCAAGTGAAAATACATACAGAAATAAAAACAATTTAAGCTACGTCACGTGACACACATATAGTGTTACACAGCGGCAATAAACAAACCTACAAGGGTAGAACAGATCCACTAAACCCCAGCTGCACACAGAAACCCCTTATCAAACAGCCATGGAGGAAAGGCCTGGGCAGGTTCACATATAGGGATCTAAGTGGATCAAAGTAACCGCAAAGTGAGAGGCATACAAAAGCATACATAGGCAGTGCAAAATACAATACAGGCCAGTTTTTTCAGCCAAGTGCATATAGGTGGGCCACTTTATCATGAGTATCCAACCACTTATCTGTCTTCACGTGCAAGTATAGCCGACTTGGAATTCAGCACACCATAAAGCTTCATCAAGCCATAAAGTTAAAGTAGCCTCAAAAGAACCACCAAACATCAGTGGTATGTAACACAGCAGTAGTCTGATGTGTTGGGCGGAGTCACATGGCACAAGCAACCAATGCCTACGCACGTTTCACCCCCTATGTCTGTTGGTAGACAGGGCTTCCTCAGGGCTGTTTGAATCTTCCCTTTGTCGAGAGTAAATACTCTATTAAGCTACGCCCATGGAATGGGTGAAATTTTATTCATTGATACATTTTACTGTGCAATTTATAACAGAAAGATACAAATGTTAGTTTAGTTTTTAATTTTAAATCATAAAGACCAAAAAAGTTGCAGAGCATTTACTATATCACATAATGGAAGCCACTAATTAAATCTACTATCTGTAGTTAATACAAAAGATCAAATAAATCCAAATAGGTTTAAACCTAGGATTGAGAACAGGGGCAAAAAGGGAGAATAAGGGAACGTAAAAATAAACTTTACCCTATAAAACTGACCATGTCCAGGTTTTCATTCATACAGTTTGGAGCCAAAGTTCTAAGGGTTTAGATCCACCTGCATTTTTTTTTTTGCAGGAGGCATCTATCCTGGTCCCCTCCTCTGCCATGGAGGAGACCTTTATCAATTCCTGTAAATTTGAGGCATTCAGGATCACTATTATGTCTCATCTGAAAATGTCTTGCCACGCTACTAGTTAGAACTTTGTACTTTATATCATCTCTATGTTCTTTAATCCTATCCTTGAAAATTCTCTTGGTTTTCCCAACATAAAAGCTGGGGCAAGAGCATTCAATGATATACACCACTCCTTCTGTATTACAGTTAAATGTGTTGTATTTGGAACACTTTTTCACAATTACCCGAGAATGTTTTAGTTGACTATACTTGCACAGGAATACAGATAAGTGGTTGGATACTCATGATATAGTGGGACTATGTTTATTCACTGGAGGTGGAACTTGCCTCTTTAATCAGTGATATAATTGTTCTCTCTCGTATACTGCACTGTGGAGGGTTGATTTATGACAATGACCTTTTTACGCAGATAACTCTGTCTTAATATGAACTAACCTGCTGCTACTAACAGTATATCTGTTTTAGCTATTTGCCCACCTATATGCACTTGGCAGCCAATACTAATCTGTATTGTATTTTGCACTGCCTATGTCTGCTTTTGTATGCTTCACACTTTAAGGCTACTACGATCCACTTAGATCCCTATATGCGAACCTGCCCAGGCCTTTACTCCTTGGCTGTTTGCTAAGGGGGTTCTGTCTGCAGCTGGGGTGTAGTGGATCTGTACTACCCTTGTAAGTTTGTTTATTGCCAATGTGTAACACTGTATGCTATATAACACTATATCTAGTCATGTGACCTAGCTTAAATTGTTTTTATTTCTGTATGTGTTTTCACTTGCACTTATTTATGTTGTTAATTTGACAGGTTTTGTACATCAGGATCTCTGCCATTTTAGTTCCTCAATATATGAAGGCCTGATTAAACTCAGATTTATCTTACATTTAAAAGAGTGCTTTATTCGCTATCTTTTAAGGAACATTTATTATGAAGTGCCTTGTTTCTCCTCTTAGACACCTATTTATACACCTAGATTATGAGTTGTGCATTTGTTTTTTAATGTTGAAAAAATGGTAATTTCAGCGTTAAAACAGCACTGCAGCCATTACAAGTCTTGTCAGTATAGCTGTACCACAAGCTGTTTAGCCTGTAACGTAACGTCAGTCCCTCACACGTAAAAATTAGGTTTTTTCATGGGACTTCCATAGCGCAGCCATTTTGCGGTGAGGCTAAAAAACTTGCATTCCACCCTATAATGACAATATCCATTTCACAATCTGAGAGCAGTAGTTATTAGTTTTACACTACAAAACTGTTACACAAAACTCATAACTAAAGTGTTACAAAGTACACTAAACACCCATAAACTACCTATTAACCCCTTACCGAGGGCCTCCCGCATTGCAAACACTATTTAAATATTATCAACCCCTAATCTGCCGCTCCCGACATCGCCGCCACTAATAAAATTTATTAACCCCATTCTGCCGCTCCCCAACATTGCCACCACTATACTAAACTTATTAACCCCTATTCCCCCGCTCCCCAACATCGCCCACACTATAATAAATATTTAACCCCTATTCCGCCACTCCCCGACACCGCCGCCACTATAATAAACCTATTAACCCCTAAACCTCAAGCACCCAACAACGAAATATACTAATTTAAACTATTAACCCCTAAACCGTAAGCCCCCCACAACGAAATATACTAAATTAAACTATTAACCCCTAAACTGAAAGCCCCGCAACATCGCAATAAACTAATTTAAACTAGTAACCCCTAAACCTAACGCCCTCTAACTTTGTATTAAAATTACAATTTCCCTATCTTAAATTAAATTAAAACTTACCTGTCAAATTAAAAAAAAAACTAAGTTTAAACTAACAATTAAACTATATAACTATTAAACTAAAATTGAACTAACTACCAATTAAACAAAACTAAAATACACAAATTAAAAAAATCCTACTCTAAAAATTACAAAATATCTAATTACAAAAAATAAAAAACTACTAAATTACAAAAAATAACAAACACTAAATTATGAAAAATAACAAACAAAATGATCAAAAATAAAAAAAGAATTACACCTAATCTAATAGCCCTATCAAAATAAAAAAGGACACCCAACATAAAAAAACCTAGCCTACAATAAACTACCAATAGCCCTTAAAAGGGCATTGCCCTTAAAGGGCATTTAGCTCTTTTTCTTGCCCTTAAAAGGGCATTTAGATCTTTTAAGAACTGCCAAACCCCTAATCTAAAAAAAACCACACCAAAAAACACTAACACCTCTTTAGGTACTCACAGTTGTTGAAGTCCCGATAGAACGATCTTCATCCCAGTGGCTCCATCTTCATCCAGGCGGCATCTTCATCCAGGCGGCTCCATCTTCATCCATCGCAGGACTGGCATCTTCTTTATCCCTGCGGAGTGATGATGTGCGGAGGTGGAGGTCCAGGTGATAGGTCCAAGGTGGAGGTCCAGGCAAAGGTCCATGCGGAGGTCCATCGATCCTATGTGGAGGTCCTCTTCATGCAATCGTTTGCCGCACACTGAGGATTGAAATGCAATGTATCCCTTTTATACTGGGGATACCATTCTATTCCTATTGGCTGAAAAATTTGAATCAGCCAATAGGAATTAGGGCTGCTAAAATCCTATTGGCTGTTCAAAATCAGCCAATGGGATTAAAGCAGCTCTCCTTCAATTGGCTGATTCGAATCAGCAAATAAAATGAGAGCTGCTTAAATACTCCACGTTGGATTGATGGACCTCCGTCTGGACCTCCGCCTGGACTTCCTCCCGTACTTCGCCCTAGACCTCCACCTCCTCGCATTGCCGCTCCGCCTCCGCAGGGATGAAGAAGATGCTGGTCCTGCGATGGATGAAGATGGAGCTGCCTGGATGAAGATGTTGCCTGGATGAAGATGGAGCCACCAGGATGAAGATCCTTCAAGTGGGACTTCAGCAGTGTTAGGTTTTTTTTTAATGTTTTTTTGAGTGGGTTTTTTTTTAGTTTAGGGTTTGGGCTTTTCTTAAAAGAGCTAAATGCCCTTTTCAGAGCAATACAAAAGAGCTAAATGCCCTTTTAAGGGCAATGTCCATACAAATGTCCTTTTCAGGGCAATGGGTAGATTAGGTTTTTTTAGATAGTTTTTTTTATTTTGTGTGTTTGGAGGGGTGGGTGTTTGTAATATTAGTGGGTCTTTGTATATTTTTTCAGGTAAAAGAGCTATTAACTTAAGGCAATACCCTACAAAAAGGCAATTTCAAGGGCTATTGGTAGTTTATTATAGATTAGCGGCTAGATAAAGAGTTTTGTCGGTAACGACCCGTATAGCTAACAATGGCTTTTTTCTGGCCGCACCTTTAAAATAACTCTGGTATTGAGAGTCCACAGAATGGCTGCGTTAGGCTCCAAAAAAGGAGCGTAGAGCATATTTAACGCCACTGCAACTCTAGATACCAGAGTTGCTTACAAACGCGACCAACCTCAAAAACGTGCTCTTGCACGATTCCCCCATAGAAAACAATGGGGCTGTTTGAGCTGAAAAAAAACCTAACACCTGCAAAAAAGCCGCATTCAGCTCCTAACGCAGCCCCATTGTTGTCTATGGGGAAACACTTCC
Organism: Bombina bombina; assembly: GCF_027579735.1. Lineage (NCBI taxonomy): Eukaryota > Metazoa > Chordata > Amphibia > Anura > Bombinatoridae > Bombina > Bombina bombina. The sequence continues at coordinate 141,264,922 of NC_069501.1, read as the reverse complement.
TACGTCTGCACCTAACACTCTAACATGTACCCCGAGTCTAAACACCCCTAACATTACACTTATTAACCCCTAATCTGCCGCTCCCACTATCGCTGACCCCTGCATATTATTATTAACCCCTAATCTGCCGCTCCGTAAACTGCCGCTACTTACATTATCCCTATATACCCCTAATCTGCTGTCCCTAACACCGCCGACCCCTATATTATATTTATTAACCCCTAATCTGCCCCCCACAAAGTCGCCTCCACCTGCCTACACTTATTAAACCCTAATCTGCCGACCGGACCGCACCGCTATTATAATAAAGTTATTAACCCCTAATCCGCCTCACTAACCCTATATTAAATAGTATTAACCCCTAATCTGCCCTCCCTAACATCGCCGACACCTAACTTCAAACATTAACCCCTAATCTGCTGACTGGAGCTCACCGCTATTCTAATAAATGTATTAACCCCTAAAGCTAAGTGTAACCCTAACACTAACACCCCCCTAAATTAAATATAATTTAAATCTAACGAAATTAATTAACTCTTATTAAATAAATTATTCCTATTTAAAGCTAAATACTTACCTGTAAAATAAATCCTAATATAGCTACAATATAAATTATAATTATATTATAGCTATTTTAGGATTAATATTTATTTTACAGGTAACTTTGTATTTATTTTAACCAGGTACAATAGCTATTAAATAGTTAAGAACTATTTAATAGCTACCTAGTTAAAATAATTACAAAATTACCTGTAAAATAAATCCTAACCAAAGTTACAATTAAACCTAACACTACACTATCAATAAATAAATTAAATAAAATACCTACAATTACCTACAATTAAACCTAACACTACACTATCAATAAATTAATTAAATACAATACCTACAAATAACTACAATGAAATAAACTAACTAAAGTACAAAAAATAAAAAAGAACTAAGCTACAAAAAATAAAAAAATATTTACAAACATAAGAAAAATATTACAACAATTTTAAACTAATTACACCTACTCTAAGCCCCCTAATAAAATAACAAAGCCCCCCAAAATAAAAAATGCCCTACCCTATTCTAAATTACCAAAGTTCAAAGCTCTTTTACCTTACCAGCCCTGAACAGGGCCCTTTGCGGGGCATGCCCCAAGAAATTCAGCTCTTTTTCCTGTAAAAAAACACATACAATACCCCCCCAACATTACAACCCACCACCCACATACCCCTAATCTAAACCAAACCCCCCTTAAATAAACCTAACACTAAGCCCCTGAAGATATTCCTACCTTGTCTTCACCTCTCCGGGTATCACACCGATCTGTCCTGGCTCCGATATCTTCATCTAAGCCCAAGCGGGGGCTAGACATCCATCATCCGACGGCTGAAGAAGTCCAGAAGAGGCTCCAAAGTCTTCATCCTATCCGGGAAGAAGAGTAGATCCGGACCGGCAACCATCTTCTTCCAAGCGGCATCTTCTATCTTCATCCGATGAGGACCGGCTCCATCTTGAAGACCTACACCGCGGACCCATCTTCTCCCGACGACGACTTCCCGACGAATGACGGTTCCTTTAAGGGACGTCATCCAAGATGGCGTCCCTCGAATTCCGATTGGCTGATAGAATCCTATCTGCCAATCGGAATTAAGGTAGGAAAATTCTGATTGGCTGATGGAATCAGCCAATCAGAATAAAGTTCAATCCGATTGGCTGATTCTATCAGCCAATCAGATTGAGCTCGCATTCTATTGGCTGTTCCGATCAGCCAATAGAATGCGAGCTCAATCTGATTGGCTGATCGGATCAGCCAATCGGATTGAACTTGATTCTGATTGGCTGATTCCATCAGCCAATCAGAATTTTCCTACCTTAATTCCGATTGGAATCGGAATTCGAGGGACGCCATCTTGGATGACGTCCCTTAAAGGAACCATCATTCGTCGGTAAGTCGTAGTCGGAAGAAGAAAATGGGTCCGCGGTGGAGGTCTTCAAGATGGAGCCGGTCCTCATCGGATGAAGATAGAAGATGCCACTTGGAAGAAGATGGTTGCCGGTCCGGATCTACTCTTCTTCCCGGATAGGATGAAGACTTTGGAGCCTCTTCTGGACTTCTTCAGCCGTCGGATGATGGATGTCTACCCCCCGCTTGGGCTTAGATGAAGATATCGGAGCCAGGACAGATCGGTGTGATACCCGGTGAGGTGAAGACAAGGTAGGAAGATCTTCAGGTGCTTAGTGTTAGGTTTATTTAAGGGGGGTTTGGGTTAGAATAGGGGTATGTGGGTGGTGGGTTGTAATGTTGGGGGGATATTGTATGTGTTTTTTTACAGGAAAAAGAGCTGAATTTCTTGGGGCATGCCCCGCAAAGGGCCCTGTTCAGGGCTGGTAAGGTAAAAGAGCTTTGAACTTTGGTAATTTAGAATAGGGTAGGGCATTTTTTATTTTGGGGGGCTTTGTTATTTTATTAGGGGGCTTAGAGTAGGTGTAATTAGTTTAAAATTGTTGTAATATTTTTCTTATGTTTGTAAATATTTTTTTATTTTTTGTAACTTAGTTCTTTTTTATTTTTTGTACTTTAGTTAGTTTATTTCATTGTAGTTATTTGTAGGTATTGTATTTAAATAATTTATTGATAGTGTAGTGTTAGGTTTAATTGTAGGTAATTGTAGGTATTTTATTTAATTTATTTATTGATAGTGTAGTGTTAGGTTTAATTGTAACTTCGGTTAGGATTTATTTTACAGGTAATTTTGTAATTATTTTAACTAGGTAGCTATTAAATAGTTCTTAACTATTTAATAGCTATTGTACCTGGTTAAAATAAATACAAAGTTACCTGTAAAATAAATATTAATCCTAAAATAGCTATAATATAATTATAATTTATATTGTAGCTATATTAGGATTTATTTTACAGGTAAGTATTTAGCTTTAAATAGGAATAATTTATTTAATAAGAGTTAATTAATTTCGTTAGATTTAAATTATATTTAATTTAGGGGGGTGTTAGTGTTAGGGTTACACTTAGCTTTAGGGGTTAATACATTTATTAGAATAGCGGTGAGCTCCAGTCGGCAGATTAGGGGTTAATGTTTGAAGTTAGGTGTCGGTGATGTTAGGGAGGGCAGATTAGGGGTTAATACTATTTATTATAGGGTTAGTGAGGCGGATTAGGGGTTAATAACTTTATTATAATAGCGGTGCGGTCCGGTCGGCAGATTAGGGGTTAATAAGTGTAGGCAGGTGGAGGCGACGTTGAGGGCGGCAGATTAGGGGTTAATAAATATAATATAGGGGTCGGCGGTGTTAGGGGCAGCAGATTAGGGGTACATAGCTATAATGTAGGTGGCGGCACTTTGCGGTCGGCAGATTAGGGGTTAATTATTGTAGGTAGCTGGCGGCGACGTTGTGGGGGGCAGGTTAGGGGTTAATAAATATAATATAGGGGTCGGCGGTGTTAGGGGCAGCAGATTAGGGGTACATAAGTATAACGTAGGTGGTGGTCGGCAGATTAGGGGTTAAAAATAAATTGAATCGAGTGGCGGCGATGTGGGGGGACCTCGGTTTAGGGGTACATAGGTAGTTTATGGGTGTTAGTGTACTTTAGAGCACAGTAGTTAAGAGCTTTATGAACCGGCGTTAGCCCAGAAAGCTCTTAACTACTGACTTTTTTCTGCGGCTGGAGTTTTGTCGTTAGAATTCTAACGCTCACTTCAGCCACGACTCTAAATACCGGAGTTAGAAAGATCCCATTGAAAAGATAGGATACGCAATTGACGTAAGGGGATCTGCGGTATGGAAAAGTCGCGGCTGAAAAGTGAGCGTTAGACCCTTTTTTGACTGACTCCAAATACCGGCGGTAGTTTAAAACCAGCCTTAGGAGCCTCTAACGCTGGTTTTCACGGCTACCGCCAAACTCCAAATCTAGGCCTAGGTTTTTTATTGTGGGGTGTTTTTTTAATGGTTATTAGAATAGGAATAATTGTTATTATTTTGGATAATTTGTTTGCTATTTTGTGTAATGTTTTTTTATTTCGTTTTGGGGTGGGCTTTTATTTTTAAAATAGCCATTTTTTATTTTTAATGGGCAGCAAAAGAGCTGAATGCCATTTAAGGGCAATGCCCATACAAATGCCCTTTTCAGGGCAATGGGTAGATTAGGTTTTACTTTATTTTTATTTTGTGGGTTTGGGGGTTGGGGGGTTGTATACTGTTAGCGGGTGTTTGTTTTTCTTTTGTAGAAAAAGAGCTAATATCTTTAGGGCAATGCCCTACAAAAGGCCCTTTAAAGGGCCCTTGCTAGTTTATTATAGATTAGGGTTTTTTATTTTGGGGTGGGTTATTTTTTTTTAAAAAGGGTATTAGAATAGGAATAATTTTTATTATTTTGGATAATTTTGTTTGTTATTTTTTGTAATGGTAGGTTTTTTTTATTTTTTGTAATGTTAGGTTTTAGTGTAAGGCAGAATAGGTTTTATTTGACAGGTAAGTTTGTATTTATTTTAACTAGGTAGTTAGTAAATAGTTAATAATTATTTACTAACTAGTCTACCTAGTTAAAATAAATACAAACTTACCTATGAAATAAAAATAAAACCTATGCTAGGTACAATATAATTATTAGTTATATTGTAGCTAGTTTTGATTTTATTTCACAGGTAAGTATGTATTTCATTTTAAATAGGTATTATTTAGTTAATAATTGTAACTTTAATTTAGCTCTATTTTAATTATGTTAAAGTTAGAGGGTGTTAGGATTAGGTTTAGGGGTTAATATTTTAATTTAGGATGATGCAATGTGGGGGACTGGCAGTTTAGGGGTTTATAGGTTTATTTAGTCATAGTGCTGTGGGAGGCCAGAGGTTTAGGGATTAATACATTTATTTAGTGGTGGTGATGTCGGGGAGTTGCGGAATAGGGGTTAATATATTTATTATAGTGTGGGTGACATTGGGGTGTAGGGGAATAGGGGTTAATAACTTTAGTATAGTGGCGACGATATCAGGAGCGGCAGATTAGGGGTTAATAGATTTATTTCGGTGGCAGCGTTATCGGGAGTGGCAGATTAGGGGTTAATCATTTTATGTAGGTGTCGGCAATGTTGGGAGCGCCAGATTGGGGGTGTTTAGACGTGGGGTTTATGTTAGGGTGTTAGGGTTAAACTTTCCTTTTTTTCCCCCATAGACATCAATGGGGTTGCGTTACGGAGCTTCAGGTATTTTTTTCTAACCCGCTCTCCCCATTGATGTCTATTTTGTGCAGTATGGAGCTCAACGCAGCCATATTGCACGCACAAGCCGGCTGTTTCAAAACTTGTAATGGTTGCACTATAGAGGGTTAAATAATGCAACTTTTGTTGCGTTCGTTAAATTACCTATAGCGTGCATAACTCGTAATCTAGGTGATAGTTCTTTGTTGCACTTTAATATATGTCTATATGTGTGTACATATGTATTTATGTGTTTACATGTGTATATGTCTGTAAATACATAAACACATATGTAAGTACATGAATACATATGTACACACATATAAACACACATATATATACTTACATATATATATTTAGACATGAATGTGTTTATATCTCTATGTTAAACCCTTTGCAGTCCTTTTTTTTCTAACACATGAGACCTCATATTTTTGAGCCCATATAACTTTTTTGTGCAATTCTTTAAATATTTTTTATTAGATAGCGCTATTTTGAGTGTAACTGTGCTTTGTAATTTTTTTTTGATGCTCTAAGGACGCAATATCCCAGCTTGCGTTAACTTTAAATGTGCTGAAGCAATTGCGTTTACTTTCAACATGTAAAATGAGTGATACATCTGACACGCGCAAACATTCACGATAAACCCCTTTTCACTTGTAATCTGGCCCTATATGAACACACACTTTAGCTAAACATTTAAAATGATACCTTTGCCAGAGTGATACCCAATGGTATCTCAGTATATTCCAAATACACTAAAAAAAAATATTGATGGCCAGCATACAAGTAGAGCACTAAATTTAGCTTTCAAGAAAGTGATATTAGTGCTCCAGTTTGTAATGGGAAGCATTGCGCTCATAAAAGCGCGCTTCCATAGGCTCAAATGGGAGCCTGGTGCTGATGCCGTCAGAGATATATGATTATATACATAATTCACAAATCTTCAGACATACCCACCAAATGCCAGCTGCCTGCGTCCAAAGATGTAGTACAATACGAAATCAAACAATTGCACTCTCAGTACTTTCACAAATCAAGCTGATGAAGCAAATTGTATCCTTAAAAAGGTTCCAATAAACTTTTTTCTGATGGTTTGTGAAAGTCCTGAGAGTGCCATTGTTTGATTATATACGTATATATTTATGTGTTAATATGTGGATATACACATATTAACAGATAAATATATATATGTATATAAGCATATACATATATATTTACTGGGAACACACAGTGCCATTTTTTTTTCTAACACCCCCCTCGCACCAACTATAGCCCCAAAATACTGCCTAGTGCCATAATTTTAGTAAAAATTAAAGATGCTGCTATCTTTATTTTTTAATAGAATACAATAGGCTGTATTTTAGAGGTGCGTTTGGGGCATATTTATAAAATTAACAAGGGATCTGAGCTCTGGTTAATTTTATAAGCGCTTATTGCTAACAAGAACTCGCAGTAACAATAATCAGACATTTGTAATGGCTGGTTAGTTATCACGCACCCACAAATGGGCAAAAATGGGCGCTATAATTTTGCACTCAACTTGTAATCTAGCTCATATTATTTAGCTATTGATCATATTCGCCTAGATTACAAGTGTTGCGCTAACTGCAGCGCAAGTGCAGTATGGTTTTTGTTAGGCTCCCGCAAGCATTTTAAGCCTCGCTAGCGGCTACCGCATTTCCGTTGCAGTTAGCGCAACACTTGTAATCTAGGCGATTGTTAATTGTACAATGCACACTAAAAATTAACCACATTGATAACATCTTTTATTTATAAATGTTTTACTGGGATATTATGTTGGTTTTTGTGTTTTTGTTTATATTTGTATTTATATATTTTATTTATATATTTTGTTTTTTAACATTGGAAAAATGTAATACCCTTATCGGTGAACTGATTAATGACAGAAAACATGTTTTCATGAATGGAATGGAATGAAATGAAAATGAATGCAATTGACTGAGTTCTTTTTTAACTAACTGCCACATGTCAGGAGTGAATTAAGGTGAATTAAGATTTGCTAATGTAGTACCACTTTCTATGCAAATATATAAAAAAAAAAAACAGCAGGGAAAACTGGTGACTAAACACTTGAGTTTTACATTAGTGGGAGGAAAATTAATGGAAATAGTTTTAAAGGAAATAATTGTGTCCAATCTTAACAAACAACTGTAAAAATTAAAGACAGCTTACTAACTTCATTTTACTGCAGGACAATTATGTTATTGTAATTTGCAGGATTTATTTTGACTAAGTGGCTAAGGTCCTAGATCACTGTAGGCAGTTAATGTGGCATATTTAAAATTAATTAACGCATAAAGCATATTTTGCGGACATACATGCAGAAAAAACATGAAACAAACAAACATAGATTAAAATATTTAAAATCTTTTATATATAGTTATAGAAATGTAAAACAGTAATATATTAAACATCTTTTATATATAGTTTTAGAAATGTAAAACATAGTATAGTATACACATGTATAATAAAATACAATAACTATACGGAAAAAAACAAAACAAAAGGAAGAGGCTTGACCTTGAAACATGTTGTGTGCACAGAGTCTGTCCAGACAGCCATTTGCCACTAGCTGTTGTCGCAAACCTAAAAATTTGGGTCCGTGAACTGCGAACGCGAACTCCCGCAAAAGTTTGCGAACCGGCAAACCGGGCGAACCCCCATTGACTTCAATGGGCATGCAAATTTTAAAACCCACAGGGACTCTTTCTGGCCACAATAGTGATGGGAAAGTTGTTTCAAGGGGACTTACACCTGGACTGTGGCATGCTGGAGGGGGATCCACGGCAAAACTCCCATGGAAAATTACATAGTTGATGCAGAGTCTGGTTTTAATCCATAAAGGGCATAAATCACCTAACATTCCTAAATTGTTTGGAATAAGGTATGATGTTGTATCGATCAGGTAGTGTAAGGGTTACGCCCGCTTCACAGTGACAGACCAAACTCCCGCAGCGGCTACAACATCATCATCATCATCACACCGTACGTCCATGTGTGTAATGCTGCCTGACTGAGACATATCCCTGTTATCTACATCCTCTGGCAATAATGGTTGCGCATCACTCATTTCTTCCACCTGATGTGTAAATAACTCCTCTGACAGATCAAGTGAAGCGGCTGTTGTGATAGTGTAGTGATAGTGTTGGTGGTGGCGGCAGGCGGGCGACTTGAGAGGTGCTGCCCGAATGTAACTTGAGAGGTGCTGCCCGAAGATAAGCTGGAGGAGGATGGTGCGTCAAGGTTTGGAGCGGAAGCTATAGAAGATTGGGTGTCCTGTGTTAAAAAGTCAACTATGTCCTCAGAACTTTTTGAGTTCATGGTACATGGCCTCTGAACACTGGGCATTATTCTAGGGCCAAAGGGAATCACAGCACCACGACCATGACGGCACCTGTGGGGTGGCCTGCCTCTGCCTGTCATTTTTTTTTAAATGTACACTTACACTACTATTAAACAACATATGAGTGGTGCTACTGGGCAAGTGGGCACAGTATACGCGGTGAGCCTGACACAAAAAAGCAGACTGATGTTTCACAGTCCAAAAAGTTTTTTTTTTTTTTAAATGTACACGTACACTACTATTAAACAAGATATGAGTGGTGGCACTGGGCAAGTGGCTACAGTATACGCTGTGAGCCTGACACAAAAAAGCAGACTGATGTTTCACAGTCAAAAAAATTATTTTTTTTTTTTAAATGTACACTTACACTACTATTAAACAAGATATGAGTGGTGGCACTGGGCAAGTGGGCACAGTATACGCTGTGAGCCTGACACAAAAAAGCAGACTGATGTTTCAAAGTCCAAAAAGTTTTTTTTTTTAAAATGTACACTTACACTACTATTAAACACGATATGAGTGGTGGCACTGGGCAAGTGGGCACAGTATACGCTGTGAGCCTGGCATACACGATGGCAGGCAGGCAACTGCAATTAGATTACACAAGCAGACTGATGTTTCACAGTCAAAAAAGTTTTTTTTTTAAATTTACACTACTGTTACACCAGATATGAGTGGTGGCACTGGGCAAGTGGGCCTGGCACACATGCTGGCAGGCAGGCAACTGCAATTAGATTACACAAGCAGACTGATGTTTCACAGTCAAAAAAGTTTTTTTTTTTAAATTTACACTACTGTTACACCAGATATGAGTGGTGGCACTGGGCAAGTGGGCCTGGCACACACGCTGGCAGGCAGACAACTGCGATTAGATTACACAAGCAGATTGATGTTTCACAGTCAAAAAAGTTTTTTTTTTTTTAAATTTACACTACTGTAACACCAGATATGAGTTGTGGCACTGGGCAAGTAAGCACAGTATACGCTTATTACACTAGCAGACTGATGTTTCACAGTCAAAAAAGTTTTTTTTTTTAAATTTACACTAATGTTACACCAGATATGAGTGGTGGCACTGGGCAAGTGGGCCTGGCACACATGCTGGCAGGCAGGCAGGCAACTGCAATTAGATTACACTAGCAGACTGATGTTTCACAGTCAAAAAAGTTTTTTTTTTATAATTTACCATACTGTTACACCAGATATGAGTGGTGGCACTGGGCAAGGCAACTGCAATTAGATTACACAGGAAACAAAAAAAACAGACTGATGTTCTAGCCCTAAAAAGGGCTTTTTGGGGTGCTGTCCTTACAGCAGAGATCAGATGAGTACTTCAGGACTGTAGTGGACTTTGAATACACTAGCCTAGCTATCAATTTCCCTATTAAATCAGCAGCAGCTACACTGTCCCTCCTCTCACTAAGAATGCAGCTTCCAAATGAATCTAAAAATGGATGCTGTCCAGGAGGTGGGGGAGGGTCTGGGAGGGAGTGTCTGCCGCTGATTGGCTGTAATGTGTCTGCTGACGCCCCTAAACATGCCCGCCCCCGTGGCCCCGTCCGGCCATACCCACTTTTGCCGCAAAGTTGCAAACAGCATGGATTGTCAGGTAAGGCCAGGTGTGTTTTTCCTCGTGCTGTCTCTACTGCGCATGAAAGCTTCGGACAAACACATTTGGCCTTTTATATAATAGGATATATATATATATATATATATATATATATATATATTGGCTGCTGCTGCTCTATGTCAGTTACAGGACTGTAGCTGATTTTTCTCTTTTTTCTCTCATGTTTTTACATGCAACTGATTTTTACATTTTTTGTACCCAATAAAGCTGTATTTTTCAACTTTTAATAATTGCCATATATTTTTTTATATGGTCTGGATATGCGGATTAGCAGAGTGTTTATATATATATATATATATATATATATATATATATATATATATATCTCCTATTTTATATATATATATCATATTATATTTATATATATATATATATCCTATTATATATATATATATATATATATATATATATCCTAATATATATATATATATATATATATATATATATATCCTATTATATATATATATATATATATATATATATATATATATATATATATATATATATATATATATATATATAAACACTCTGCTAATCCGCATCTCCAGATCATATAAAAAAAGAAAAAATATATGGCAATTATTAAAAGTTGAAAAATACACCTTTATCCTATTATATATATATATATATATATATATATATATATATATCCTATTTTTTTATATATATATATATCCTATTATATATATATATATATATATATATATATATATATAGAGAGAGAGATAGATAGATAGATATATATTGATATATATATATATATATATATATATATATATATATATATATAGAGATATATATATATATATATATATATACATACATAGATATATATATATATATATATATATATATATATATGTATATATATATATATATATATGTATATATAGCAAAGATAAGGACGCACTCTCCGGGTCTTGCAGTATATTTCTTTAATAATATTAGTAACGTTTTGGGATAATTAGCCCTGTCCTCAGACCATGTTAAAAACATGTTAACAAAGTGCAATAAATAAACTTACCCTCCACCAAGTGAGCGACGAAACCGGAAGCAACCATGGCGTCCTCCCTGCACCACTGCGCAGGTCCGGGGGTTGCCATGGCAACCGGTAGTTGCGTCCCTCTACTAACCAAAGCGTCGGATCCCAGAACTAGCAGGCCCACCCATCTGAACTGACAGTGCCAAAGGTTGCCATGGGAGCCGGATGACGCTTCCTAAACAAAACATTTATGGCAACATCATATTAGATACAATAGTATTAATAACAGCCATTAATATATACAGAGTAGAAGAATAAAGCAGACAAAATAAGATAGAGAGTTAGAACGGAAATTAAAGCCTAATCACATAGCAATATATGCTTACAGTATTGGAAGGCATTTAATAAACCTAATATAAAGCATGGCAATCAGGAGAAAACAGTCATACTGTATTTAGACCACCATTGCAATCACCAACAAAATAGTTAGAAAGGTTATAGGAAACAGTACCAATCTAAATTTACATTTAACCCTTTGGGAACAAAAGTGTTCAGTTTAAAAATTCACAGTGATCATTTTTGTAGAAGAAGATTGGCCCTGTCTCCCTCTCTGCTTAATCTAGGGACATGGTCAATAATGACATACCTAAGATTAGACACCTTATGGCCCGCCAGTGCAAAATGCCTCGCAACAGGCTGATCTGATTGTTGTTTGTCAATAGCAGATCTAATGGCAGTGTGGTGGTTGGCCATACGGATACGTAGGTTGTCAATTGTTTTACCCACATACCAAAGTCTAAATGGACAGTGGATGAGATACGCAACATATTCAGTAGTGCAGGTCACCCTGTGCTTAATGGTAAATTTTTGATTAGTATGTGGGTGCACAAAATATTTTGTTGTACTCAACCCATTACAGATTGTACATCCTAGATACTTATAGCAACCTTGCTTGGGTGGATTAAGCCATGTCTGTTTTTTTTAACATCCTGTAGGGTCTACTTTAAAGGGATAGTCAACACCAGAATTTTTGTTGTTTAAAAAGAAAGATAATCCCTTTATTACCCATTCCCCAGTTTTGCAAAACCAACACAGTTATATTAATATACTTTTTATCTCTGTAATTATCTTGTATCTAAGCTTCTGCTGAATGCCCCCTTATTTCAGTTCTTTTGACAGACATGCAGTTTAGCCAATCAGTGCTCAGTCCTAGGTCACTTTACGTGCATGAGCTCAATGTTATCTATATGAAACATGTGAACTAATGCCCTCTAGTGGTCAAAATGTATTCAGATTAGAGGCAGTCTTCAAGGTCTAAGAAATTAGCATATGAACCTCCTAGTTTTAGCTTTCAACTAATACCTAGAGAACAAGGTGATAAAACTAAATTGGGAAGTTGTTTAAAATTGCATGCCCTATTTAAATCATGAAAGTTTTTTTGGACTTGACTGTCCCTTTAAAAAGAGTGTCCTGTATAGATCTTGATTTTCTAAAGCTCACTCTAGGTGGTTCCATCTTAGAAAAAGGAAGGTTGGTATCAGACTGCACAATGTTCCAATCTTTTGTAAGTACAGCTGGAAGGCCTTGTTTGTCCACCGTATAGTAGTTATTAATAAAAATGTCATCCTATCTGTTTGCGCCTTATTGTTTTTCGCCACCAGAGCTTCATCTTGTGACAGGTCCCAGAATTGTTTTAAATGATTGTTTAGATGTTGTTCTGTGTATCCACATTGTAGGAATCTTGACTTCATCTAAAGAAGTTGTTCTTTTGCTTGTACAGAGTCACTGTAATTTCTAACTACACGTTTAAACTGTGAGATAGGCAGAGCATTCTTTAAGGCCGGAGGATGACAGCTAGTGGCCTGTAACAAAGAATTCCTATCTGTTGGTTTGCAAAATAAAGTGGTGGATAGATGGTGTTTGCCTTTATAGATGCGTAAGTCCAGGAAATCCACAGACACTTCACTGTACTGCATTTTAAATTGCAGAGTGGATCGAGTCTCATTCAAATGTTGAAACCACAGCTGTAAGTCCTGAACAGTTCCATCCCAAATCAAAAAAAGGTCATCTATATAATGACAAAAGATCTTTATGTTAGGATGGACAAATAAGTCAGTCTGATGTTGTTCATATTCGGCCATATAGAGGTTATCATACGAAGGGCCACACTTGACCCCATCGCAGTACCTAACAATTGTAGTTTGAATAGATTTTCGAAATGGAAATAATCCATCGTGAGACAATGATGTAATAGCTCTAGAATCCATTTGATGTTTGGTCCAACAAAGGGATACCTACACAAATGGTTACGAATCGCTTTAATACCATGATTGTGTGGTATAACGGTGTAGAGACTTACAACGTCCAGGGTGATTAATAATTCAGTCCCCTTTAAAGTATCTAGAAACTTCAGTTCCTGTATTAAAGCCATGGAATCCAGCAAAAATGATGGCATGTTGCGAACTAGCGGTTGCAACAATGAATCCAGATAAGTGGCTATCGGCTGTAGTAAAGAACCAATAGCCGAGACTATTGGTCTCCCAGGGGGTAATGTGGAGTGTTTGTGCACTTTTGGCATTGTATAAAACACTGGTGTGCATGGAAATTGCACTGTAAGATACCCCCAAAGTTGGGCAGCAATTACATTTTCAGTAAGTGCATATTTTAAGGATATGTCCACTTGTTTTTTGAACATCCAAATAGGATCCCCAGGTAACTGTCTATAGGTGGTAGAGTCTTCAAGCTGAGATAATGCTTCTTTCTTGTAATATGTATAGTCTAAGACCACCACGGTACCACCTTTATCCACTTCATGGAAGATGATTTCTGTGTTGTTTTGTAAATTTTTGAGAGCTTTCCTCTCCTCACATGAAAAATGATTGTGGTATTGGTCATTGTTACCATGATAGGTCTTTGCAGCTTGATCTGCCAGAAGCCGACTATAAGTTTTTATGCTGGAATTCGTACTAGTTGGGTCATATATTCCCTTAAGTCTAAATCTTGGAACTTCAGTATTGCTGTTTCCAAAATGTTCACGCAGTCTCAAGATTCTTTCAAATTTCTGCATGTCCAGAAAAGATGTAAAAGGGTCATTATATTCAGTGGGGATAAAGGACAGTCCCTTATTCAGTACCCCTAATTCCACAGTGGTCAGGCAGTATGAACTGAAATTGATCACTATATCTTCAGTCAAAATTGGTATTGTCTGGGGGGGTCTTCCTCTTGTTCCCCCCTCCCGATATGTGGCCTGTGCCCCTGGAGTTTTTTGACCAGGTAGTTACACCTTGGGAGCTTGAACTCATATCCTTGTGTGGTATGGCAGCCCCATCAGATTCAGAGCTGTTACCAGAGGAATCAACTGTGGTAAGGTGCCTTGGTTTATGGAAACGTGGCCTCTGCAGGCGGGAGTCAGTGAGGATCCTCCTTTCCTCTGGGCTGAGTAGCAAACGGTAGACTTTTTTCTTTATAGTCTGAAGTGACTATGTCCCATTTTCTCTTCTTGAAAGTGGTGAGTTCTTGTTGATATTGAGCAACCTGTTGTTCCAATTTGGTCAGCCAATTCTGTTCACTATCAGCTTCCAAAACAGGCATATGTTGTTCCTCAAATTTCTGTACCCCCAGTTCAGCTGCATTCATGAGTGTCCGTACCTCCTCAATTACCAGGAGGATCAAATCTAAAGAACATTTATTCAGGATGCTGCACCACTTAACGCAGAAAGCAGCATTGTTCCTGCCAATCGTCGGTACACTTTTGATCCTGAAACCTCTGGGTATGTACATTTTCCGGTGATATTCGGATAAAAAGCTGCCATGTAATGCCAAGTCAGTACACCTCTTTTTCAATTTTAACAATTTAGAATATAGGTGATCAGGTTGTTCCTTAGTATCCCTCACTGGTAAGGCAGCAAAACTGATGCGGTCTGCATCATCCTGGGTAAAATTAAATATAGTGGCCCCAGGTATATCATTCTCTGTATCTTGTTCAGTGTCATAATCAGCTGCAGTGTCTAATGGTGGTCTAAATACAGTATGACTGTTTTCTCCTGATTGTCATGCTTTATATTAGGTTTATTAAATGCCTTACAATACTGTAAGTATATATTGCTATGTGATTAGGCTTTAATTTCAGTTCTAACTCTCTATCTTCTTTTGTCTGCTTTATTCTTCTACTCTGTATATATTAATGACTGTTATTAATACTATTGTATCTAATATGATGTTGTCATCCGGCTCCCATGGCAACCTTTGGCACTGTCAGTGCAGATGGGTGGGCCTGCTAGTTCTGGGATCCAACGCTTTGGTTAATAGAGGGATGCGACTACTGGTTGCCATGGAAACCCCCGGACCTGCGCAGTGGTGCAGGGAGGATGCCATGGATGCTTATGGTTTCGTCGCTCACTTGGTGGAGGGTAAGTTTATTTATTGCACTTTGTTAACATGCTTTTAACATGGTCTGAGGACGGGGCTAATTACTCTAAAACGTTACTATTATTATTAAAGAAATATACTGCAAGACCCGGAGAGTGCGTCCTTATCTTTGCTATATTGTTCATTTTTTGATGCACCCCGGGCAACATACGGATTTGTATAGTGTGTGCAGAGCTCTGGGACTGTTTTTGCATATATATATATATATATATATATATATGTGTGTGTGTGTGTGTGATAACATTAATGTAAAATAGATATCTATAAATATATATCTATAGGAATAGATATACAGGTATAGGTATATACAGATATAGATACAGTAGATAGATGTATTAACAGTAAAAAATAACATATTCCTGTAAGTTTAGAACAGTGGAATATTAAATATGTACAGTAAAAATACAGTAAAACACATGAATTCATCAATACATTTGTGTGTGTTTATATAAATATATATATATATTTACTGTATTTTTATATATATATATATATATATATATATATATATATATATATATATATATATATATATATATATATATTGTTTGGATTTGAAAGCTTGCATATTCCTTTACATATTCCTGTGCACCCTTCCCTTGTTTTCAGTTTGTTTGGATTTGAACGCTTGCATTGTGTGGCTGTTTTAGGGTCTCAGGTATTGGAAAGTAACCTTGACTTGGTACCTGAGCTTGTCCCATTTGGCCAGATGCAGTGACTATCCTTTCCATTTTTGCTTTTAAATCTTAGCTGAGAGCTTGTAAGTGAGTGCTGGGTTTTCTCTGTGTGTTGTATTAATTTGTTTTGTAATTTTCCCTATGGTTCTTGCACCCAGACCTGTCTGGGGTTAACTTCTTGTGGCTCTAGGGACAGCACAGCTTCCTGTGAGTGCCAGTGGCACCCAGGGCTGAGCATGTTGCAGGGTCATCTGCTGGTGTTGGTCCACTGTGCTTCATTAAGTCCAGGGTCAATGCAGCCATCTACCAGAAGATTTTGGAGCACTTCATGTTTTCTTCCGCAGACGAGCTCTATGGAGATGCTGACTTCCTTTTCCAGCAGGACTTGGCACCTGCCCACACCAAAACCTGGTTTAATGACTGTGGGATTACTGTGCTTGATTGGCCAGCAAACTCGCCTGACCTGAACCCCATAGAGAATCTATGGGGCATTGCCAAGTGAAAGATGAGAGACATGAGACTGAACAATGCAGAAGAGCTGAAGGCCACTAATGAAGCATCCTGGTCTTCCATAACACCTCAGCATTGCCACAGGCTGATAGCTTCCATGCCACGCAGCATTGAGGCAGTAATTGCTGCAAAAGGAGCCCAAACCAAGTACTGAGTACATACAGAATGCATGCTTATACTTTTCATAGGTCCAATATTGTTCTACAGGTATGTACAATCTTTGTTTTATTGATTGCATGTAATATTCTAAATTTCTGAGATTGTGGATTTGGGGTTTTCATGAGCTGTAAGCCATAATCATCACAATTATGACAAATCACGGCTTGGACTATCTTGCTTTGCATGTAGTGAGTCTATCTCATATATTAGTTTCACCTTTTAAGTTGCATTAGTGAAATAAATGAACTTTTGCACAATATTCTATATATATACATACACACACACTTGCTCCAATGCACTTTAAAAAAAAAAAAAAAAAAAAAAAAAATATATATATATATATATATATATATATATATATATAAATATATATATATATATGTGCGTGTGTGTGTGTGTGTGTGCTTCCATGTAAGGTCAGCACTCTAGCATAACTTCTTAGAGCCTGAGTCATAGATGAGTACAGGTATACAAAATATTATTCTTTCCTTTTCATAGGTTTTTCAAAACATTTATTGGTTCCATACAGCTGTCATAATCCTGTTTAAAAGGATCGCTGTGTCAAAACAGTATTTTTGAAGAAAAAAATGAGAATTTGCATATCTAATTTGCATATCTTACCCACAATTCTCTTGTGCATTGGAAACATTGTATATTAAGAATTTCTGGGGAAAAGCAAGCGGGTATACTTGCCTAGATGTACTAATTTCCTATGCAAATATTTACATTGATTTAATTTTGAGACATGGAGGATTTTAATTTCAGTTTTTTATCTCCCCCCATAATTTTAATATATATACAGTCGTATGCAAAAATGTAGGCACCCCTGACAATTTCCATGATTTTCATTTATAAATAATTGGGTGTTTGGATCAGCAATTTCATTTTTATCAATCAAATAACTGAAGGACACAGTAATATTTCTGTAGTGAAGAGAGGTTTATTGGATTAACAGAAAATGTGCAATATGCATCCAAACAAAATTAGCCAGGTGCATACATTTGGGCACCCTTGTCATTTTGTTGATTTGAATACCTGTAACTACCTAGCACTGATTAATTTGAACACAATTGGTTTGGTGAGCCCATTAAGCCTTGAACTTCATAGACAGGTGCATCCAATCATGAGAAAAAGTATTTAAGGTGGCCAATTGCAAGTTGTTGTTCTCTTTGACTCTCCTCTGAATAGTGACAATATGGGGGCCTCAAAACAACTCTCAAATGACCTGAAAACAAAGATTCAACATTATGGTTTAGGGGAATGCTACAAAAATCACAGAGATTTAAGCTGTCAGTGTCCACTGTGAGGAACATAGTGAGGAAATGGAAGACCACAGGCACAGTTATTGTTAAGGCCAGAAGTGGCAAGCCAAGTATAATATCGGAGAGTCAAAGGCAAAAGATGGTGAGAACGGTCCAAATCAGAACACACAACACCTCCTAAGACCTACAACATCATCTTGCAGATGGTGTCACTGTGCATCGTTCAACAATTTAGCACACTTTGCACAAGGAGAAACTGTATGGGGGAGTGATGCGGAAGAAGCTTTTTCTGCACACACGCCACAAACAGAGTCGCTTGAGGTATGCAAACGCACATTTGGACAAGCCAGATTCATTTTGGAAGAAGGTGCTGTGGACTGATGAAACAAAGATTTAGTTATTTGGTCATAACAAGGGGCTTTATGCATGGTGGCAAAAGAACACAGCGTTCCAAGACAAACACTTGCTACCCACAGTAAAATTTGGTGGATGTTCCATCATGCTGTGGGGCTGTGTGACCAGTGCCGGTAGTGGGAATCTTGTTAATGTTGAGGGTTGCATGGAATCCGATTCCACTCTATGGGCTCCATGTACTAAAGCATCAATTTTTTTGCCGACAACGTGTCTTCTCAACTCGCTTGAACTCGCAGCTAGCGAGATGTTGCCCACCCGCCATATGTACTAAAAACTATCCAAAAAAAAGGCGCGTCTAATCCGCATCGAGCACTGGCGAATGATTCATACATATGACGCCTCGCTATTTGCGAATGTACTATTAATCGCTTACAACCTGTCAGTCATGTTTGTCCCACGTGACTGCAAGGTGTCAGAAACGTCAGCTTTGTCGCGGGAACATATTGCAGCACTATATAAACTCAATTTAATAAAGTTTTTCAAACTGCATATTTCAAGAACTTGAAGCTTTACTGACTGTTATTCTTATCGATAAATTAAGTATGGCTACTTCTCGATCTGATTCACAGTCCAAATCGAAGAATCCCCACTTTTTACATCAGCAGAACCTGGTTCTTGTCGATATGGTGCTAGACTCGTATGACTATTTATTTGGTTGTCGTGCGAAGCAAACTTCTAGTATCCGTAAAAAAAGTATATGGACCCGGATAAGTGATGCTGTCAGTGCTCAGGGACCTGGGAAAAAGGACGTTGACCAAATCAAAAAACGGTACAATGACATCAAACGATTTTCAAAAGCCAAATTGGCAAAAGAAAAAAATTAAACTCGTGCTACCGGAGGTGGAACAGCTTATGTCGCTGATCTTAATGATTATGAGCAGAGACTGGTGCAGCGTCTAGGCCCAGAAGTAATTGTCGGAATCACAGATGATTGTGATAGCGACCTAAGAGGTAAAACATTTATCGAATTACTATTATTTAAATTGAATGTTGATCATATTGTAATTATCCATTAGAGTTGGTTTATCCAAATATCTATCTTGTAAAGATATTTTGTCAAATCAATTTTTTGGTGCGTCAATTTTGATTACGTTAAATCAATGCAGATTACTGCTAGATTTTTGTATAGCTTAACCAATAACGTATGTAATGTAATATTCATGATCACAGATGATTGTGATAGCGACCGAAGATGTAAAACATTTATCGAATTACTATTATTTAAATTGAATGATGATCATATTGTAATTATCCATTAGAGTTGGTTTATCCAAATATCTATCTTGTAAAGATATTTTTTCAAATCAATTTTTTGGTGCGTCAATTTTGTTTACGTTAAATCAATGCAGATTACTGCTAGATTTTTGTATAGCTTAACCAATAACGTATGTAATGTAATATTCATGATCACAGATGATTGTGATAGCGACCGAATATGTAAAACATTAATATAATTACTATTTTTTAAATTGACTGATGATCATATTGTAATTTTCCAGTGGAGTCGGTTTATAAAAATATTTAACATTTAATTATATTTTGGAAAATCAATATTTATTGGCGCCAATTTTGATTATGCAGAATATAGTCCTATTACTGCTTTATTTTTGTATCGCTTTAAAAATAACAATTCTTATTTAATTTACTTCATTCTCTTGATATCCTTTGATGAAAAGCATATTTAGAACTGCTTACTAGCTAATTGAAAATAGACGCCTTTAATGGAAGTATATTTCGATGTATTTTAAAATCTTATTTTCTTTCTGACTGATGAACAAATCTTTTGTGGTTTAATGTCCCTATTCATCAAATCAAAAGCTGCGCCAAACAATGTTATTGCTATGTGAGCTCTGTATTCAACGAACGTTTGCAAATACAGTGCTATATTTTTGTAGACAAATTTTAGTTTTAATAATATATTTTTTAAAATGATAATAAAATGCATATACACCTGCATAGTATAAACCTACAAATTCCCAAAAACAAACGCTACAGTATACATTAGACAAGCATGTATACAGACAAAAACATATACACTTATACATGCAGATACACACACACTAATATTATACACTTACACATGCAGATACACACTCCCAACATTAATGTATAGTTATTTCATGCATATACACACACACACTATACATGCCGATGTTCTTAATAAATGAAGATACACTGTTATACATGCAGATACTCACAATTATTAGCTTAAAATTATACATGTAGAAACACTGACTTCTAAAATACACTTATAAATGAATATACACACCCACTTTTTCTGTGGGTCGTACATAGATAACAATATTATCAAGATATTGTTTTTTCAGCGGATTAATGAGTGTTTAAATGCTATTATTTTAAAAATCTTGAATAGTTGGTTTCACATAAAACAATAGTCCTGTGTTTATGTAATCTTTCATTCTATTCATTATTCTTTCATTCTATTCATTCATTCAACTATTTTATTATGTATCAACAAGCTGTTATAAGTAGTCTTTGAACTTGTCATTTAATTAGCAAATGAGCAGACGACTCTTTTTCGTTTACAGTTAATTGTTAACAAGGTAATTAAATGACAAGTTCAAATAACACTTATAACAGCTTGTTGATACATAATACAATGAATGAATAGAATTAATGAATATAATGAATAGAATAGAATGAATAATGAATAGAATGAAAGATTACATAAACACAGGACTATTGTTTTATGTCAAACAAAGTACTCAACATTTTTTAAATAATAGCAACAAGCTTTACAAAACCGTTTCAATACAAACAACCTTGAGTGTCTACAAAAATTTTTAATGTCCTTGAATCAATTTTGAATTAATGTTTGTTTAATATGAAACATTGGTTAGTCTGTAGATATTTACTTTTTTAATTTTTACATTCAAATTGTTCAACCTGGATACTATTGTGTGTGCTACACTGTCCCTTTCAATAACCACTATTTAAAATTTAAAATATCAGTTGTTTATTTATCTTCTATGGATATAAACATGAATAACGATTAATTTTATTTATCTCTTAACAGCTCGACCACCATCCATGACAGCTAGGGGTGGTGATGACCCTGCTTCAGCCATTCCATCAACCTCCTCTGGGACGTCGATGACAAGTGGTGGTGTCCTTACTGGACAATCGATACGAAGCACATCATCTGCTAGCCATACCTTTTTATCAGCTGATACACTTCCAGATATCAGGACCAGCACCCCTGAAACAAGTGTTGGTAGAGGTACAGGTAAACAATATATTTTCATTTTTTCCATTCTCCACTGGTCATACTGGTCAAAGCTAACCAAAATTCGCTTTCTCTCAAAAAATCTAATTACTTGAATTCCATTTTTTTTTCTTTTAACCCCTTAATGACCACAATGTACCCTGTATGTCACTGGTCATTAAGGGTTTTTTCAGGACATAATAGCACAAGTCTAGAAAGAACACGCTATTAATTCCCTCCCTCCAGTAGGCTTTGTGGAATAGAGCAGTCTCAACGCTGGTGGCAAGACCGCGCTATAAAACAATCAAGTCCCAAAAAAAGGCCAGCGACATACAGGGTACGTCGCTGGTCCTTAAGGGGTTAAAAGCGTGGTAGTGTTTGCTCACTTAGGCCATATAGATAACATTGATATCATTTTTTTTTTTTATTTTGGATTTTTCAATAAAGACATTTTATGTTAATATATATATATATATATATATTTTATCATAGCTGACCTTGGACATCTTTTTCGGACCATGACGGGAAGTTCTCCACGGTTGTTTGATGGTGAGAATCTGTACTATTAATACATTACTTTTTTTTTTTTTTTCTTCTTATACATAAATATCAAGATAGCAACATCTTCAAATATATTTTAATTTTTTGAGATATAAAGATATATATTTATATAAATTAAAATATATATATCGCTATCTATATATATATATATATATATATATATATATATATATATATATATATATACACATTTATATATATAGATAGATATAATTACAATTTTAGATCATAAAAAGGCATCAATCAATTTGAAATTAAAATGAGCATTTAATAATACAAAAGCTTCATTTAATTTTCTAAACAAAAAAAACATGAAAGATTATTTAATTTTGTGTTATGAACAGCTGAATTTTAGTTACAAATGACCAGTGAGTGCTGCCTTTTTTTTCCATAGTACATCCTGACAGCTGCTACTAAATATTTATTTAGTTGTTTAGTTTTTTATGAACAAAAATCGTTAAAAAAGAAATTTAAAATATTGTTTATTGATATATATATATATATATATATATATATATATATATATATATATATATATATATTTTTTTTTGGTTATTTTTTTTTAATATATATATATTTATATATATATATACTTTATATTTATATATATATTAATATCTTAATATATTCATATATATTTATTTTTTGCTTTTTAATTATCACAGATACAGAAGAGTCATCGAGGGAGGTAATCTTAAACCTGGTTGCTGTACAACCAGAAAGACCCGAGGAGGAGGAACTTCAATCCAGGGATCATGGAAGTGAGACCCCAGAATTTTTGGATGATATCATGGATGCACAACCAATGGAGATCCATCAACCTGTCCCTGATGAATCCGAAGTACAAGAACCAACAATTCAAGGAAATGTACAGCCAGCAGAACCACAATCTAATGAAAGACCAGTGGTACCTGGCAACAATGAAATTGAAGAAGTGGATGATGTCCGTCTCAATGAAATGATCTCTCTTGCTAGACAATATAGGGTGGATCATAGAGAGTAACAGAATGTTATAATCGCACACCTGGACCAAAGTGTATCATTAGCAGAAAGACAATTGCAGTTAGACAGAGAGAGGTTTGATTGGCAGAGGCGAATGGACGAGGAGCACAACAAACAGATAAACCGTTCATTACGCCTCGCAGAACAAACAATGAATTCTCTCCTGTCCATTATTCGAGAAAGACAGGGTCCTTCTGAACCCAATAGGCCAGGACAGTAGTGATAGACATCTTTATTAATTGTATTAATAACTTAAGTTTATACTGTTTTTGATGTTGCACTTTTTAATTTATTTTATATTTTTGTTCAAAATATATTTCTATTTTCGAGTTCCACTAATATTTTTACAAATAATTTTTGGTGTTTTATTAAAATTTAAATAAAAAAAATGAATCAAATTTTTTTTTCATTGAAATTTTTTTTATTGCTTACAATATTTTTTTTTTATATGAAATGGTAAAAAAACAAAATTTCGATTTTTATACAAAAAAATCATCATCCCTTATTTTTTGGATGTTTCAAAATGTGTAATTTTTTTTTTTCAAAACAAAATATAGAAAGTGCTTTAAAAGATTTATTTAAAAAAAAACTAAATGCCACATTTCTTGTACAAAAAATCAACTTGCTCCATCAACATTCCCATTGTAGACCTAATTTTTGCCAATTTAATATTGAAGTAATCATCCAAAAAAGTTTGTGTGCTTTCATCGATTTTTTCTTCAAAAACTTCTATACCTTAAAATAAATAAAAATAAATTAAATTTACATATTAATCACATAACAAAATAGAAATAATATATTGATATCTGTATATACCTTCATTTTCTTTTGGAGGTATGATATCCATATCATTTTCTGTCTGCACAATTTTTTCCTCTAATGTGTAAACATCGCTTGAACCAGAGGCTAAAGTAAAATAAATAAATAAAATTTTAACTTTTTAATTTATTGTTTTTACAATTATTCGATTTTTGCCAAAGGTAACTAAATAAAATACCTTTGTCTATCAGATTTTTTTTAGGAGGAACCATGTTTTGTCCAATATCATTACTTGTTGGGTATACCATGCCATCCAATTCTATTTCCACTTGTACCGCTTTGTCCAAAGATTGACCTTTTTATAAATATATAAAAAATGAAATTTAATATTACATTATTTTTTCAATATTTCACTTCCCTAAAAAACAAAGATTCTAATACCTCTTCCAAGATTAGTATCATCATCTTTTGGGCATGGCTCATCGACCTCAAGATCAAAATAATAATTATGTTCTTTTTCAACGGATGGAATTTCTTCATAAGAACATCCAGGGATATCTAAATGTGCATTAGATTATTAAACATAATTTTTTTTTAATTATTAGTTATTTTATTTACAATTTCTAAAACCTCGTTAACCCTGTTCTATCGTTATGTACCTTTTTGAGTGTTGACAGCCATTTTTTTCACTGCTCTGTTATTATTGGGAGTCATTGGTATGTCCATAAGTGTCAAAGGAAGGGGTGGTGAAGTGATCCCACTATTTGGCGTTTCAATCCTTATTTCTCGTAAATAACGTGGAATTTTTTGAGTTTTTGATTTTGATTTTTTCATATCTGTTTGTAAAAATTGACTTTATTTTTATAGTTGTAATGATTAATAGATGTTAATTTTCATTTCATATATGCAAGTTGAAGGTATACTAAAAACAAACATTTTCTTGATTAATAATACTAAAAATATATGATTACATCGATTATCGAATGCTATTATCAATGTAAAATTGGATTTTGAGATATCTTGATGTCAATATTATTAATTTAATGCTTATTAGACAGTACATTCTAGTTTAATCAACAAGTATATAGCTTACTTAAAGGTGAATACCTTTAGAAAAAAAATAAGATACTATAAACAACTTGCGAAAAATTAAATAACAGTCTATTAAAGCTACAGGAACAATGAACATAATTTTTGTCTTTCAATGTTCAGATAGAAAAGTTTTAACGGAATACTGAAAGTCAAATGTGTTGTCCCTTGTTCCTACTATTATTGCAAATAAATCAATGGTGAAAGGTAAAAGATGACACAGTTATTGGACTTACTATCAATAACGTTTACAATTGAAACTTACTATCAGTAACGCTAAACATTTATACTTACAGTTTATTATTAGTCGTTTAATTGAATTGTAATACTTGGTTTCCCTACACCTCAAATCGCTGTACTTTCTTAGGCATTGACGTCTTGTCCTTTTTATCTTTGATACTCTATACATCCTTCTTATCATTTCGTATATAATATGATCACGACTGTCCTGCTTTACCAATCTAACTCCTCACATACGATGAGGAAAATATTGTTCCATTGCATATACCAGAATGACTATTTCTCCAGCTGTGAAAGGCTCCGTTAGCGACATGTTAGTATCTGATGTCACAACTATACTTGTCAATCAAATTGACGCATGACTATTTTTACAATGTAGCATTATTTTTTGTTGAATCTTTATTTTTCTAATAAAATGTAACATGAATAATATTGTTGATCCGACTAACCATTAATAACAAGAATTATATTAAATTTCTGTTGGAACGATAAATTTTGCATGAGGAATGAACAATGACGATATAAATATATCGTCATGGATAATCGTTTTTTTAGTACATCAATATATCCTAGGTTATCGACCACAGATAACACTACTAATATATATATTCTCAAATTTTGTGATTCATTTATATTTGATACAATTACTATGTAACAAAATCACTGTTTAAATGTAGAATAGTAAGTCTAATATGTAACCTTTTGAATAGATAAATGTACTTTTTTAGTTATGTAAATATATTAGTTGTATAAGGATAGAAATAGTTATAATTCTTCTTCTTGTTGCCTTTTGAACTTAAAATAAATTGTTATATTATTTTCATGAAAAAAAATTCTGTTTCATGTATTTTTTGGGTGTGACCAATGCAAATAAGGTTTGTTTAGAAAAAGGGCTAAAAAGAAATAACAATATGATGATGTTGCACACAAATTTTATTTGAAAAAAAATAACACATAACTGCAGAACACAATTTACATACAAGAGAAAAAATTGGTCGAGAAAGATCAATCATCAAAATATTGGTTAGAAACCATATCCCTTGTGGCCATGCCACGCCTATTTGTGTTTTCTCTGAAAATTTCTTCTGGAAAGTCATTAAAAGGCATGGCAATATCGTCATCAATGGGGCATCCTCTTTTGGTGGCAATATTATGCAAGACACAGCAAACTAATATGATTCTTGCTACTTTTTCTGTAGAATACTGCATTGCACGGCCAGATCTGTCCAGACATCGGAACCTCATTTTCAACAATCCATAAGTCCTTTCAATGACACCCCTTGTGCTCTTGTGTGCTTCATTAAAACGAATATGTTTCCGGAGTTGGGGGTTATTATAGGGTGTCAGAAGCCATTCATAGCAAGGGTAACCTGCATCCCCTGTAATTAAAAAAAAAAATATTGATGTAAGTCATTCCAAAAAGACAAAATAATTTTTATTAGTTATTGAGGCTAGCGTCAAATTAGTATAAATTTATAGTAACAAATTAAAAATTTAATTATATTATGTGTTTTTAAAATTTATTTATATATCCTTTGTTGAAAAAATAGCAATGCACATATGTGAGCCAATCACACAAGGCCTCTAGGTGCAGCAACCAATCGGCAGCTATTGAGCATATATCTAGATATGATTTTCAGCAAGTGATATAAAAAGAATAAAAAGTCAATTTGAAAGTCGTTTAAAATTACATGCTCTTTAAAAATCCTTAAAAATTTTTTTTTTTAGTTCAATTCAAGCTTACCTAATAACCATCCCTCTGGCATTTCCCCATTCTTGAATTTTTGGTACAGTCCAGTCTGCCGCAGGATATAAGCGTCATGGCAGGAGCCAGGGTAATTTGATATCACGCTTATTATTCTCATTTTGGGGTCACAAACCATCTGTACATTCAAGGAATGGCAGGACTTTCGGTTGCTGTAAATCTCCTCCCGTAACCGTGGTGGTCGAACTGCAATATGGGTACAGTCTATTGCCCCAAGAACATTTGGCATTCCAGCCACACTGTAGAATTGCGACTTTATCGATTGCCACTCTTCTGTGGTAGATGGTAGACAAACATATTCGGGGAATATATGCATAAGTGCATCGATAACTTTGGTAAGATGATGAGAAAAGGCAGACTGACTGAAACCAATGACGCTGGACACTGCCTGAAATGATCCGGTGGCAAAAAAGTGCAAGGCAGCAAGAAACTTGAGTATTCCGGGAATGACCCTTGAACGAGCCGTCACAGGCTCTAGAAAATGTGCTATTTGAGCATATAAAGTCAATATTGAATGTCGATCCAGACAGAACCTTTGAATAACCTCTCGATCGGAAAGGACATCTAAAGGAACCCGAGGAAGGAATACCCGCTGTACTCGTAATCGCCTTCTTCAAACCGGATTTGGGGCATCAGGTTGACGAATTTGCCTTCTACCCCTCATTTGCATCAGACGAATAATATAAAGTTGAAGAAGTGTCTCCATAATGGCTAACAGGATCAAAAGTGAATAACCATTCAATTGTACACCTCTTTTAAATCAGTTGTAGGCGTTGATCTGATAGACCCTATTGTTTATTATGGTGCTCGCCACCTATTAGCTGGCGAGGGATTTTTAACGAGGTAGGTGCAGATAAATTCACAAGCGTATAAATAGATAGTTTTGTAATTACTGTTTTGTGAGAGATTTATGTCGAGCGAGTATTTTCTAGCTACAAAAAAGACGAGAATTCAAGATTTGCGGCAAGTTCGCTCGACGTTTGTTAATATAAGGTTTTCAATGGATTCGTGGGATAGTACATACGGTTATTGATCTGCACGCAGAAATTTAGATGGAAATAGTGACGAAGACCTCGCAGACAGCTTAGTACATGGAGCCCTATATCAGCAGATACTTGAGAATAATATTGAGGAATCCACCACAAAGTTGAAGTTATGCCGGGGCTGGATATTTCAACAAGACAATGACCCAAAACACTGTCAAAATCTATTCTGGCATTTATGCAGAGGAACACGTACAATGTTCTGTAATGGCTATCCCAGTCCCCAGAACAAGGGGATATGGGAACGCGCTGTGAAAAACAGCATATGAGAGGTAAAGAATTATATAAGGAATGTAGATTACACAAGTTTATAATAAAAGTTTATAAATGTATTACAAATATTTGTATTACAATAAGCGATGCCGGCATCTGATACAGAGTAAAATAGTACAGTTAAAATAGGATAAGGATCAACATATAGTGTGAAACATCAGTGTGTAATGATGTAAGTAGCTGAAAAAATATATGTTGCAAAATAACACAATGTTAAAATTGAAACAGAGTCAATGTTACCGTCCTTAACACAATCAGGCCAGTGATTAGAGTGTTTGGTCCAGCTGTTTATATGAATGCAGGTATAACTTGGGTGATTCCCTCTGCGTTTCACAGCCGTATTTGCGGGATGTCCCGTGCTGTGTGCCTGTTCCAGTCAGGAGATCAAATTGCACGAGTAATGATAGGCAATGACAAACTTCGTTTCTTTGAAATTAAAATGAATCAGACTGCTTTCAACAAATGTGGGTCATGGGTGGGAATTACGCATATAGAGTCAAATCATATATTAAAGTGGCTCAATGCACCGCACCTACTGCATATGTAAGTCAAGCAGATGTATTGCAAGTAAAGTTTGTAGCAGCGTCCATATTATTTAGATTCCAGTGCTGGACATAAGAAAGTAGATCATGGGTATGATGGTATTTCCAAGAAAAAACAACTCTGTGAATTAGAGTTGGTCTCAACCACCTTACCTACTACTTATTTTCACAAGTTAATGAGCAAATTTCTACGCGTTTCAGCCTAGTCAGGCCTTTTTGATAAATCTGAATAATATGGACGCTGTTACAAACTTTACTTGCAATACATCTGCTTGACTTACATATGCGGTAGGTGCGGTGCATTGAGCCACTTTAATATATGAATTGACTCTATATGCGTAATTCCCACCCATGACCCACATTTGTTGAAAGCAGTCTGATTCATTTTAATTTCAAAGAAATGAAGTTTGTCGTTGCCTATCATTACTCCTGCAATTTGATCTCCTGATTGGAACAGGCACACAGCATGGGACATCCCGCAAATACGGCTGTGAAAGTGTCTTTGAAATTTGACTCACAGTCATTGGATACAAGCCAGAAGATTCTGCAAGTTTTTCGCTGTTTTATAAACAACGCAGAGGGAATCACCCAAGTTATACCTGCATTCATATAAACAGCTGGACCAAACACTCTAATCACTGGCCTAATTGTGTTAAGGACGGTAACATTGACTCTGTTTCAATTTTAACATTGTGTTATTTTGCAACATATATTTTTTCAGCTACTTACATCATTACACACTGATGTTTCACACTATATGTTGATCCTTATCCTATTTTAATTGTACTATTTTACTCTGTATCAGATGCCGGCATCGCTTATTGTAATACAAATATTTGTAATACATTTATAAACTTTTATTATAAGCTTGTGTAATCTACATTCCTTTTATAGGTCTAAATTTGGAGTTTGGCGGTAGCCGTGAAAACCAGCGTTAGAGGCTCCTAACGCTGGTTTTAGGCTAACTCCGGTATTTGGAGTCACTCAAAAAAGGGTCTAACGCTCACTTTTCAGCCGCGACTTTTCCATACCACAGATCCCCTTACGTAAATTGCGTATCCTATCTTTTCAATGGGATTTTTCTAACTCCGGTATTTAGAGTCGTGGCTGAAGTGAGTGTTAGAAATCTAACGACAAAACTCCAGCCGCAGAAAAAAGTCAGTAGTTAAGAGCTTTCTGGGCTAACGCCGGTTCATAAAGCTCTTAACTACTGTACTCTAAAGTAAACTAACACCCATAAACTACCTATGTACCCCAAAACCGAGGTCCCCCCACATCGCCGCCACTCAATTACATTTTTTTAACCCCTAATCTGCCGACCGCCACCTACGTTATACTTATGTACCCCTAATCTGCTGCCCCTAACACCGCCGACCCCTGTATTATATTTATTAACCCCTAATCTGCCCCCCACAACGTCGCCGCCAGCTACCTACAATAATTAACCCCTAATCTGCCGACCGCAAAGCGCCGCCACCTACATTATAGCTATGTACCCCTAATCTGCTGCCCCTAACACCGCCGACCCCTATATTATATTTATTAACCCCTAATCTGCCCCCCTCAACGTCGCCTCCACCTGCCTACACTTATTAACCCCTAATCTGCCGAGCGGACCGCACCGCTACTATAATAAAGTTATTAACCCCTAATCCGCCTCACTAACCCTATATTAAATAGTATTAACCCCTAATCTGCCCTCCCTAACATCGCCGACACCTAACTTCAATTATTAACCCCTAATCTGCCGAACGGAGCTCACCGCTATTCTAATAAATGTATTAACCCCTAAAGCTAAGTCTAACCCTAACACTAACACCCCCCTAAATTAAATATAATTTTAATCTAACGAAATTAATTAACTCTTATTAAATAAATTATTCCTATTTAAAGATAAATACTTACCTGTAAAATAAATCCTAATATAGCTACAATATAAATTATAATTACATTGTAGCTATTTTAGGATTAATATTTATTTTACAGGCAACTTTGTAATTATTTTAACCATGTACAATAGCTATTAAATAGTTAAGAACTATTTAATAGCTACCTAGTTAAAATAATTACAAAATTACCTGTAAAATAAATCCTAACCTAAGTTACAATTAAACCTAACACTATACTATCATTAAATTATTTAAATAAAATACCTATAATTACCTACAACTAAACCTAACACTAAACTATCAATACATTAATTAAATACAATATCTACAAATAACTACAATGAAATAAACTAACTAAAGTACAAAAAATAAAAAAGAACTAAGTTACAAAAAATAAAAAAATATTTACAAACATAAGAAAAATATTACAACAATTTTAAACTAATTACACCTACTCTAAGCCCCCTAATAAACCTCCGATCAGCCATAAGAATACGAGCTCAATCTGAATGGCTGATTGAATCAGCCAATCGGATTGAACTTGATTCTGATTGGCTGATTCCATCAGCCAATCAGAATATTCCTACCTTAATTCCGATTGGCTGATAGAATCCTATCAGCCAATCGGAATTCGAGGGACGCCATCTTGGATGACGTCCCTTAAAGGAAACGTCATTCTTCAGTTGGACGTCGCCGGAAGAAGATGGGTCCGCGGTGGAGGTCTTCAGGATGGAGCCGGTCGTCATCAGATGAAGATAGAAGATACCGATTGGATCAAGATAGTTGCCGGTCCAGATCGCCTCTTCTTCCCGGATAGGATGAAGACTTTGGAGCCTCTTCTGGACCTCTTCAGCCACCGGATGATGGATCGCCAGCCCCCGCTTGGGTTGGATGAAGATTTTGGAGCCAGGACGGATCGGTGATACCTGGTGAGGTGAAGACAAGGTAGGATGATCTTCAGGGGCTTAGTGTTAGGTTTATTTAAAGGGGGTTTGGGTTAGATTAGGGGTATGTGGGTGGTGGGTTGTAATGTTGGGGGGGGGTATTGTATGTTTTTTTTTTACAGGCAAAAGAGCTGAACTTCTTGGGGCATGCCCCGCAAAGGGTCCTGTTCAGGGCTGGTAAGGTAAAAGAGCTTTGAACTTTATTAATTTAGAATAGGGTAGGGCATTTTTTATTTTGGGGGTCTTTGTTATTTTATTAGGGGGCTTAGAGTAAGTGTAATTAGTTTAAAATTGTTGTAATATTTTTCTTATGTTTGTAGATATTTTTTTATTTTTTGTAACTTAGTTCTTTTTTATTTTTTGTACTTTAGTTAGTTTATTTCATTGTAGTTATTTGTAGATATTGTATTTAATTAATTTATTGATAGTGTAGTGTTAGGTTTAATTGTAGGTAATTGTAGGTAGTTTATTTAATTAATTTAATGATAGTATAGTGTTAGGTTTAATTGTAACTTAGGTTAGGATTTATTTTACAGGTAATGTTGTAATTATTTTAACTAGGTAACTATTAAATAGTTCTTAACTATTTAATAGCTATTGTACCTGGTTGAAATAAATACAAAGTTACCTGTAAAATAAATATTAATCCTAAAATAGCTACAATGTAATTATAATTTATATTGTAGCTATATTAGGATTTATTTTACAGGTAAGTATTTAGCTTTAAATAGGAATAATTTATTTAATAAGAGTTAATTAATTTCGTTAGATTAAAATTATATTTAACTTAGGGGGGTGTTAGTGTTAGGGTTAGACTTAGCTTTAGGGGTTAATACATTTATTAGAATAGCGGTGAGCTCCGGTCGGCAGATTAGGGGTTAATAAGTGTAGGCAGGTGGAGGCGACATTGTGGGGAGCAGACTAGGGGTTAATAAATATAATATAGGGGTCGGCGGTGTTAGGGGCAGCAGATTAGGGGTACATAGGGATAATGTAAGTAGCGGCGGTTTACGGAGCGGCAGATTAGGGGTTAAAAAAATATGCAGGGGTCAGCGATAGCGGGGGCGGCAGAATAGGGGTTAATAAGTGTAAGGTTAGGGGTGTTTAGACTCGGGGTACATGTTAGAGTGTTAGGTGCAGACGTAGGAAGTCTTTACGCATAGCAAACAATGGGGCTGCGTTAAGAGCTGAACGTGGCTTTTTTGCAGGTGTTAGGTTTTTTTTCCAGCTCAAACAGCCCCATTGTTTCCTATGGGGGAATCGTGCACGAGCACATTTTTGAGGCTGGCCGCGTCCGTAAGCAACTCTGGTATCGAGTTGAAGTTGCGTTAAAAATGCTCTACGCTCCTTTTTTGGAGCCTAACGCAGCCTTTATGTGGACTCTCAATACCAGAGTTATTTTTATGGTGCGGCCAGAAAAAAGCCGGCGTTAGCTACATGGGTCCTTACCGACAAAACTCCAAATCTAGGCCATAGTTCTTTACCTCTCATATGCTGTTTTTCACAGCGCGTTCCCATATCCCCTTGTTCTTTGTCTATTTTGGTTTGATGTTAGGAGGTGAACTTACCTTTTGGGAATAGCATTTGAGATTTGAGCGTTGTATCTTATACCTACCCTGTTGTTTTCATCCTAGTCCCCAGACCTGAATATCATTGAAAATCTGTGGGGTGATTTGGAGCAGGCTGTCCATGCTCGGCAACCATCAAACCTAACGGAACTGGAGATGTTTTGCTAGATGGAATGGTCCAAAATACCTTCATCCAGAATCCAGACACTATTACAGGATATAGGAATCAGCTAGAGGCTGCTATTTCTGCTAAAGGAGGCTCTATTGATGTGATATTTCTGTAGGGGTGCCCAAATTTATGCACCTGTCTAATTTCGTTTTGATTCATATTGCATATTTTCTGTTAATCCAATAAACCTCATTTCACTACTGAAATATTACTGTGTCCTTCAGTTATTTGATAGATCAAAATAAAATTGCTGATGCAAACTACCAATTATTTATAAATAAAAATCATGGAAATTGTCAGGGGGTCCTAAACGTTTGCATACAACTGTATATGTCTATATGGGTGTATAGATGTATCTATTTATTTATTTATTTATATATATGTGTATATACGTATTTACAAACATATGTACAAATATAAACACATAAATCCAAATGTGCACACATATAGACATATATATAGAAGTGCATTGGAGCACTTTGCACTTAAGTAGATGAAAAAATGTAAAAGCATATTTATGCAATGTTCCTATTTAATAAAGTGTTATACTATGTATTTACTATAAATATTTCACATTCTATTGTTCTGCACATAGCAGAATATGTTCTATGCATTTATAAATAGATATTCCTATGTATTTATAAATAAATAAAAAAAATTATATATATATATATATGTATATATATACATATATATATATATATATATATATATATATATATATATATATAAAACACGGAAGGGAACTGCACTCTCATACCGGACCGGGTACACATTCCATGACCCTGCAACATGCTTAGCCCTGGGTGCCACTGGCACTCACAGGAAGCTGTGCTGTCCCCAGAGCCACAAGCAGTTAACCCCAGACAGGTCTGGGTGCAAGAACCATAGGGAAAATTACAAAACAAATTAATACAACACACAGAGAAAACCCAGCACTCACTTACAAGCTCTCAGCTAAGATTTAAAAGCAAAAATGGAAAGGTTAGTCACTGCATCTGGCCAAATGGGACAAGCTCAGGTACCAAGTCAAGGTTACTTTCCAATACCTGAGACCCTAAAACAGCCACACAATGCAAGCTTTCAAATCCAAACAAACTGAAAACAAGTGAAGGGTGCACAGGAATATGTAACCACCCTAGACATATACAAAACACGGAAGGGAACTGCACTCTCATACCGGACCGGGTACACATCCTATGACCCTGCAACATGCTCAGCCCTGGGTGCCACTGGCACTCACAGGAAGCTGTGCTGTCCCCAGAGCCTTGACGTGGTACCTGAGCTTGTCCCATTTGGCCAGATGCGGTGACTAACCTTTCCATTTTTGCTTTTAAATCTTAGCTGAGAGCTTGTAAGTGAGAGCTGGGTTTTCTCTGTGTGTTGTATTAATTTGTTTTGTAATTTTCCCTATGGTTCTTGCACCCAGACCTGCTTGTGGCTCTGGGGACAGCACAGCTTCCTGTGAGTGCCAGTGGCACCCAGGGCTGAGCATGTTGCAGGGTCATTAGATGTGTACCCGGTCCAGTATGAGAGTGCAGTTCCCTTCGTGTTTTCTATATGTCTAGGGTGGTAACATATTCCTGTGCACCCTTCCCTTGTTTTCAGTTTGTTTGGATTTGAAAGCTTGCATTGTGTGGCTGTTTTAGGGAAAGGACCTTGACGTGGTACCTGAGCTTGTCCCATTTGGCCAGATGAGGTGACTAACCTTTCCATTTTTGCTTTTAAATCTTAGCTGAGAGCTTGTAAGTGAGTGCCGGGTTTTCTCTGTGTGTGTATATATATATATATATATATATATATATATATATATATATATATATATATATATATATATATATATTGTGACAGGAACCCTTTTAACCACGGTCTTCTAGGGCACAAATGCAACACAGGACAATCCACTGTAGTTTAAAAGGCTTTATTTTTCACAGCAATAACAAACAGGCAGTTCATTTTCAAAAGAGGGAAATCCTTCCTCTGCAGCAAAGTTAAGTACTTTTAAATGTGTTCCAGCACTTCACAGCATTCCACAAGTGCTTTGTAAAAATAATGTCCTTTTACAGTTCACAGGAACAAAAGTCTTTTACACAGTGTAACAAACACACACCAGCTTCTGTAGCTGTATATCTCTCTCTCAAGGCCTAAGTGAGGCTGCTATTTAAACCCTCACAACTTCTAATTAGCCACACCTGTGATTAGCTGCTGGACAGCTTCACAGCTGTCTGGGATAATCAAATACACACTCTTTCTCACTGGGGTTTTAACTGAAAGGAGAAATAGCATGTACAATGCTTGGTCTTAAATATCTTCCATTTATAACCAGGCCTTGCTTTCTGTCACATATCCCCCCCCCCAGCTCACACCCAGTGGGTTGAGTGACCATGGACATCAATGAATGTACCCGAGACAAACCATCAGCATTGCCCTGCAAAAGACCGGCCCTGTGCTCAACAGTAAAATTGAAGGGTTGCAAGCTAAGAAACCACCTAGTAACCCTTGAATTTGTTTCCTTATTCTGACTCATCCATGTGAGAGGAGCATGATCTGTTATTAATTTAAATTTTCTTCCCAACAGATAGTACCTAAGGGTCTCTAAAGCCCACTTAATGGCAAGGCATTCTTTCTCCACCATAGAATAGTTCTTTTCCTGTGAAATAAGTTTTCTGCTTAGGAAAAGGACAGGATGCTCTTCTCCCTGACACTCCTGCGAGAGAACTGCTCCTAAACCAACATCAGAGGCATCTGTCTGTACAATAACATCTTTAGCGAAATTGGGGGTTACCAAAACTGGATGGGCACAAAGGGCATCTTTCAAATTCTTAAAAGCTTGTTCTGCTTCTGGGGACCATTTTATCATAATTGGGGCCCTTGCTTTTGTGAGATCTGTCAAGGGTGCCGCAATTGTAGCGAAATTCGGGATAAACCTTCTATAATAACTAGTTATCCCAATAAATGCTCTTACTTGTTTTTTAGTTAGAGGCTGTGGCCAGTTCTGTATGGCCTCTACTTTTGTTGTCTGAGGTTTAACTAATCCTCTACCAATAGTATAACCCAAATACTTAGCTTCCTGTAAACCAACAGTACATTTTGCAGGATTGGCGGTTAACCCAGCGGACCTTATTGCATCAAGTACTGCTTGAACTTTTGGAAGATGGGATTCCCAATCTGTACTATAAATTATAACATCATCCAAATATGCTGCCGCATAACGAACATGGGGTTTCAGAATTCTATCCATCATCCTCTGGAATCTTGCCGAGGCCCCATGTAAACCAAATGGCAACACCGTATACTGAAATAAGCCCTCTGGGGTTGAAAAAGCTGTCTTTTCCTTTGCTTGACTAGTGAGAGGCACCTGCCAATACCCTTTCGTTAAATCAATTGTAGTGAGATAACGTGCATTTCCTAGCCTTTCTATTAACTCATCTACTCTAGGCATTGGGTAGGTGTCAAATTTGGAAACACAATTAAGCTTACAAAAGTCATTACAGAACCTTAATGAACCATCCGGCTTTGGAACAAGCACGATTGGACTGTTCCACTCACTTTGTGATTCCTCAATTACCCCAAGCTTTAACATTTTTTCTACCTCCAGTTTAATAGCCTTTCTACGAGCCTCAGGGACCCTATAGGGTTTAAGGCAGACCTTCTTCCCTGGTTCTGTTATTATGTCATGCTTAATAACATTAGTTTTTCCCGGTACCACAGAAAATACCTCTTTGTTTATTCTAATAAAATCCTTGACCTCTCGCTTCTAATGTACAGATAGGGTTTCCGATATATTTACCTCTGGTTCAGTGACAGGGAGTTCTGTAGGTTTTAAGGCAACTAAAACTTCCCTATCTTTCAAAGGTTTAAACAGATTTATATGATATATTTGCTCAGGTTTCCTTCTCCCTGGCTGACTTACTTTGTAATTAACATCACCCACTTTCTCAATTATCTCATAGGGGCCCTGCCAAGTAGCCAAGAATTTATTTTCAACTGTAGGGACCAGAACTAACACCCTATCCCTAGGTTGAAACACCCTGGCTCTAGCATTACGGTTGTAGCTGTACTTTTGTGCTTCCTGTGCTTTTCCCATATGTTCCCTTACAATGGGCATGACAGCTTCCATACGATCCTGCATTTGGGAAATATGTTCAATAATACTTCGATAAGGCAAGTAATCCCCTGGGATGCCGCCCATATAACAGTTCAAATGGGGAAAAACCTGTAGAAGCCTGGGGAACCTCCCTGATAGAGAACATTAAATAGGGTAACAGAAGGTCCCAATTTCTCCCATCTGTGTCAATTACCTTTCTTAGCATACTTTTGAGAGTTTTGTTAAACCTTTCTACTAAACCATCAGTCTGAGGGTGATATACTGAGGTCCTTAGTTGTTTTATGCCAAACAACTTACACAATTCTTTTGTAACCCTGGACATAAATGGAGTTCCTTGGTCTGTCAAAATTTCCTTAGGTATCCCGACCCTGCTAAACATTAGCATGAGTTCTTTTGCTATGGACTTTGCAGAGCTGTTACGAAGGGGCACTGCCTCAGGATAGCATGTAGCATAATCAAGGATTACCAGTATATACTGATGTCCTCTAGCAGATTTAACCAGCGGACCCACCAAGTCCATAGCAATTCTTTCAAAAGGCACATCAATTATAGGCAAGGGCACTAAAGGGTTACGAAAATCTTTAGCAGGAGCTGTAAGCTGACACTTAGGGCATGAAGCACAATAATCCTTGATGGCTACAAATATCCCTGGCCAATAAAACCTTCTAAGAACTCTCTCTTTGGTTTTCTCAACTCCCAAATGCCCCCCTAGAATGTGGTTATGTGCAAGATTTAATACAGTGTTCCTAAAAGTCTGGGGCACCAAAAATTGTTTAACAATGTCTGTTCCTTTCTTCTCTACACGATATACCAAATCATTAACTGCTTCAAAATAAGGATAGGGTAATACATTTCCTGGCTGTGTCACAACATCATTTATAACCCTGATATTATTTCTTGCCTCTACCAATGTTGGATCCTCCCATTGGGCTTTTTTAAAATTACCAGGGCTACCAACCAGATCTATCAAATCATCAATATTTTCCGAGCTAGTACTTGGTACTTCATTACTCTGAGAAGGTTGATCACCTACTAATACAGGCATAGGGCAATAAATCTTATTTTTCTCCTTTTCAATGGAACCCCCTTCAAAATCAGTTTCAGAGAAAGGAAATACATAAATATTAGAAGTTTGACATATTTCTGGAGATTCCCATAACTCCAGAAATTTTGGAAAATCTCTCCCTATCACCACCTCATGGGCTAAATTTGGTACTACACCAACACAATATTTTAATTTACCACACTGAGTCTCAATCTCCACCTCAGCTGTAGGATATTCCCGTTTATCTCCATGAACACAGATAATTCCCATTTTTTCCCCATAATCTAATACTGCATCTGGTACTAAAGATTTAGCCACTAGTGTGACCATACTTCCTGAATGAAGCAAAGCCCTAGACACTTTACCATTAACCGTCACAGTAGACCAATGGGAATCATTATTAACAGAGCTGTTGCTATTAGACAATAGTGAATGTGCAACATTACAGTCCATAAATTCATCTTTATCACAGTCTCTAGCAATATGCCCAACCTCATTACATTTAAAACATCTTACAGGTTGGTTATATTTAAATGTTTCCTTAATTCCTGGGGAAATGTCTCTGGTGTTTTGCCTATACACCTGCTACTCTCTTATCCCCTTTATCCCCTGAACAGTCTTACCAGTTCTTGTAGAGCTCTGGGACTTGGGATTGTGGGGCTGATCCATTGAAGATTGTTGCAAAACTTCTCCTGAAGCTATAAATCTTTCGACCAATACAATCAACTGATCCGCTGTTTGAGGATCACCTTGATTAACCCACCGCCGCAGGGAAGCAGGTAATCCATGCTGAAACTATTTTGGTAGCCGAATTAACCTCTGGTTGCAGCCACTTCCTGGCAAGGTGTATAAGGTCGAACATCTGGGATCTTGCAGTATTATGAGATGAAAACATCCAGGAATGGAATCTTTGTGCACGGACTGCTGAAGTCACCCCCAGGCGTGCAAGGATTTCTGCTTTCAATTTCTCATAGTCACTGGCTTGTGCTGGCTCTAAATCAAAGTAGGCCTTCTGAGGTTCACCACTAAGAAATGGCGCAAGTATACTCGCCCACTCAACTGTCGGCCATTTTTCTCTTTCTGCTGTGCGTTCAAATGCCAAAAGATATGCCTCAACATCATCAGCTGCTGTCATTTTTTGAAGATAATGACTAGCCCTTATTACTCTGGAACCTTGGCTGCCACCAACATATTCAGAGTTCAGTCTTTCTGATATGGCTTGAACCTCTCGTTGCAGAGTCTGTGTAGCACTTTGCTGCTCCTCCTGGGTCTTCCTGAATGTCTCAGCTTGCACAGCAGCCATCTGTTGTATCAACAATTCAGTGTTCTCCTTCTGTGATTTAGCCAGCAGCATAGCACTCTCTGACTGGGCAAGACTAACTGTTGCAGTGCTGCACTATTTTCAGCAGCTTTTCTGTTAGTCTCCTGCTGTTTAGCATTAGAATGGATCAAAGCTTTAATGACTTCCTCCATGTTGCTTGCAGATTATTATGCCCACAGACATACAACGTGGTTGCCTGGATTCTCCACCAAGTGTGACAGGAACACTTTTAACCACGGTCTTCTAGGGCACAAATGCAGCACAGGACAATCCACTGTAGTTTAAAAGGCTTTATTTTTCACAGCAATAAAAAACAGGCAGTTCATTTTAAAAAGAGGGAAATCCTTCCTCTGCAGCAAAGTTAAGTACTTTTAAATGTGTCCCAGCACTTCGCAGCATTCCACAAGTGCTTTGTAAAAACAATGTCCTTTTACAGTTCACAGGAACAAAACTCTTTTACACAGTGTAACAAACACACACACCAGCTTCTGTAGCTGTATATCTCTCTCTCAAGGCCTAAGTGAGGCTACTATTTAAACCCTCACAACTTCTAATTAGCCACACCTGTGATTAGCTGCTGGACAGCTTCACAGCTGTCTGGGATAATCAAATACGCACTCTTTCTCCCTGGGGTTTTAACTGAAAGGAGAAATAGCATGTACAATGCTTGGTCTTAAATATCTTCCATTTATAACCAGGCCTTGCTTTCTGTCACAATATATATATGTGTATAAAAATATAGCGCCAGATTACTAATGACATGTTAACCGGTTTTATCATGGCTGTTTGAGAGCGTTGAGTTTTCCACTCATGTTACAAGTTGAATTGGTCAGTATTGCTTCAGACTTGAAAAAAGAAGGAATACTTCCTATAGTTTGTCAACCTATAAATGTATACTTAGTCCATTAAAAAAGTATCATTGCTCAATGCAATACTAGTTTACTTTGTTATCTAAATCACTGGACTAACACAGCTACTCCAATCAATGTATA
Source organism: Bombina bombina (assembly GCF_027579735.1). Taxonomy (NCBI): domain Eukaryota; kingdom Metazoa; phylum Chordata; class Amphibia; order Anura; family Bombinatoridae; genus Bombina; species Bombina bombina. The sequence goes on along the minus strand of NC_069501.1, from coordinate 141,223,754 downwards.
TATATATATATATATTTTTTTTCAAATACTTTTTTATTGAGGTAGAATAACATGTGCAACAGTACATTTACATAAGCATATCATGGCAACATGCCCGTAAGACATACATTAAAAGCAAAATTAGAGGACCAATGTAACAGGCATGTCCTTAAACTTACATAGATTTCTTGAATTCCATCCAGAGAGGATGTTGCATAGCCATGAATAATACCTCCTTTTTACATAACTTCATTTTTAACAGACAGTGAACATTAACTGCGTTAGAACTTTCTATTGTAAGCCAACAAACCAACAATAGTGCTTAATACCTGAGGGCTTGTCCCTGTCAATGATCAGTTCAGGAACCATATTTTTAGATGAAGTAACATACACCAAAAGAAGTTAACTAGAAGTCTACTTGGGCCTCGCCTGGGATGGATCAACTCCTCGAGCTTTGAGTACTATGCGGTGCAATGATGTAGTTCTATAAGTCATCCCGACCCAGGCAAGTTATACCTTGTTTAATAGTCGGAGAGGCAAAGCTCAGCAGGGCGGCAGGGCGTCTGAGGGCAAAGAGGGGGATAGGGGTGGAAGGAGGAGAGGGAAAAAAAAATAATAATTATTATTACATCCTAGGTATCTCTCTATTTTCCCCCAGTTTCCCAAAGTGCCCAAACTTGTCCATGCAAGCCTACTTTGCCCATGGATCTTAACGAGAATTCTTCCATAGAGCGGATGTATTCAATGATATCATGTATCTGATTGAGTGAAACCTGTGATTTTCCCAACCAACATCTTGCAATAGCTAGTTTTGTGGCTAAAAGGATAACCACGCATAGTATCCTTGCAGGCTGAGACAGTTTCCCTAGTCCTAGATTAAATAGAGCAGTATCGGGTGTCAGTCTGCACAGTAAACCTAAACGATCTAGCAGTGTCGCCACCTGTTTCCAAATCCCCTGGACTCTCGTACAGCTCCACCAGATATGGAAATGAGAACCTCTTTGGCCACACCCTCTCCAGCATCTGTCTGTGGTCTGCGGGAACATCTTATTTAAGCTGACTGGTACTCTATGCCAGCGCAATATCAATTTTATGTAAAGCTCATACAATGTGACACAATGAATTGCTGCTCTAGTATGTTGGACTGCCTGCTGCCACTCCATCTCCGTATGCTCCCTCCCCATATCTCTCTCCCATTCCACAATGCGGAAAGTTTTTGTAAATCCTTCTGAATCCAGTATGAGTTGATAGTGTATAGTCAAGGCCTTTCGAAGAGGCTTGCCCGTGAGCCACCTTTTTTCCCATTGGGTCAGTTCTCTAAGTTTGCCCTTCTGGAACTTCCAGGATACCAACAAAGATATGAGCCTGAAATATTCAAAGTGGAATTTTTTAGGAATAACTATGTCAGTCAAGTCTGGAGCCTGGGTCGCCAAGCCCCGAGGTGTATACAGATCCCTAACATGCTTGATACCCCAACCATACCACCTCTGCGGATGTGACTCCGGCAAACAGGATAGCAATGCTCTAACTGAATGCACGGGAGATGGGTGAGGTGCGACTCGAGGCGAGCCGCGAAGCTCCCTCCAAATTTTAATACCTGCTTTAATGATAGGATTATCAACTCCCATGAGTACATCTGCATGTTGAGGGACCCATATAAGGTCTTCTAACAACAAGCATGAGGGGAGTACAGCCTGCTCAAGCTGCCCCCATCTGGTTTCCTCAGGCGGGGCCCCCCATGCTGTCACATGGGAAAGCATAGCTGCCTTGTAGTATTTAAATATGCTAGGAGCTGCCAGCCCCCCGTGGAGAATAGGCCGTTGCAACGGGTGCATGGCTATCCGCGAGGGCTTGCCCCGCCAGACAAACCTGTTTATAATTGCTTGGAAGCGGCTGAGGATATATTGCGGGACTGTCAGCGGTATACATCTGAAGAGGTACGTGACCTTGGGTAAAAGTGACATCTTTACCGACTGTATTCTCCCAATCCATGATATCTCGTACCTAGCCCACTTTGCGGTAAGAGTATCGAATTCTTTTAGCAATGGATCGTAATTTGCCTGAATTATAACCCCCAGGTGCTTTAATTCGGTTGTGGACCAGGTAAATGGATAAGTCTCCTTGACCCAAGAGAGCTGCTCTGCGGGAAGATTAATCGCCAGCGCTTCCGTCTTAGTGTAGTTAAGTCTATAATATGATATCTCGCCGAACATTCGTAGACATTCAAAAACCGCCGGTAGTGAGGTCTCAGGTTCTGTGATGAACAGAGTGAGATCATCTGCGAAAAGCGCGAGTTTCTGCATAGTATCATGAATCAACAATCCTTGCACTTCATCAGCCTGTCTGATCAAGGTTGCCAGAGGCTCAATAGTTAGTACAAAGAGCAGCGGGGACAGCGGGCACCCCTGTCTGGTCCCATTCCTGATCTCAAAAGGATCAGAGCAGAACCCTTTTCCTCTGATTCTGGCAGAAGGGCCAGAGTACAGTGCCATAATGGCACTAACTAGGTGAGCCGGAAGCCCAAAGGCCCTCAAAACTTCTTCCATGTATTCCCACCGCACCCTGTCAAAGGCTTTTTCTGCATCCAGTGACAGGGCGACGAGTGGGAGCCCCAGAGACTTGGATTCAGTAAAGATATCCAGCAGGCGGCGCGTATTGTCCGATCCCTGGCGGCCCCCGGACAAACCCCACCTGGTCCAGATGAACCAAGGAGGGGAGTATTTTGGCTAGCCTGTTGGCCAGGATTTTTGAATAGAGTTTTATATCCCCATTTATTAGGGATATAGGTCGATAACTTTCGTATCTGCTCGGGTCTTTACCTGGTTTTGGGATGGTCACAATTTCCGCCTCCAGGTATTCTCTAGGAAAATACCCAGTCTGGAAAGCTGAGTTAAATACGGAAACCAGGATGGGACTAATTTTAGCTGAAAGTTTCTTATAGAAGATAGATGAAAAGCCATCCGGTCCCGGGGCCTTGTGTAATTTTAAACCCTTTATAGCCTGGGTTACCTCAGTGATAGTGATAGGAGCCGATAAAGGCTCCTCAGCTTCTTTAGGGACCTTAGGCAGGTTGAGAGTATGTAGGAAACTTACTATATCCTCCCTAGGGAGGGTTTGCCTCCGCTCCGACGAGGGTATCTGATAGAGCCTGCTGTAGTACTCAACAAAGGCTTCCCCTACGGCCCTAGGAGAGTAACACCTCCCCCTCTCTGTTTGTATATGAGAAATTATATTCGCTAAAATCTTTTGACAAATTTTATTTGCGAGCATGCGATCAGCCTTATTACCACTATGGTAAAATTTTAGCTTCAAGTACTTAAGATATCTTTGCGTTTGCTCCAATTCCATTTTTTGGATTTGTGCCTACACTTCTAGCCACTTAGCGACATCCATGGGAGAGGCACTGGTCTCAGCCCTCTTCCTAAGTACCCCCAGCTTGCAGTATAGCTGTGCCAGGGACTCTTTTTTCTGTTTCCTATGCTGCGATTCCTTTTTAATAAGGAGTCCTCTCATATAGGCTTTCAGAGCCAGCCAGACTATGGACACTGATGTTTCCTCGGTATTATTGATCCTCAGAAATTCCATGATTTCCCTGGACCATTCAGGCATGGCAATAACTTGAAATAAGTGGTCAGGCATACGCCATCCTCTGGGTCCCTCTCGGGCACCTCTCGCGTCTAAGGTGACTACCACCGCATCATGGTCAGACCATGTGCAAGGCATTATGACAGAACTTTGCACCTTCCGCAGCGCCCAAGGGTCGCAGAAGAAGTAGTCCAGCCTGGAGAAAGATGAGTGGGGAGCCGAATAATAGGTGTGATCGCAGGAGTCCGGGTGAAGAGCCCTCCAGACATCATGGAGGTCGTTTTGAGCAGACAGTTCTCTAAATTTTTGAGAGGTGAAATCTCTATTTCTATCCCTGGTCAATTTAATGCTCCCCCTCCTATCTTCCTCAGGGTCCCAGATCATATTGAAATCCCCAGCGAAGAGGGTGCGGCCCTGTTTTACTTTATCTACTTTCCGGAGGAGCTTTCTAAGGAAACTAACTTGGTTGGTGTTGGGAACATATATAGCCACCAGCGTATACAGAATACAGTCTAGGCGACACACACAGATTACATACCTCCCTGCTGTATCACACTCAGTGTATATAGGATCATAGGCCACTTGCTCCCCTATCAGTATTGTCACCCCCCTTGCCTTCTTATAAAACGTGGGTGTGATATTGACTGGGTAGTGTATTGATTTGAATCTGGCGGCTATATCCTCCGTCCAGTGAGTCTCCTGAAGGAGAGCTATATCAATGTGGTGACATTTCAGGAATTTTACTAGTAAGCTCCGTTTAGTCGGAGAGTTCAGGCCTCTGGTGTTTAGGGTGCATAGTCTCATGTCTTTCGGCTGTGAGGGGAACCCTAGGGCAGGGGATAGTAAAAAAAAAAAAAAAAAAAAAAAGGGGGAGAGAGAGGTGAAGAGGTGAAGGCTATAAGATGTAGGTTTTAGTAGGGAAGGTCCAACCAGACCAGACGCCCCGCCGCCCCGGAATGGCAGAGGGTTTTCTACTCTGCCAGGGGGTATACGGAGGGTCAAGAGTCCCCTAGCCGCAGGTGAATTTTAGTTTTTGTGAGTGAGGGAGTAGTGGGATGAAATAATGTGACATACAATGGGGTAAGAGCGACGGGATGGGGTAAAGTGGGAGAGGAGGAAATGGGGTGGAGTGGTGATGGCTGGACAGGAGGGTATGGGGCGGGGGGAATGGGAAGAGAGTGGGAGAACTAAGGTGATGAAGGTGAAACGGAAAAAGGAGAAGCGTGGCGGGGTATAGTGAAATGGAATGAGATGAAATGAAATGGGGGATGAGATGAAAGATGAGATGAAAGAGGGGGCGGAGCCAGCAACAGACCCACAGCCCCCCCCCCCGAAACCTGTAATTTAACAGATAGAAGTAACAAGGCAACATCAATAACAGATATAAACATATATAGAAAACAGTGACCTAATATAACTCTTATAGGTCCTAAATATCCTTAACCTCGTAATCTGATTTATCAGACTGACCACTGTTGCTTCTGAAGCATGAGAATATTCAATGATACAATTTACAATTAACTTCTAGAAGCCTACCTATATGTGCTATGTGGGTGAGACCCCTAAATGTGTCCCCAGAAGGACATAAAAATAGCAAATCATTTGGGACCCCTATGAAAGACATTAAATAAGTTATAAGAGTTGGCTTCAGGCCCCAAGTATCTCTGGAGCCCCAAGGACCCCTTAGGTTGTGCAGTCAATCTTATCAGAAGGAGGTTCCATTAGGAGAGTGGGAGTAGATTTGGCGTATAAGAGCAGTGGGTCGGTCCCAGGGCTATGGGCTTCCTGGATTCCATTCTTGGGCGTTTGCCTTCAATTCTGGACTCCGTCTATGTGGGCAGGCTTGCCCGTTATGAACCATGGGGGGCCTCCCCGGGGAGACTGACGGGGACCTATCCCGCTGCAACAGCTTCCATGTCCTGATAAGCTCCTGTCCTTGTTGGGGAGTCAGGATGATATGTTGAGCTCCATCTTTAGTGGCTATCAATTTGGTTGGGAATCCCCACCTGTATCTGATCTGGTTGCTTCTTAGGACCTTGGTGACCTCTGCGAAGCTTCTCCTTTGAGCCAAGGTGTAGGAAGACAAGTCTGGAAACAGCGAGACCTCTCTGAATTGCCCATTAAGTTTCGGTGAGCGCAGCATTGCTCTCATCAATTTGTCTTTATATGAATAATAATGTAAGTGGGCTATAGTGTCTCTAGGTTTACCAGGAGGGAGATTTCTAGGTCGCGCCGTCCGGTGAATACGGTCTATTCTATTTAAATCTCCAGCATTAGGCCCAAGGATAGACTGGAAAAGCTGATGAGCATATTCTTCCAGGTCTTGCGGGAGAACAGACTCAGGGATTCCTCTAAGTCTCACATTATTTCGCCTGGATCTGTCCTCTAAGTCTGCCACCTTCGCTTCCAGGGAAGACACTTGGTCTGTCAGGCTTTGTGTCTGGCCCACCCAATTAGCATGGTCCACCATGAGATCTTCCTGTTTCCTTTCAATGGTGTCAGTTCTCTCACTGATGGCGGAAATATCACGTCTCAGATCCTCGAACGATCTCTCGAGTTTATCAATCCGTCTAGTGAGGGTCTGGTTTTGGTTCTCGAACATGCGCTGGATGGACTCCAGCGGTAAGGCCGGGGCGTCCCCCTTGCTTCTGCTTGGAGTATTGGAGGAAGGGAACCTACTCTCAGTGTGGTCCTCTGGGGTGTCTGAAGTGATAGAATTGTCATCCTCCGACCTGACGGATCCCTCTCGTCCACGTGGGTGGAAATGGTCTATCACAGTTTTCTTGGGCCCGAAGCTGCCCTTTTGTTTTTTCTTAGCCTGTTGTGACATGTTGGCTGGGACCAACACTGCTAATACAGCCACTACAATGTTTAATAATTAGATGTTATCCTCTTAGAATATGTGGGGAGTGGGGGGGGCTCATAGGGCCCTTCTTAACCTGACATAGTGTAAACGAATTCACTTAGATAACCTAGGAATGTGCACACTGTATAATGGTCTCCCATAAAAAGGGGGGGGGGGGACACCCCTATCTGTAAGAGGCCAATGAAAGAAAAAAATGTATGCAATACTTAACTAGGAATTAAGCCACCTTAGTTATGGAACCAGTATGCTGCCCTCTCCCAGGGGAGTTGTCACCATAGGACCATGTAGGAAAAAGGGAGAGGGATATGACCCGCCAGCAATGCCTGACGGGAAAGGGGGGGAGAGAGCACACCTAACACCTGGAGAGAAAGCTTGTATTATATATGCAGCATGTCCCAATTCAAATCAGTAATACCTGCAGTAAAGTGACACAAACCTAAAAGTGCGGGATATAGCAGAGTAAAACAGCACAGAATATCAGCAATATAAGTAACAAAGATTGTCATTCAAGTTAGCATTTGTTTTTAGAGCAAATGTGTATGCTGTTATGTCACAGGCCCTGCAGAGAGAAACAAGGGTTAACAGGTAAACATTTTTTCAATACAAAGGGAAACAACATTGAGTCCCAAAACTTGCAGTCAATGTTTCCAAGTCTCTGTGTGGGCAACTGTCCCTCCAAAGAAATTGCCTCAGTAATAGGCACAGATGATAAAGGGCAAATGTTCCAGGGACCCTACTTGGGGTATTGCAGCAGTTAGGGGTAAAGAGAAAATTAAGTTGTGCAAAATCACAGATACCCCTTAATGGAGACGCTTCAGTCACTGGTAGCTATGTAGACTGTGATGGGGTAAGCAATGAGCTCAGCCAGGGACTTAATTAGGTGTTTATATACAAGTCTCTGGGTCATGGGCTAATCAGGGAAATAGAAAGGTCTTACCCATCCACATGCAGCTCCCTTTATTAGAATGGCCCAGCAGGCAGCTCTATGTAGCCTCCCAAAATCAGCAAGGCCTCCGGTCTCTCACCTCTGATCCTACCAGCAGCTGTAATTTCAGCAAGAAGGTTCCGGCTAAGCCTTATCACAGGGCCTTCTCAATCAAGCAGCTACAATGAAGGCCGCGGTGCAGGCCGAAGATGGCCATTTTTCGCGCCCTTTGCGCCTTTTACCGTCTTCACCTGCAACCAACTTGTGCCCCAGTATCAGTGGAGATGGGTCAATCTCTTGGTGATCCGAGTCCTCTGTGGGAAGGGGGTAAGTGTTCCGATCCCACAACCACTGTCCACTGTTCACTGGCAGGCAGATGCTCCGGAGCGGATCCCCGGCCCTCCGGAGCAGAATATAAGGTGATGTCGCCTGGGGAGTGAGATCAGGAGCAGCGGGGCAAGTCCCCAGGTGTCCAGGCCAATTCAGCGGGTAACTCAGTCCTTCAGGCCCCTGAAGACCCCCTTCTCCACCACAGGTCTCTGTCCAAGTGGGAGCCCTGACCCTCCGGAGGGCGACTCCCCCTGCTGTGAATACCGCAGCTGCTCCGGTCAAGCTTGTACACTACAGGCTAAATAAAAAGCCTCTTCTGAACTTGGGGTAGCTGTCCCCTGATGCACCCAGGTTATAGCTTAGAGAACAGGGAAGAGGTTTAATACTTTTTGCTGCTAAGCACAATTTTTAACTCCACTTTTGGTGCTTTTTTTCGAAGACAGAGCCTCAAGCACACACGTCCTGTCTCTTTAGCTGCTGGCTCCGCCCCCCTGTATATATTTTTATATCAATATTTTTTTTTAAGTAGTCATAATCGGCTAGATTACGAGTTTTGTGTTATGAGGGGTGCGGGCTAACTTGCACGTTATTGTCACCGCTTACTTACCTACAGCGCTGGTATTACAGGTTTTCATAGACCCGGCTATTAGGCAACAAGGGAGCGCAGAGCAAAATTGTGCTCCATACCGCACTCCAATACCAGCGCTGCATAAGTCAGTGGTGAGCAGGTTTTACGTGCTCGTGCACGATATCCCCATAGACATCAATGGGGAGAGCCGTCTGAAAAAAAAGCCTAACACCTGCAATAAAGCAGTGTAAAGCTCCGTAACGCAGCCCCATTGATTCCTATGGGGAAACTAAATTTATGTTACACCTAACACCCTAACATGAACCCCGAGTCTAAACACCCTTAGTCTTATACTTATTAATCCCTAATCTGCCGCCCTCGACATCTCCGCCACCTAAATTATACTTATTAACCCCTAATCTGCTGCCCCAACATCGCCGCCACCTACATTATACTTATTAGCCCCTAATTTGCTGTACCCAATGTCGCCGACACCTACCTACACTTATTAACCCCTAATATGCTGCCCCAACATCGCCGCCACCTACATTATACTTATTAACCCCTAATCTGCTGCCCTAACATCGCCGCCACCTACATTATACTTATTAGCCCCTAATCTCCCGCCCCCAATGTCGCTGCAACCTACCTACACTTATTAACCCCTAATCTGCCACTCCGGACATCGCTGTCACTATAATAAAGATATTAACCCCTAAACCGCCATACTTCTGCCTCGCAAACACTAGTTAAATATTATTAACCCATAATCATCTGCCACTGCTAACATTGCCACCACCATAACTACATTTATTAACCCCCTAATCTGCCGCCCCCAATGTCAACACCACTATACTAAATTTATTCACCCCAAATCCTAAGTCTAACCCTAACACCCCCTAACTTAAATATAATTAAAATAAATCCAACTAAAAAATCCTATCATTACCTAAATTATTCCTATTAAAAACTAAATACTTACCTGTAAAATAAACCCTAAGCTAGCTACAATATAACTAATAGTTACATTGTATCTAACTTAGGGTTTATCTTTATTTTACAGGCAAGTTTGTATTTATTTTAACTAGGTAGAATAGTTACTAAATAGTTATTAACTCTTTACTAACTACCTAGCTAAAACAAATATAAATTTTCCTGTAAAATAAAACCTAACCTGTCTTACACTAACACCTAACATTACACTACAATTAAATAAATTATATTAATTAAATACAATTACAAAAAAACAAACACTAAATTACACAAAATAAAAAACAAATTATCAGATATTTAAACTAATTAAACCTAATCTAATAGCCCTATCAAAATAAAAAAAGCCCCTCCAAAATAAAAAACCCCTAGCCTAACCTAAACTACCAATAGCCCTTAAAAGGGCCTTTTGCGGGGCATTGCCCCCAAAAAATCAGCTCTTTTACCTGTAAAAAAATATAAAACAACCCCCAACAGTAAAACCCACCACCCACACAACTAACCCCCCAAATAAGATCCTAACTAAAAAACCTAAGCTCCCCATTGCCCTTTTAAGGGCATTTGGATGGGCATTGCCCTTAAAAGGGCATTTAGCTCTATTGCTGTCTAAAATCTAATCTAAAACTAAAACCCACCCAATAAACCCTTAAAAAAACCTAACACTAACCCCCGAAGATCCACTTACAGTTTTGAAGACCGGACATCCATCCTAAGCAAAGCCGGGAGAAGTCCTCAGTGAAGCAGCAAAGAAGTCCTCTTTTTCCGATGACTAAAGACGAATGAAGGTTCCTTTAAATGACATCATCCAAGATGGCGTCCCTTTAATTCTGATTTGATGATAGATTGGAACAACCAATAGAATGCAAGCTCAATCCTATTGGCTGATTGGATCAGCCAATAGGATTGAAGCTCAATCCTATTGGCTGATTGCATCAGCCAATAGGATTTTTTCACCTTTAATTCCGATTGGCTGATAGAATTCTATCAGTCAATCGGCATTAAAGGGACACCATCTTGGATGAAGTCATTTAAAGGAACCTTCATTCGTCTTTAGTCATTGGAAGAAGAGGATGCTCTGTGCCGGATGTTTTGAAGATGGACCCGCTCTTCGCCAGATGGATGAAGATAGAAGATGCCGTCTGGATGAAGACTTCTGCCCATCTGGAGGACCACTTCTGCCGGCTTGGATGAAGACTTCTCCCGTCTTCGTTGAAGACTTCTTACCGCTTCGCTGAGGACTTCTCCCTGCTTCATTTAGGATAGATGTCTGGTCTTCAAAACTGTAAGTGGATCTTCGGGGGTTAGTGTTAGGTTTTTTAAGGGTTTATTGGGTGGGTTTTAGTTTTAGATTAGGGTTTGGACAGCAATAGCGCTAAATGCTATTTTAAGGGCAATGCCCATCCAAATGCCCTATTCAGGGCAATGGGGAGCTTAGTTTTTTTTTTAGTTAGGATTTTATTTGGGGGGGTTGGTTATGGGGGTGGTGGGTTTTACTGTTGGGGGGGTGTTTGTATTTTTTTTACAGGTAAAAGAGCTGATTTCTTTGGGGCAATGCCTTGCAAAAGGCCCTTTTAATGGCTTGGTTTTTTTTTTATTTTGGGGGGGCTTTTTCATTTTGATAGGGCTCTTAGATTAGGTGTAATTAGTTTAAACATCTGATAATTTCTTTTTTTATTTTGTGTAATTTAGTGTTTGTTTTTTGTAATTTAGGTAATTGTATTTAATTTAGATAATTTATTTAATTGCAGTGTTGTGTAAGTGTAACTCAGGTTAGGTTTTATTTTACAGGTAAATTTGTATTTATTTTAGCTAGGTAGTTAGTAAATAGTTAATAACTATTTAGTAACTATTCTACCTAGTTAAAATAAATACAAACTTACCTGTAAAATAAAAATAAACCCTAAGCTAGATACAACTATTAGTTACATTGTAACTAGCTTAGAGTTTATTTTATAGGTAAGTATTTAATTTTAAATAGGAATAATTTAGGTAATGATAGGAATTTTTATTTAGATTTATTTTAATTATATTTAAGTTAGGGGGTGTTAGGGTTAGAGTTAGCCTTAGGTTTAGGGGTTAATACCTTTAGTATAGTGGCAGCGACATTGGGGGCAGCAGATTAGGGGTTAATAACTGTAATGTAGGTTGTGGTGATGTTAGGGACAGCAGATTAGGGGTTAATAAGATTTAACTAGTGTTTGCGAGGCGGGAGTGCGGCGGTTTAGGGGTTAATATGTTTATTATAGTGGCGGCGGTGGCGGGAGCGGTAGATTAGGGGTTAATCATTTTATTTTAGTGTTTTCGATGCGGGAGGGCCTCGGTTTAGGGGTTAATAGGTAGTTTATGGGTGTTAGTGTACTTTTTAGCAATTTAGTTATGAGTTTTATGCTACAGCTTTGTAGCGTAAAACTCATAACTACTGACTTTAGATTGCGTTACGAATCTTGCGGGATAGGCTGTACTGCTCACTTTTTGGCCTCCCAGAAAAAGCTTGTAATATCAGCGCTATGGAAGTCTCATTGAAAAAAAGACTTTACACAAATTGCGTAAGTTAATTTGCGTTAAGGCCAAAAAGTGTGCAGTACAGCTGTGCCTACAAGACTCGTAATAGCAGCAGTAGTGAAAAAGCAGCGTTATAACCCATAACGCTGCTTTTTGAATCATAACACAAAACTCGTAATCTAGCCGAATGGTAATAGTATTCTATTTTATATCTGAGAGTGTTTGAAATTGTTTAAAAAAATAGTTTGTAAACTAGATAAAGTTCACTATCACTGTTTGCAGGTTCTAAATGTTCTTGTACTCTATTAACGTGTGAGGCGAAATCTCTGCAGGCATTTGTGCTTTTTCTTTTTTATATTAATTTCCTATTAACAACAAAATATACCTTTTAGCCTCTATGAGTACAATGCAGACAATTTCAGAAAATAAATTATCTCCAATAAATATTACAGGAAACACATATGCTAAGTAACACCTACACGAAGCATGTTGATAATACAATTATCGGATATTTAATAGAAATGTATAGTAAATATATTGTAAGCCATTAAATGTTATTTCATTACTTTGTCCTCAAAGGTTAGGAAAACTATACATAATTGCATTTTGCTTATCTGTTATTGAGGAATTACTCTATGTTTAAAGCCCATAGTTTTACTAGAGAAAAAAAAAAATGATTATGTGGCAGCTAATTTACTATAACAACAAAATAGATGCTGTAATTTAAATTAGTTTTGTTTACTAAAATAATTGTCTGCAATTCTAAGCAAGATTACTTAAATTACTGTACTAATATATTTTTATTTATATGTATATATATTTCTAATCTAACAAACAGGGATTTTTCAATTTTCTAGTCTTCAAAAGCCATATATATATAGTTACTGTTATATTCTAATCATTTGACAGTAAATATTAACTTAAATGAAACAATACAAATTCAAGAACAATAGATAATGAAAGAACATCTGATCTCTGTGTAATTAAACAAGTATTTACTTAAGCCTTTTGAGGGTACTGTTATTTGCCTATTGGTACAGAGTTAATATGTCAATGTTTAGTATGTGGAATGTGTTTCGATTCTCCAAATTAACATGACCAGAACAAAAGTGATTTGTATGCAAAACACTTGTTTAATCAGACTCATAAGTTTGAGTGAACATTTAATCAATTTTGTTTATTTTGCTTACCAACAGGGAAAAAAACTTTTCTTGTTAATGTAAAGGAAGAAATTTAATTGAACCACTGTGTTCACTAATTAAGCAAATGAAAATGTTATTAGTTGTGCAGTTCATGTAAATAGTGATCATTTACTCAGACAATGTAATTTTAAAAATAACCTCTTTATAAACAAAATAGTGAAAATTAATTCAAAGTTCATGCATTATTAAAGCTTAACATTTCTATTATGATGCAAATACTGTTTTTGTAAGTTGAATACAATAAAATAAAAATGTACTTTCAACAATAAAAATTGTTGTATTAAAATTCATAAAGTGTGAAAATGTTAGCTCATGAGTTTCCAAATATTAAGCTATGAAACACAAGTTTGAGTAGTATAGAACCTTTTCAAAGATATATTATGCAAATATAATAATTATGTTTAATTGACTCACTGCTTAATAAAATATTATTTAATGTCAATTATTTGTGATAGAATCCTATAAAACGTAACCGGAATGTACAATGCAATAAAACATCTGTGGGTTTATTTAATTTTATAACATTCTGCAGTTTGAATCTTTTTATTTATATTTTTCCAGATATCAAATGTCTTCAGTTAATAGCATCATTCTGTTTTTCTTCAAATAAACAGAAGTCTTTCAAGATAAGTACAACTTATAGTGAATAAAATAAATTGCACAGGTATAGTGTATCTTTTAATAGAAAAGAGGGGGAAGAGGATTTGAGTGGGACGTGGGAGGTGTACTTAAAGGGAATAAAGACAGAATAAAGACTGAGAAGGTTACAAAAACAGAGAATCTAGAGACAAGGAAGGGTTTGGGAAAACAAAAGATTGATAAGGAAAGTGAGTCAGATTAAAGCTCAAGGAGACATAGGGATGTGAAAGGAGAGCAAAAATTCTTTAGTCGGGAGGATGGGGAGGCAAAACAAAACTAAATAGGCTGCAAGAAAAAAAAAAAAACAGGGAAAAAATAAAAGCCACTAGACATGTGCATAGGTTAACATTTTGGTTCGGAAGAACCGTTCCTTATGACATTTATAACGCTATCTTGGTTGTCCGACTTTAATTAGTCATTCAATTTGTTTTGCATGAATTCCATTCCCAAATATTTGTCTATTAAATAAATTAATTAAGCAAATGAAATGCCAAAGTTAAATTAAAAAAAAATTATACCTTAACTATTTTACCCCTACACTATTTAGCTCCTAAACTACCACAACCCCTATCATAATAAACCCCTACTCTATTAACCTTTAAGCTGCCACAATCCCCATCACTTAACCCCACTACACTATTTGACCCCTAAACTGCCACAACCCTCAGCGCAATAAAAACTCTTACTCTTATTACCCCCTAAGGGACAGATTACACAAAAGCAATATTTGCGCTCAACTGAGTAATACCAGCGTACACTAATAAAATAATAATAATAATTATGAGTTAAGTACAATGCAAATGCAACCTCGTGTTCGCATTGCACCGAAGCATTGCGTTCACTAGAGTGGGCTTCCATAGGCTCCAATAGGAGCCTCGTTCTGATGCTGTCATATACGCACAGAACCTAAGTGCAGCTCCCTAAACCCCGCATATTTAAAGAGAATTATAAATCTAATCACAAGTTGAAATATGCAGAAACGGCCCAGACTAAAGAACTTAATAATAAAGGGAATGTAAATAAAAAGTAAGGTTTACGATTTACAACTGACAGTGAGAATGGAATGAGTAACAAGGATAGAATAGAGAACACCAGTATAGAGCAAAATAGGAATCATGAAATTATCACCCATCATCGTTATGAGGTTCTGAATGGATCCCCTCCACTACTTAAGTGGAATGAACAAGGAGCTAAACCTAAATTTTCATCCAACTATAACAATAAGAAAGGCAATAATAATCATCATTACAATTATATGCCTAAGGAACATTGCACAATAGACAGCCCAATACCCCACAAGGAAATTTCTCCTCCTCTTCTCCGTCTTTATTATAGAGAGAGAGGCCCCAACAAACTTGGATACAGAAAGCTCAATACAATTATTATCAACAAGGGGAGAGGGAGGAGAGGAGACAGTGGGCCCTCCAACAAGAGTATCATCCACTAGAGAGAAGAGAGGAGAGGAAACATGGAACAAAAAGAAGATGGAGGTATTAGATAAGGAAAAGAAAGATGTTTTTATTCTATCTAAAAGAATTTTAACCAATGATGAATATAAATTATTAGGGAAAGGATTGAAATTTGCACCTCATAGTCAGCCTAATAGCTTCAAGGTTTTTATAGACTTACAAAAATATATTCAAAAGCTACAACACTATTTTAAAAATAATAATTTTACAAGCAATAAAGAAGTAATATCCACAGTTGTTTTAGGAGAGAGTGACTTTAAGTCTTTAAGTACACTTCTAGAGTCTAGAAGATTAAACACAGCCTAGCATACAGTTTGTTTCTGAATTTACAGAAGAACAGACTTTACTAAACCTAAGTACACATGAGGATAGCAATCAATTTGTACATAGTCATTTCAAATGTCCCTCCATCTTTAACCCCATTTAGGCACAGGGAGACTATATCCCTGTATTCAATGAAATAGTAAAAGAAGAATTCAGAAACTATTTTAAAACACAGTCTAAAAGCTGAGCTTTTAAATATAGGGACAATCTGTCCCATAAAGAGAGAAAAGCCCTAAATTCCTTAAAATCTGATATGAGCATAACCATCAGACAAGCAGATAAGCGCAGAGGGATTGTTATAGAAACCTGGGATATATACATAATGGAGGCATACAGATTGATGGGTAGTGAAAATACATATAAAAAGTTAGATAAGGACCCTACATCTCAATTTAGTGCAGAATTATATTCATTAATATCAAAAGAGAGGGAAGACGGCATCCTCAATACAGAAAAGGCTAATTTTATTTTGATCTCATGTGCCTTCTGCACCTTTATTTTAGCATCTGCCAAAGGTGCATAGGCATATTACCAATCCCCCGGGGACACCTATTATCTCCGGGATGGGCTCACTAATTAGTAATCTGTCCTGTTATTTAGATTGGTTTCTACTACCAAAAGTTAAATTAATTAAGTCATACCTTAAGGATACCACTGAGACTATAAATATTTTTTAGGGAATTAGTTGGGATGAATACCTCTTATGGATCTCTTGCGATGTCACATCCCTGTACAAAAATATTCCCTATGTACAGGGAGTAAGGGCATTTGAGGAATTTGTTGATAGATGTAGTGACACCCTCAGAACAAAAACAATTTCTAGCGAAGGGCATAGAGTTTATTTTGTTGCATAACTATTTCTCTTTTGAAGACAAATTCTATCAACAAATACAGGGGACTGCCATGGGGACATCTATGGCCCCCTCTTATGCCAACATTTACATTGCAGCCTTCGAAGAGAGGTATATATGGAACAATAATCAGTTTGAGAGGAATGTCATGATGTACCATAGGTACATAGATGACATTCTTTTCATCTGGAAGAGAGAGGAGAAATATGCCCTAGAGTTCATTGAACATATTAATGAGAATAATTTTAATCTTGAATTTACTGGGAAAGTGAATAAAGAACAGATAGAATTCTTATATATAAAACTTTTTGTAGATAATTCTACCAATAAAATGGCAGTTAGAAACTTTAGAAAGCCTACAGATAGTAATAGCTTCTTAAATGCAGCTGGTGGACATCTCCCACAGTGGAAAAATAACATACCATTGGGCCAATTCCTTAGGATTCGCAAGAATTGCACATCGCTAAAAGACTTTGAGGATGAATCAAAAGTCCTAGAATAAAAGCTAGTACTGAAAGGGTATGATGTTAATCTAATTCTGAAAGCCAAACAAACTAGCTGGGATAGGAAGATAGAAGACCCTAAGTATGAATAGCGGTATTCCAGTTATACGCTTTGTCCGATATGTCATATAGGTGACTGATCTCTTCTGGATAAGAACAGCTTATTGGGCCTTGATATGATGACATTGCACACGAATACGCCCATAATGATGTCACGTAGAGGAGGTTGGTAAGAACACATACATCTGATTTGCCAACCACGACGAATAGGATTGTACTATTTTTAATATAAATGGACGTTGATATCAGGTGTACATCAGTATATTTTTTACTCCTCTTGAGAGAGTTCGCCAAAGAGCAAACAAAACACGTTGAGGGTAGAGCTTTGATAGCTTGCTGTAAAATGGACTCATAAGGGTAATCCTCGGTTGTGGGAAACACTAGCAGTCCCTTAGTGGATCAAGTGGATATGGATTATACAGACCCAGATCGAGATTTTCCCCTTGTCTATGTTGTTGCTATTTTGCACTTTTGATCTTGTAAGTGTTTTTAACCATATGTTTTGTGCCAATAAATAAAATCTACCTTGATGTGGGGTTGCTCTCTCCTCTTTTGTCTCTACATATATATTTATGTGTTAATATGTGTATATATAAATATTAACAAATAAATATAAATGTATATTAGCATATGCATATATATTTAATGGGAACACACAGTTCCCATAGACCGCAATGTAAAGGCACTTTTCAGTGCCGTTTATTTTCTAACACCCCCACACCCACCAATCTTTAACCCCTTAAAACTGCCTAGTGCAGTATTTTTTTATGGAAAAATGCTACATTTTTTTTCATAAAAAAATAAGACCCTCTATTTTGGGGGTATTTGGGACAGTTTTAGAAAAATAATCAGAGTGTTAATAGCTGGTAATAGCTTGTTATTTATTTTGCACCCGCAAATAGGCAAATTTGCCAGCTTGCCGGCATGCAATATATTAGCGCTACATTTTTAATTTAGACCTAAATTTTAACACCCCAAAACCTCTAACCTATGACCCGCTAAGTAAAAATAAAACACTAACAGTAGAAAAAAATCACATAAAAAAATAAAAAGCCCTATACTAAAACAAAAAAAACCTAAATAATAAAAAAGGCCTATACTAAAACTAAAGTACCCCCCTAAACAAGCCCCCCATTCTAAAACTAAAATAAATAAAACCCCTATAAACCTTTTACTCATCATCCTTGATCTGTAGGGTTTCTCTTCTTTTCTTTATCTGGTGGTGGGTCCTCAGCAGCAGGTCCTTGGTAACAATCCTCTCCTCGATAGTGGTCCTCAATGGTGAACCTTTACCCAAAAGTGGTTCCCAGTGGCGGTCCTTATTCTATTGGATGATTTGAAATTGAATTTAAAATGAGCCAATAAAACTGCCAGGATACTCCTGTAAAAGAGGAAAACTTGCATTCAAGACTCAGTGTGTTGCGCGAAAAGCATCAAAAGGAGCCAAGAACCAACAAAGAGGATGATGACAAGGAGAGGACTACCACTGGGGAGAGGACTGCACTGAGGACAGGACTACTGCAGTGGACACACTACCATTGAGGACCTGCCGTGGCCCTTGAGGGGCAACTGCTGTATTAAGAAACGAAGAAGAGCCCTGCAGATCATGGATGGTGAGTAAAACTTAGGGTTTTAGAGTTAGT